>NC_133148.1:55191750-55791750 GCF_048418815.1 Hemitrygon akajei
ATTTCTGTTTAAAAATCTGCTAAATTAAATTCTCATTATTGTTCCTTCGGTAATATGACCTTACGTTGCCTTCCTCGTTGGCTTTGACTTCTCTTGTTATTCACCGTTGTGTCATTTTTCCTTTACAATACTTCTTCCACTTTCCGACTTATATCCAGAACTGTTAGCCATTGCCGTCCTGCTGCTGCATCTACTCGTTTCTTTTCCAATCAGATCTCGGCAACTCCACTCTCTCATGCCCCTGTAATTCATTTTATTCCACTGTAGTACGTATTGACATATCAGATTTCAGCTTTTCGTTATCAATTTTGAGGGTGAATTCGAACATGATATGATTACATATCCCTAAGGGTTCTTTTACTTTGAGCTCGCTAATCAATTCTCGATCTTTGCACAAAGTAAATCCAGAATGTCTGATCCCCTAAGTATGCTCAACGACAAGCTGCACTAAAATCCCATCTTGAATGCCACCTTGTACGCGCCTTAATCCTATCCCCCTCCTGTAATCCAGTGCAAACCTAATGGAATGCGTCGGATTTAGCTCTGTGATCCTGCTTCCTCAGTCGAAAGAGGTATTGGGTAGTTAAACTGTAAAATGTTCCGTGCTCAGATTAGGGATAAAAAGGGTTTGTTAACGGTTGATGGGAGGCAAGGCCCTTAAGGGCGAAGTGCATATTGCGTACTGCATCTCTAAGTAAATCAAACATAAAAATAACAACAGTTCCAACACTACATACAGTATTGAAATACTATAACCAACTAAGGCAATCGTTTTTCCTAACACTGTGGACATTCTAGTGCTTTGCAAGTGCTGTTCTCACATGAAGTCCATTGCACCAGACTCAGTCACGTATTACGCTGTGTATTTGTCAATAATTACTGCCATGATCTTTCTTAAACACCATCTCTAACTAATTTCCTCTTTCAATTTACAACACAATGAGACTTTCCATCCATAGCAATACACCTTGATGAACAATCGGTCATGGTACTTCGGGTCTGATGATAATCGGTTCGGTCACATCATATATTGACCTCGCCTCAATTCGCATGGTGCAGTTGGTATTAATGATAATCAGAATAAAACATGTTTTCGCAAGTGAATGGTGCTGTGACAAATGGCCGCAAACTGCTAATCCAGTCACTCCTAATTCTGCACTGATTCTTGTGAAAACAGTAGCAGCATCTAGCAGGTGATCTGGTAAGAATACACTAGGCTAAGCCATATACAGATAGACAAATATTTAAGAATTTAGTCACAGACTACTGCAGAAGCAATGGTAGCCATAGCCGAAGAGTAGTAGTGGGGACGAGCTCCGACTGCTAAACAAATGCTTTACATGGCGTGCGTCTCAAACTGCCTTTGAGAACCAATTCCAAATGTTGGGCTTCACGTGTGACATAGTTCTTATGCCCGGTGCAGCTGTTTCCATTGTCAGGGCCGCTCCCAGTGACTACCAGAGGCGTAATACCCACGATTCCCCATTTCCCCATGATCGATGGAGATCGAGAGCGCGCTCGTGCGCGCGCGCGCGCACACACACACACACACACACAAACACACACACACACACACACACACACGCACACACACACAATCACACGCGCACGCACACAAACACACACACACACACACACACACACACACACACACACACACACACACACACACACACACACACACACACACACACACACACACACACACACACACACACATACAAGAACCAGTTATTTCGGTCGAGTCATCCATGCCGAACTATTATTTCTATTTGCCCCACCGATCTGTATCTGCTCGATTCCCTTTCACAGATCTCCCATTCACTTACTAATTTAAAGCTGCCTTTTATGCTGCAGTAGAACTTGCATCTAAGAATTCTGCAGACAGCCTGCTCCATCTTTGCGCCAAACACCGAAAGATGTTCCCTTATGAACATTCCCTTGAGTACTGTCCTTGGAATAAAATCTAACCTTGTCTAACTGCACCTGATGGTCGACGTATCTGCACATAATACTTCAAAGTACTTCATGTCTATGCAAGACATATGTCTTTGATTGGGTGCAGATATCATTATAAATATATAGATCAGATATAAAGTCAGAATCTTCCGGTGCATGCGACGCAGAACGTTCAGTTTGTGATCACTGAGGGAACACGAGTTTCAACGTTCAGTTCTGTACTTTCAAATAATTGGGGCAATTCATTTCTAAACCTCTATCCCCTTGTCACACAAAGCTAGTACAAGTTCGGATTGTTATTTATTGCCTTGCAATCTTTCACATGTATACCACCAACAGACACAACTTGCCTCCGGAAATAAAGGTGTAGAACACAGTATATAAAACCAATAGCTAAAGTTCAATGTTAGAAGTATACAGAAGATTTCACTATTATACTACAAAAATCTTAACATTCTCGGCCCTGAGACGCAGCTTCTTGCGAGATTGGTCATTATATCTATGGAAACATAACATTAACATAGTCAATGAAAAACTGCCGGACTTGAGCTTTCAGCCAGAGTGCATACAAAAATAAACCGAAAATTTAAAAAGAGGATATAAGAGTATTTAATAAATAGGTAATAAATATCGAGAATATGATCTGAAAATTCCTTTAAGGTGAGAGCCTTTGCTGAGGAAACATTTCAACCATTTGGCAAGTGAAGTTTTACCATTGCTTCAAAAACTTGATGGCTGAAGGGTAGTAATCTGGTAATGTGAGTCCTGAGCTTCCTGTATCTTCTTCGCGATGCCAGCAGGGAGAAACATAAATGTCAGGATGACCGATGTTGGTTTTCTGCGCGAGCGTCTCAGGTAATTATGTTCAGTGGTAAGGAGGATTTTACCCATGATGGACTGAAACATATCCTCCACTGTTTGTTGGATTTTCTGTTGAAGGACATTGACGTCTACATACCATACTGAGATACTGTCAGTCCTAGTATTTTCCACGACACATCCATGGACGTATGTAAAACATTAATCTGCCATAATGATTCTACCAGAATTTCTGAGTGGAGGCGCCACCTGCTTTCCTCGTAATTGTACTTATGTGCTGGGCCCAAGAAAGGTCATCTGAAATATTAACAACTTGGAATTTTTAGGTTGCTTAACCTCTCTAAATCTGATTTTTCGAAAGGGACTTGCTAAATAACCTCTGGTTTCCTTCATCTGAACACCACAATCAGTTCCTTGGTCTTGCTGGAATTGCATAATAGTTATTGTTATCACACCACTCAGCCAGGCTTTTCATCCCCTTCATATATGCTGAGTTGTCAGCAGCTTCAATTACACCCACGATAGAGGTATCATCAGCAAGCTGGTAAATTGCATTGTGTTCTGCACAGCCACACAGTGGGAAATGTAAACTGAGTCTATCAGGAGATTTGGCACAACAGGAGATTGGGTCAACTACGCTGCTGGGCGTCCTGGAGTTGTTGTCATTCCGAACTGATTGGGATCTGCTGGTAAGGAAATCCAGGATCCAATTGCACAAGTAGAAATTGAGGTCAATTCTTGATCAGGTTTGAGTTGTTAATGATCCTGAATAGAGGGCAGTTTTCGATAAAGATAATACTGATGGATGCATCTTTGATGTTAAGATGTTTCACGGTTGAGTGAAAATCTAACGAGATGACATCTGCTGTGGACCACTTACCGCTGAAGGCAAACTAGAGCCAATGTAATTCGTTTCTCAGGCACGAAATGATATGTTTGATTAACAACCTTTTAAAACACTTCATCATTGTGATTGTAGATTCTGCTGGGCGTTAGACGGTGAGCCCTGTCACCACGGTCTTATTGTAACTGAGGACTGTTTGAATCAGGTGGGTAACACATACTACAAAGGGCAGTAATATTGCCTTTGATAACGAGTTATGATAGGCACCGTTTACGATATTAGGTAAAGATAATAACGCTACTGGCCCTTCATTAGTGATGGGACCTGAGTGATATCGGGCAGTTTAGTCTTTTAATGACCTGGGGCAAGATGTTGCTACCCATTCTGACATTTTTTTTGTCCTAATGCTACCGTACATCTTACTTTATTGTAGGGGTCACTGAGATTGCTGTATGGATGTGAGGGATTATTGACAATGCTAAATGCCCGGGCTACGCAAAACTCATTATAGATCAGTCCGAGTGGTGGACGAGAGACACAGACGATCCTCTCAGAAGCCCCAAAATCCCTTAGGGACACTTGTCAGAAAGGCAACGGTCAGATATGAAGATAATAACATTTCTGTGCCCATTTTTCCTCAGCATTCGACATCAAGTACATCTGTAGTTTTACCAACATAGGGCTGTGCCCCAAGTTTGCTCGTGGTGGATCCCGACAAAATCCTGAACCAGAAACGGCGAGCGTTTACGTGATTCCTTTTCTGCCGCTGAATTCTTTTTATGTTTTTACCGGTGTTTGCCATCCTTCAGAGAAGTCACAAAAATGTTCTGATCCGACGAGGTTAATACTGTCGTACTGTATTGACGTTTGTTCTGTCACATACAGTTATCCCATTTGCGAATGACTGTCTGTCGAATAACTGAGTGTTGCTTCAATTTTTCTCCATACGGTGTTTGTGCCCTGGCGTCAATACTCATCCTAAATTCCATTGCTGCACATTTGACTGGAATAAACTTCATTCTACATTTACTGCCCGTTTAGACTTAAACAACTTTCCAGACTATCAACAACGCTGCCAATAACAAAAGGAAATAAGAAACCCTATTAATGTGCGTTAGAGGTCGACATTATTATTGAGATATCATTAGCATTTGCGTGCCCTTGGAGTTCAGATGTCATTGCTATCGCTTCCTATTTTCTATTTACCTTTAATTATCCGTGAAGTGAGGGCCTCCGACGCTTAGCGTTGACATGGATAGATTGCAATAGCTGTCTAGATACGCAAGTCTGGGCAGTGCGATATGTCGAGCTAGTTACAGAATGTAGCAAGCTTCTTTTCTCTATGCATCTGATGAACGCAAAGGAACGGATGAGACCTATACAGTTCAATACCAGGAGAGCCGCAGGAACTGTCAGTTAGCAGCGAACTCAATGCATGTCTGCCTTCTTGACTCCAGTTCTAACGTTGTTTCCCGGAGTTTACCTCTGAAGCCTTCCCCATGAATCGGTATTGTCACAAGACAGCGAAGGCTTGAGATCAAAGTTTCCCTGTTCCTATATATCCTGCCAACCAAGGCTACCAGGCCACATCTGCCAGAAGCAACTGGATTTCAGGTCCAGTAACCGTCTTTACCCGTTGTCCTGTCGGTACAGTCGGCATCACCGAGATTAGAAGCTAAGTCAAGCGTGAAGGCCATGAGGGGAACTTGTTTATCAAAGGCTATTTAAGGCAAAAGCCGCTGGGAGCATTTAATAGGTAGTGGGAGTTTTTCCCAAGTAACAGCCTAAAGGAACAAATTTTCCGGCTATAAAGACCTAATAGAACCAATAATCTCTAGAAAACGAGTTTTACTACAAGCACTGTAAACAAACGACATAAAACGACATAAACGACGTAGTCTGTATCAGCTCCAAGTACAACAATCCATAGTGATTTACCAACTTTTTTATGCACACGACTGTATTTGCCACTTTTCTGCTGTGTTCTGCGTCCTTTCAGTGTTCCGTTGTAACGTACGACAAACTGATGCACTATCCAAAACACCAGTCACCTACATTTCATCGGCAAACGCACTAGCCAACCGAATGAATTCTTCATCCAAGTCATTCGTCAGAAGATTGCTTCCAAAGGCAATCTTGCTCTAACACGTTATCATAGTCTACACGGAGGATATTCTTTGTTCTGGCTTCATGAATATGTTTGGGCATATCTTCAAATAAATGAATCAGACTCGTGAGGCAATATCTTATCTTGACAAAGCCAGGTTCCTTTCACGTCACAAATACATAGAATTGCCTTTTCTAAGAATTCTTCGGAATATTTGCCCAAAACGGACATAGGATCTGCTCGTCTATAATTGCCAGGATTATTCCCCTATTAACTTTCGTGAACAAGGAAATAACGTGTTACACTTTGATCTTCTGTCCACTGAACAGACAGAGATCCTCGCCAAAGGCACAATAATATGTTCCCTTTTTTCTGACAACAGTCTACGTTGCCGATCTGTGGCTCCGCAGAGATGTCTATCGTTATGTTTTTTTTTCCCAGAATTTCTACAAATCTACTTTCATAAGGGTGATATTATCCTATTACCTCCGTTATTTTCGTCAACATGTCTGTCACTGGTGAAAACGAATGTTGGTATTCGAACACATCGATGCGCCGTGAAATAACACTGGTGCTGCAAGTCCCCAAAACCTGCCAGGAGTTAACTGTGCAGAGAGCATGCTCACCTAGTCAATAAAATAGAAAGCATTTTGGTATCACTTTAATATTGAGATCAATGATTCGGGGGAAGAAATCATTTTCTATCCAGGCTTCGTATTTTGAAACAATATTTCATTATGGAGCTTCAGGAAAATTAACCTATGTGAATTACTGAGCATATTATGATAGAAGTATGGAAGTCAATTAAAGGTAACCAGAAGTATTTTCCAAACATGAATTACATTCAATGCGGTCGCGACGGTTGGCAAAGCCTTACAAACAGCGATTTGCGTCTGTGACATGAGCTGGATTTGATGAAGAACCTTAAGAAAAATAAACTATTAGTCAGCAGCGATGACGATATCACAACATACACACAGAAATTTGAGAGTGACGACCTTATACCGATGCAACGCTATCAGTAAATCTAACAACAAATGCATGAGGAGCATTGCAAGTTCGATGATAAAGAGATGGCAGCAGGGTAGCAATGGTTACATATGTAACAAGTAGCAGAAACGTTGTGGAAAATTTGTGGCCTTCATCAAGGAGCTGCACAGCGGCATACCCTCAAGATGGGAGTCCCGGTATTCCAGAAAATAGTACCAGCATTCATGGAGCTTGATTAGTTTTGTACAGAAATTCTGACTTTAGAGGGTTGTTGATGTTCAAATGTAATAGTTATTTGTGGATGTTCAATGGCTTTGACGTATTGGAGGATAGGAAGGGCGTAAATGCTGCGACAGCATTTAACACCTAAGTCCCATTCTGTATGCTTTTGCTTCTTAAATCATACACATTCCGACATAGTCTGCACCATGTCGCCTCTTGAGCAGCAGAGAAATTCCAGCTGCTAGTGTTTTTCGCGAAGGTCACCAGGCATGGGATCCACGGGACATTAGAAGAGTGGTTTCAAAATTCTCCGGCTCTCCGAAGGTATGGTGCTGTGTAAGTTGGGCGTTATTATTACCGAGGTTTTGGAACTCCTTGGCAACTCTTTCAAGTTGGAACTCCTTGGAACCCTCACTGTTTGTGACGTTAAAAATTACCTTGTGATTTGTGACTCGAATTAAGATGGCTGCGAGTGGAACGGCTAAGGATTTCCGGGTCGAAGGCACTTTCTACTCAGAGTAAAGAAAGGCAAAACAGCGCAGGCGCGTGAAAATAGCTAGTAGAGAGGGAAACGTTTAAAATAAGACTGCCATATCCAGAGAGCGGCGGAATGAGAGGATAGCAGCGTGCCAGGTCTTTGTCTCAACGGACTTGTTGTAACGGCACGAGGCGAGGTAGGATTCTCTGTGTTCATTGTGGAAAGGATGTATGTGTATGAGGCCGGTGTTCTGTGCTCGATGTCAGATGTGGGAAGCCCTGGTGTCTCCCAATCTCCTGGACAGCCATATCTTCATCCGGTAAGGAACAAGTTTAAACTTCTAAATTACCTCCTATGGTACCACGTTAGGGAACTGTAGCTGCAACTCGATTAACATCTTCTGTTCAAGGAAAGCGAGGAGGTGATAGAAAGATGTTTTGGCAGTTGGTTACACCGCAGCTACAGGACACAGACAAGTGGGTAACAGTCAGGAGAGGTTAGGGGAAGAGTTAGGAACTTGATAATACCCCGCTGGCTGTACCGCTGAACAAACTCCTGTTTGACTGTTGTTGGAAGCGGCAGCCTACCTAGGAGGAGCAACAGTTTCCATGCCTCTGGCACTGAGTCCAGCCCTGTGGCCCAAAAGAGTAGGGAACGTATGAGAAAGGCAGTAGTGATAGGGGACACTATCGTTCGGTGACTGACAGAGGATTCTGTGGACCAAGTGAAGAAATTCGGATGGCAGTTTGCCTCCCAGGTGCCAAGGTCTTGGATGTTTCAGATCGCGTCCAACTTGCAGTTGGACTGAGAACAACCAGAGGTCGTGATACATACTGGCACCAATAGCATAGGTAGCAAACGATAACAGGTCTGAATACAGACTACAGGGAGTTAGGAAGGAATTTGATAAGCAGGACGGCTAATGTAATAATTCTGTGGTTACTGCCTGTTACACGTGACAGTGAGTGTAGGAATAGAATGAGATGGAGAATAAATTCTTAGCTGAGGGTTTGCAGCAGAGGCCAGAGATTCAGGTATCTGGAATATTGCGATCTACTTTGGGGAAGGTGTGATCTGCACGAAAAGGACGGGTTGGACTTGAATCCCAGGGGGACCAGAATCCTGGTGGGGAAGCTTGCTATGGCTACTGGAGAGAGTTTAAACTGGAATTGTTGGGTGGGAAACGAACTGGAGAGAGCGGGGGAGGTTTGCTCACAAATACAGAAAGCTTGGAGACAGTGTGAGAGGGAGGATAAGCAGGTGATAGTGAAGGGATGCACTCAGACGGACGGGTGGAGGTGTGTCTATTTGAAAACATGGAGTATTGTGACCAAAGCGGATGAGATTAGAGCGTAGATGAATATTAGATCTCTGATTGGTGGCCATAACAGAGACTTGGAAGGCTTAGGGGCAGAAATGATTACTTCAAGTGCCGGGATTTAGAACAATCAGAAAACAGGGAGGGAGACAAAAGACGTGGGGGGCATGGTACTGTTCATCAGAGATAATGTCAGGTCTGCAGAAAAGGTGGTCGTCATGGAGGGATTGTCTACGGATTATTTGTGGGTGGGGGTTAGGAACAGGAATGGCTAAATAATTCTACTGGGTGTTTTTAAAATGCCGCCCAGTAGTAACATGATTATCGATGAACAGGTGGGGAATCAGATCCTGGAAAAGAATAATAATAACACAGTTGTCGTGGTGAGATATTTTAATTTCCCAAGTATCGATTGCATCTCCCTAGCACAAAGGGTTTAACATAGAACATAGAACATAGAACAGTACAGTTCATTACAGGCCCTTCGGCCTACAATGTAGTGCCGACCCTCAAACTCCGCCTCACATATACCCCCCCCACCTTAAATTCCTGTATATACCTGTATAGTAGTCTCTTAAACTTCACTAGTGTATCTGCCTCCAGCACTGACTCAGGCAGTGCATTCCACGCACCAACCAATCTCTGAGCGAAAAACCTTCCTCTAATATCTCACTTGAACTTCCCTTAATGATATGATAATCCATAATAAACGTGCAGATATGGTATTAAATGATAAGCAAACAAGATTACAATTTACTGCTATCTGTGGTTTTAGACTGTGGCTAGTTTCTAATGTCTTCATGTAGGGTATCGAAATTTCACAATCTATACGTTTACATCATATAATCCATTCAGACAGTCCTTGCTGGTTTCTGATCAGCTTTAGCACATAGTAATAAAATCAAGAACTTACTTTCTGGCTCTCCAGTGACATGTCTGACAGGAAATGTAAAAGAGCCTTGACCCAAAAGAGAGCAGCTGAGGCAGTTCAACAGTGAATGTTAGATTTAATAATAGACAGCAAAATAACGATAAAAACGATTAATTGCGCTAAGGGGAATTATGAGGCTAGCATGCAGGAACTTGGAAGCTTAAATTGGGAAAAGATGTTCTCAGGGAAAGGAACAGAAGATATGTGGTAAATGTTCAGGGGATATATCTGTGGATTTCGGCATAGGTACGTTCCAATAAGACAGGGAATTTATGCTAGGGTACAGAAACAGTGATAGAAGATTCATGTGGATTTATTTTGAAAATACTATCATATAGATATGATGTAGACAATAAATTGGGGTTTACTGCCTTTGTATGAGGGACTGTTTGGATAGATAGCTCAGTTGTTCTAAATTACTTGGAACCGCAACGTCTGACGATGAGTATGCAGTGTATTGCCCGTTTGATATCCTTTGTCTTATGTTCCATGATATGCGAACGGTAGATGATCCATCGTTTTATATTTCGTGACCTCCAATAGCTTTATCATCATTTTGTCCTTTTAGTCCAGTTAAGTACATTTCATTTGCTGTAAGAGCTCTTAAGTTAATTTGCAGAGGACTTGGGAGAACTAATTGTTAGCTGTTGTAAATAGGGGATTGCTCATTCGCTGCTGTCCTCCAAAAGAAAAAATAAACACTCCCATTTATACAATCACTCAGTGGAATTTCCGGAACGAGCTCCTTGAATTGCATAAATACTCTGTCAACATATTTGGGAAATAAAAAAAAACAATTAAATTCGTTTTGATAATTTATCAGAAGCATCTCACAACACAATTTTACCATGTATTTCATGGCAAATTACATACTGTAGAATGTGGAGGATTGTAGTTCTGTAGTAGTTAGTCACGCTCTATTAGATGGTAATATCATCTGAACATTATTTCAAAATCCGCTTCCTATGTTCTGAAAAATATTTGCATAATACTTTTCAGTGAAATGCATGAAATTATCTTGGAACTATTCAAATAATCAGTCTGAACAGAAGATCCATAAAGAGACATTTACCATCGATGCATGATCTCTTAGAGAGAAAAAAAGGAACAAAATGAGGGACTCATTTGTTCTTTAAATTTTCTACAGTTTGTTTTAAAAATATATTTGTCCGAATTAACCTGAACGAATGGTCCTTAATAATGTTACATTACAAACATTGAGATGCTCACTTATTGTTACATTTTTGTTTGTGTTATACCGTTTCTCGGTTCCGCGTTCCTGGGGCAACCTGACTTTAACGCAGGTGTGCAATTATCGCTCCCCTGCCTGCATGTGACTGAATGAGTTATTTCCTCGTTCATAGTTCCTGGTCTGTTTTTGTGCGTATCGCAATAAAGTCCTCAAATGTTTGTTTGTTTGTTTGTTTATTTATTTATTCATCTCTCTCTCTCTCTCTCTCTCTCTCTCTCTCTCTCTCTCTCTCTCTCTCTCTCTCTCTCTCTCTCTCTCTCTCTCTCTCTCTCTCTCTCTCCCTCTATCTATATATCTATCTATCTATTTATTTATTTATTAGTTTTCTGAGTGTGTAATCGTGGATCGAATGCTCGCCACAATATATTTGTTCTAGGGTGGCGGATGAACGACTCATTCGGAACCGAAAAACTCCAAAAGTGTGCGCATGTAAGCAGCAGCGAGTTCGCACCATTAACTGCTGGCACGAAAACCATCGAATAGACTTCATCTGGGACGGAATATTAGGATTTCACTTTGCATCTGTTCGAACCTGAAAGATTTGTGCAGGATTCTCAGTCTCTTCTCTGCGTTCTTGGCGCTTACATGTTTTTGTACAGCTCCTTTCGTCTCTTGAAACACTGTGTAACCCACCACTTTGAGGTTTTTGCGTATCTCGCTCCCTCCTGTCTACCACTGTGCTCCTCGCCGACTTATGGCACATTGATACAAAGCTGAGTCGCTTACTTGCAGTTTCGAGATCTTTAACATGCTGATTTTCTTGTCAGGATCGACAGATCCGAAGTAGTGTCTTTCGGCAGCATTTTCCTGATCCTGTTCACCAGAACTGTGGCTCTGGAGCAGAAGTTTTAGAGGGTCCGATTGGAACTGCCGGAACCAGTGTACCGTATATGTACAAAACCCGAAATATTTGCAGCTTAATGTGACGTTGTCTTTAGCATAAGAAGATAGTCGTGACGGACTTTTGGACTCCAGGGATAATGGATCTGAGGAAATTTAAAAGAGGCATCGCTATTACTTTACTGCCATTTCTGGAAACGGCACTCATAGTAATAAGTGAAGGACGCACACTTGCTGGTTTCGTTGACCGTGTCTCCAAAATGCTTTTATGGCCCCTGGCAAAAACTCCTGCGTCTTGCTGTGGTGGAGAAATAATTAGCATATGATATAGTAGGATAAATGAAATACTACACTTAAATGCTCGAAAATTTAAAAGCTCACAGGAATTAATAAATCAAATATTTCATGTTTATGAAACAATCTTCCGGAGCCGTCATTCAGAGAGTTGGAGGATCTATATATTCTATGTTGTAACATTCTATTTTTTTTCTTTTGTTACTACAAAGGAAAGACAAACAAGAAGAAAGATTGCTGCACTCACTAGAAATATGTTACTCTTCGATTTAGCAGATTAGGAGGCAGGAGAAGGGAGTGATTTTCCATGCTATTGATGAAGACCTGTGGAACAAGTAGTGCACGTTGCTTAATTTTATACATCCCGGTGTAAAAATTCCTAACTATTCGGTGCAATGAACCCAAGGTTCCCAGCAGGTCAGGAAGCATCTATGGAAAGGAGTAAGCAGACGATGCTTCAAGCAAAGACAATTCATCGAGATATTCATAGATGCTATCTGGCTTTCGGAGTTCCTCTAAACTTCTGCGTGTGTTTTATTTGATTTTCAGCATCTGCCGATTTTCGCTTTTTTTCCTCATTCGTTGTGCCAATTCATACTCCGTTTTATTTACAGTTCATTCAGTTTTCATATGTGTTTTCTATTGATACTTCTTGTTCATCTTTTACTGCATATGGTACATATTCTGTCGTCTTAAAATGTTCTCACGCAGTCTGTTAAATGTGGCCATTTACGCGCGCGTGTCAGACTCATTCGTAACTGGGCGTCTCCGCTGACAATTTGTATCTATAGTTTCTTCATGATATAGAGTTACTGTCTCAGTTTTCCAAAATGCAGTTTCTGTGTACTGGCACCTTCATTTAGCATAGGACTTCCCTGTGAAATTCTGTCATACTTAATAGCGAATGTGCAGACCCCAGATCAGCATTTATTATCTTGCCCCTAAACCTCCTGTTGGTAACAGAAATAGCTGCACTGCATATATGAATGAACCCATGTCACTCTTCCTGAAATGCATGTTTACAGAAATGCGCTGCTTTTACAATAATTGTACCTTTCCTAAGACGCGGTAACGGCTGGCATTCTTAACGCGTTATTCTTTATCAAGCATAACTTTACAGCTTCTATCTCTGAAATCTCAATCAAACCTGATATCTTCCCAAAACTGAGCTTGCAAGAACATTGAATAAACCGCTTTATATATGTAGCCTGTTCAGATACTCACCGACTGTGACAGTGACTCTGGACCCGGTTCCATCTACGTATTTTGTTTTGTAATTCACGGTGATCCGACTGTCCGTATCACTGATGCAAGAATCATCCTTACCTCTGTGCTATCCGCAGTCGTCATTGGACAGCTACAACAATTCCAGACTTTAGAAACATGAAAAAATAAAACAGTGTCCAGTGCTCCACAAACCCCCTTAAAGATATCTTTTAAAAAGAAAACTCTTTGAACTGGACGCTTCATACTTTCCAAATGTCGGTTCCTTAAACTGCAGCAAATGCAAAGAAAAAAATATGCTGGCAGGTGCAAATTATAAGAGAATTCACCAGATCACAGCGTGAAAGTAATCCAACATATGATTCTATTTCCCGACTCTGGAATAGAGACTTTATCAGGACCGAAGGATTTTGTTCGATTACCCTCCGTTGTGTGTCCAAATACCCACGGTGTTTTAAGTCAGGTTCAAATCTCAGAACAGGACGGGGCCGGAGATAAATGCTTCCCAGCTTCTGTTCCAACTTCCATGCTATTGGAGGAACATCCTATCTGAAGTAAGGGTTTTGGAAGGGGAAAGTCGTTCTCAGTTGCTGTTTGCTACCTAGTTTCCTTTGGAAAAGATGGTTTTATACATGCAAATTCAGAAGTGATAAGAACTACAGTATGAGCACTGAGCGGTCAGTCTCATTACAAACTATACTGAATGGAAAGCAGACGAAGTACCTCATGGAATTATCAGCAGATTAACTCTGCTCCTCAAACTGTAGATGGGATAATTTACAGTGCTTACTTGCGTACGGCGGGAGCCCCTTTCGCAGCACTGTGTGTATTTATATTTGACTTTACAGAAATAGGTGGCGCTGTCCTTAACTACGAGATTTGTAATTTTCAGGGTAAGTGTCATTCCTGCTTTATTCTCCGTTATACTAAATCTTCCTCCGGTGTGGATACGCTCCGAGTCTCTTAGTTGCTGCGTATGTTTGAAGAACTGTCCAGTTTCAAAGGAATCGCTTTCCCAATATTTATGGAACTGGCATGTGATCGTGAGAGACTGGCATTCAGTTTTCGTCACGGATGTTGGGCTCTGGGATACGGACTGGCAGAAGAATTCTGGAAAATAAGAATATGGAGAAGCAAAGCACAATTAGATGTGAAACACGCGAGACGGCTTATACAATGAGTTCATGAAATTCTGAATATATTCTTCAGTTTTATATTTAGCTCGCACTTTGAAGAAAGTTTTGACCAGTACATACGTCGAAAGCAGAGGCACAGCGTGACATCCAAGAGAAAGTTCATCGTATCGTGGTCGTGTCTCAGATGGTTTTCTTGACGTAGAATGCTGTGGCAGATTATTCTTCAGAACAGGGCAGATGGTTGCTGTTCTAGAGTTATGCAACTGCAGCGCTACCTCCGAAATACCTCTTTATCCGAAAAAGCGTCAGGTCTACTGAGCAAAAGTTAAGGTTCTGTTTCCACTCAAGTTGTTTTCAAGCTCCACCCTTACTGGTTTAAAGCCAATAGGGTGGCGTCTCGTCCTTTGAAAAAATAAGAAAAGGTGGAGGAGCTGCGAAAAGGAAATGAAATATTTTACAGAGTCAGGGTGAAAAGAAATTTCGTTAAGATAACTCTGAGTTATCTGATAACGGAGGGTTTAACGATATCAGCAGATATTCGCCAGATGTCTCCAGGGATGGAGTCAAAGCTATTGTAAAGGGGAAGCAACGTGTCATAAATGCAACAAGTAATTTGTTGGCCACTGTGGAAGATGAGGGGAAAGTTGATGGAATTGACGATTTCAGCAAGGGTACACCAGTACAGTCGTCCATGTGGCATAGAAAGAGTTGGGGGACGTTGGACCGTTACCAGTGCAGGCTAAGGACATGGACATTTTTACGGAGGTGATGAGAATAGAAACAGAGCAGGGAAAGGGGAACATGCGGGATCACATGACTATCAGTGTGTTTGTAGAATTAGGAGGAGTCGAAAGCAAAAATGGTGTGGGTGATAAACAGCTCCTTGATGTTATTTCTTTTTTCTGTTCCTTATTTGAGATGTAATGGGAGCGATAAACTAAGATTGCAGCCTGACTAATTTCGCCGAAATGTTAATTTGTCCACACAGACAACACCACCACTTACATTATCAATAAATCAAACTGTTAGTAAGCTCACTCAGCTGTGCCAACTATGACAAGCAGTTTAACCGATGTACTTCTGTACTAGTCCGAGTATATTGTCGGCCCTCCATAATTACAAATATTGCTCATAGACTGTGAGGCACAGTATATAGCAGTCTTTATTTTTTAGTGTGTTCAGATAGTGCTGATTAAAATTGAGTGTGCGGATGAATTTGTATTTTTATTTCAACAAATATTCAGGGCGATCACGCAGAATAGCAAAATGAAGCGAAACAACTTGTCAGTCTCTGTTTCTCTCATATCGTTATCCAATGCTCACAATATCATTCTCACTTTCACTATCACTCACTCTGATATTCTCAGTTCCCTGTAAGCCATTGTCGGCTTTTGAATCATGGAAGTGGAATCTTGACAGCTGGAACAGGAAAACAGAAACTCTCGGGCGTATTTTAGTGATATCGATTGTAAAGTTTTTGTGATGCCTTCATCTCCTAATAGAGAAATGTAAAATCATTTCATAAACTTTTTGGACAGTGTTTCAGTCCCGTTCATCAGTGCGGCAAAGTCCCTACTGGGGCCTAATGCACAATAAGTTTATCAACGACTTTCCAAATTAAGTTTTTGAGTGATTAACAAATGCGTGACGGAACAAATGTTCTTTGCATATTACATGTGTCTGTGAGTAGCTATATTTGCATTTGTGTATGTGTGTGTGTGTGTGTGTGTGTGTGTGTGTGTGTGTGTGTGTGTGTGTGTGTGTGTGTGTGTGTGTGTGTGTGTGTGTGTGTGTGTGTGTGTACAATAGTTTCTAGATGCTCACTTTCAATAATATGTACAGATAATGAGGAAACACTGAAATGTTAAAACAATTCTCATGGCTGAAGGAAAGTATCTCTGTAGTTACCAGATGTAGCTATTATTTTTAACCGCTTCAGAGACAAAGGTAGAATAAAGAGTTCATTGTATACATGGTAGAGTATCTAATTTGGATAAAACAATAAGATCTTAACACATAGGAACAGGCTGTTCCGCCATTTAATCGTTACTGATCCTTTCTTTTGCTTCCTTTCAACCCCATTTCCCTGCCTTTTCCTCGTAACCTTGCATGCCACGTCCAAACAAGAACCGATCAATGTCCGCCTTGAATGCACCAAACGACCTAGATCCACAGCTGAATTTGGCAATAAATTCCATAAATTTACTACCCCTTGCTGAATGGTATTACTCGGCATCTCTGTTTTGAATGTTCTCCAATCTATCCCGAAGCTCTGCCACCTTGGCCTAGATTCTCCCAGCATTGGAAAAATATCCTTTCCTCGTCTACTCTGTGTAGACCTTTGAATATTCAGAAGTTTAAATTAGATACCCCCCCCCCCCCCATCTGTCTAAATTCCGGCGAGAACAGAGCTAGAGCCATCGAACTTTCCTCGTCTGACAAACCTTGCATACCTGGAATCAATCTGTGAACTGACTCTGCACCTTCTCCAATGTCAGCACAACTTTTCTATGAAGGGGAATCCAAAACTGCTCACGATACACAAGATGATGCCTTACCAGTGCCTTATAAACGCTCCGCATCACAACTCTTCTATTCTAGAACTCTTGAAATGAATCCTAACATCGCATTTGCATTCCTCACCCCCAACTCAACCTGCAGGTTTACCTTTAGTATGCTCTGCACAAGGACTCCCAAATCATTTTGCATCTAAGATTTTTGAATTTCCTCCCAGTTTACAAAATTGTCCGGAAATTTATATCTACTACCAAATTACATGACCATGCATTCTCCAAAATTATACTTCATTTGCCAGTGTCTTGTGTATTTTCCTAATCTATCTAAGTCTTTCTGTATCCAACCTATTTTCTAAAAACTACATGCTGCTCCACCAATTTCCGCATTATTTGTAAACATAGCAACAAAGCCATCTATTTCATCCTTAAATCATTTATATAGAGCATATAAATCGGTCCCAACGCCGACCACTGCAGGACACCACTTGTCACTGAGCTCCAACCAGAAAGGGGTCCTTTATTCCCACTCAGTGCCTCCTACCAATCAGCAAAATGCACTATCGATGTTAGGAACTTTCCTGTAATGCCATGGCCTCTTACATTGGTTAGTAGCATCATGTGTGGAACTTATGACTTATGGACTTATGAAAGTGTAAGCATACAATTACTACTTCTCATTTATCTGTCGTACTTGTAATCACGAAAAATAATTACAACAGGTTTTTCAGGCAAGATTGTGTTATGGTTGATAAACAGACCTGATGGACAATGGGGTGCAGAGTTACCCATCCCCCCTCCCTGAGAACCACGAACTGTTGCTGTTGCTATGCTCTTATGATAGAGAGGAAACACAGACAAGAACATCGGCGACAGATAAGAGAGAGGGAGACTGTTGATTTACTATATTGTCGCTCCTCCTGGATTATTTACTTTCGCTGCTAGGACATTATTTTGCTCGTTAACATTCCTCAGGGAACTGCAGGAGTGGTCTGATTTCATGGACACAGTCATTTAGAATTGATGGATAGTAGAGATAAAAGACAGTTCTGGAGAGACACCCTTCAGACACACCAGTGGACCCTGACTGACAACTGCACATAACAATTGTCCCTTAAGGTAACCATGCTGGCTTTCTCCGATATTGTCCTGTGTCATTAAGTAATCAAATCAGCCTTAACAATTGACTCTAACAACTTCCAAATAACTGAGGTCTGCTAAATGGTCTACAATTTCCTTCCTTCTGCCTTCCTCCTCTCAATTTTGTAGTCGTCTGGCAAAGCCAGAGACCAATGATGTTTAATTGATGACTGCTAATGCCGAAACACTCTGTAAAGCTATCTGTATCAGAACCTTTGGTGCCGTTCATCTTGTCAGGGTGACTCGTGTACCTTTAGAACTTTCAGCTATCTGAGCCCATTCTCCTTTTTTAAAGTAACTGCACCCACTTTTCTTCCTTCAAATACTACAACATCTGACACACAACTCATGTCTTCCACAGAGAAGACTGATGCAAAGTACTCATACAGTTCATCTCCCATCTCCTTGGCCATGTTATTATATTTCCTGCCTCATTTTCTTGCGGTCAGATATCCACTCTCAGCTCTGTTTTATTTTTAACATACTTGAAAAAGCATTTACTATCCATTTTAATACTACCCTCCAGCTTGTATTCATATTTCATCTTTTCCAATCTAATGATTCATTTAGTTGTTCTCTATAGTTAAAAAACGTAACCGTCCATCTTGCCACGAATTTTTACTTTGTTGGACGCCCTTTCTTTTATTTTTACATTAGCTTTGGCATCCCTTTTCAACCCCTATTGTACTATATTGTCATTTGGGTATTTCTGAATTTTTGAATACACATGCTCTGCAACAATCCATATTTTACCAGATATGCACAACATTGCTGCTCTGCAGGTATTCCTGCCAGCAGCTCCTTCCAATTTACTTTAGCCAACTCATCTGTCATACAACTATAACCTGTACTAAAATACTGCTACGTCAGAATTTACTTTTTCCCAACTAAATTTCAAGCTGTAAACAATCATATTATGGTCACTAGTTCCGCACGATAATTTTACCTTAAGCTTCCTGATCACCCCCGAGTCATTAGATAACATCCAGTCTAGTATAGCTGATCCCTTAGTAGCCTCAACGACAAACTGCTCTATAAAGACATCTTTCAGGTATTCAACAAACTAATTCTGTTGAGTTACTTTGCCAACTTATTTTCCCACTCGACCTGCTTTTTAAAATCTCAAATTACTATCATATCACTGCCCTTTTGAAACGTCGTTTTGTTTCCTATTGTAATCTCTGGACCACATCCCAGCCACTGTTCTGAGGAATGTATATAACCGCAATCAGGGTCCTTTTTGTTATTGCCTTCCTTTAAACTCTACCCACAAGGAGTTAGCATACTCCGATCCTATGTCACAAATCTATACTGACTTGCATTGATATATTTTATGCATTTCCTTCCATGCTTTCTCATTCCATGCTAATTAAACATTAATTAAAATTATTTTTCGGTAAATCCGGTGTGATTTCCGCAGCATATTTGACCTACGATGTTATTAAAATTTCTAAGCAGCTTCATCACGTGGCTGCTTCATCTAGCTTTCGGGTTTGTTATTCTTGCTGTCAGCACCTGACCTGCCTTTGTCATTGGAAAATTACAGTAGCAGGTCTATAGATTGTAATGGGTGGACAACAGAATAACTATAAATCCGAAAGATCGGAGCGTCTGATTCAACTGAAGGTTTCAAGGTCCATAGATTTATTGACATAGGAGTCATCGAGTGAAATTGCTGAGTTACAGGCATTGAGAAATTTATTCCACTCCTCTTATGTCATGTCACTCCTGCTAAGGAATTCCATCTAGTAAAGCAGTGTATCTTCATGAATTATATAAGGCCGATAGCTGCTGGTGCAATGCCATGGTTTCGGAATGCAGGTCCTTGGGAAAGTGATATCAGTGTTGAAACGTTTCTTGGTTTAAAACAAATATCAATTTTGAGGATACAGTGGAAAACTACGAGCCTAAAATGTTGTTGTTTTTTTTTTGAAGTGTGACATTATGTCTCGCTACACTACCACATTGAAAGCCAACACTACAAACTCAGTTGATTTCTGCTGGAGACACAGCTACTCGTACAATATACAGTGTTTCAGGCCCGCTTTTGGAAAGAACGTAATTAGGAACAAGACCATCAGCGATCCACTCTCTGCTATATTTCTAAAAACTGCTTTATGTGCTGAACTGACGATTCGCACCACTGTGATTTATGGCTTCGTCCTGACTCTCAATGCAATGGACTACACACTCGTGGAATATGCACCGTTATGTATGGGCAGCGAATTCGGAGAATATACAGGGCTATTTTCGAGATGTGATGTTTGTTTCAAGTTGCCAAAAATGCACCATGCAGAGTGTTTTCTTTTCCGCTTGTACAGGCACAATCAAAATAACTTTTCATAGGAAAGAATGCTCTACTCATTTACAGTATTAATCATTAATTAATATCGCAGTCGTTTCTACTGTAGTATCTCCTCGAAATTTATTGCTAAGCTCAAAATCCTGAACCACTATAGGTCTCTGTGCAAACTGTCCATTTCCTCATTTGCAGTTACCAGCCGTTATGGATTTGCATTCAGATTTCTTCTACGCTCACTATCACCAGCAGTGCTCCACTCGTCTGTGCGTTTGGCTTGTTGTTTTACCAACTACATACCGCTAAACTCTTGTGTGACTAAATGTTTCAAGTTGATGATATTTTATTACTGATTAGTAGCCCTCCTATTTCTTTACCTCCACTAATTAAAACAATTAAATTATATTTTGTGGTATCTGGTTTCAAAATCATCTATAATAAATTTGAGGCTGTGCCAACATTCAAAATTGTGTTATTCAATTTCAGATTCTCAGTTTAATTTCTGATGGAGGCCAGTTGGAATGTGGTATCCAGGGGACAACCTCAGTCAGAATTTGGATGGAATATTTACTTTAAATTTTGATTCTTTATTGAGTAGGATAAGAAATATTCTGGATAAGTGGGGTCACTGAGAATCTCACTGTAGGGTAAAGTGAAAGTAGTTAAATGTCATAACACCTCAGTTTAATTATCTTTCTATGATGCTTCCTTTATTTCAGATTGATTTACAGGCAATACAACAAAATTATCGGTGAATTTCTATGGGATAAGAAGAAGCCCAGAATTAAAATGAGTAAAGTGTGTATGTTCAGGGACATGGGTGGGCTCAGTCTACCAGACGTCAGGGCATGTAAATTATCCTTTGGAGTGACCAAGTTAGCTAATCATTGGGAAAGGGCTGATGTTGATATGTTGATTTAGATTGGGTAGTTATATAACGGTGCCTGGCTGCACCACATTCTCCACTTAACTTCCTCTCACAGCATGTGGAAACCAAGGCTAATCTAAAACCTGTAATATTTCACTCAAGGTGTGTGTCGAGTACAGTTCATAAAGCTTGTAGAATGTCACATTTAAAGCAGTTATACTTCTCGCTCTGGAATATCTTTGAGACATGCATTGGGAAAAGAATCGTCTACTTGAAGGAATGGCAAATTAAAAGTGTAAATACAGTAGGTGTTCTCTATGATAATGGGATTTTTATGTCATATGTAGATTTGCAGAGGAAATATTACTTTGTAGGTAACGTGAATTTGTGGAAGTATTTACAGATAAGACATTCGTTAGAACGATATTCATGAACGGTGAACCTTGAAGGAAATTTATTCATATATGATGGTACACAGATATTATTGGACACCAACTATACTCTACAAAACGGGGATGGTTGATAATAATTTATACTGGAAATTTGAAAATGTGATGGACACATATTTTCACATGATTTGTTAGTGTTCCATGGTTCGTCCATTTTGGTGTAAAGTTCTTGATTTGTTGTGGAATTGGTCGGGTTCCACACTACCCTTGTGCCCACGGCTTTTTCTCCTGCGTGACAGGACACTGGTACCTAATGTAAGCAATGAGAAATTTACTATTTTAAAGGTGGGTCTAATCACAGCTGCAAGAATTATATTGCAAAACTAGAAAAACCCAGATGTCCCATTGTGAAGGAATGGCCTCAGGAAATGATTAAGATTTCATCATATGAACATATGTTGGGAAGAATTAACAATCATGGACAATGCAAGACGCGTCGGTTCCATTTTGGTCGTATGCTAATTTAAACTTATATTAGAACTTTTTTTCTGTTTCTAAGTCTTATTTGTTTTCCTGGCAGGAAATTGCCGTCTGAATATGCTGTACTGTATCTGCTCTATTATATGCTGAGCTGCTTTGTAAAATACGAATAAATAATAATAAAAATCGAATTTAAAAAAAAACGAGTTTAAGAATACTGATGAGGCCACTTTGGTTTGTCAAACTAAACGTGAGTACGAATTAGCATATAAAAGAGTAGTTGAAATATGGGTTGAATAGTGCCACAGCAACGAGCTCATTTTCAAGCAAGGAAGCACAGAGTCCATGAGAAAGTCCTAATTAGTGAATCCAAGGTAGGCAGCTATACACACAAAATGCTGGAATAACACAAAAGGCCAGGCAGCATCTATGAAGAAAAAACATAACAAAATGCTCGAAAAACTCAGCAAGCCAGGCAGCATATATGATAAGAGAAACATACTCAGCGTTTCAGGCCGAAATCCTTCGGCAAGACTGAAGTGAAAAAAAAAGCAGAGGAGTACACCTGAAAGGTAAGGGGATAGGACAGAGAATCAGCAGGCGATAGCTGAAGCTTGCAGGGGGCCGGATGAAGCAAAGATCTAGGAAGTTGACTAGTGGAAGTGGTTGAAAGCGCTGAAAGAAAGAAAAAGGTGCTTGCTGTTTAGGAGCACCAGATGGAGGCGATTGGCGGTCAAGGAGATACCAGAGGAAGGATAAAGGGGATGAGAAATGATGTAGTATGGCGGGGGGAAGCTATTACTGCAATTTTGATAAACAGTGCTCATGCCATCAGGCTGGAGGCTAGCCGAAATGACTGATAGGTGTTGCTCCTCCAATCTAAGTGTGAATTGATCACGGAAGCAGAGGAGTGCGAAATGAAAAGTGTAATTAAAGTGGATGGCCACAGGGAGACACTTCATCTGTGAGTCTGTTGGCCTCATGTATACCGATGAATCGCGACGCAGACTTCGAGCCTGATTCGACGAACATCTAAGTTTTGTTCAATAGTGCAAGCGGCATCTGCCAGTTCTGTGAGGATGGAGGTCTGGGAAATAGATGAGATGCAAATGAGGCAAAGTCGTTGATAGAGGTATGGAAACTCTTCACTTGAATAAAGAGAATATGTGTGCTGTTCTGTAACGGAAAGCCTCATCCATTGAACAAATGCGGACGAACGCAGTAAAGTAAATAACATGTTTTGTGGAAATGTACAGAAAAGATAGCTTCCAGTTCAATATGGTTATGAAAGGTGTATCTAGAGCCAATTTTTCCAGTGATCGGGAAATAGAGATGGATAAAGGGCAAATTTGCAGATATATTCCAATTCGCATTGTATCGAGACCTCAGCCTCCTCTATGATCAGGATGAGGTCACTCCCAGTCTGTAGGAGGAACGCCTCATATTCTGTCGAGGTTGCCTCTATCTTCATGGCCTGAACATTGATTTCTTTAGTTCCTCATTCTCCTGCTTCTCTCTTTATTCCATTCAGCACTCCAACTCCAGCCTTATACGTTCTCTTCACTTAACATGATCATCACCACTGTCTGGTGAGCTAGCTTGTCCCCCTACTCCAATGGGTCGTTAACTTCTTCTCTCAGATTACTTTGCCTTCCGTCCTTTTCGTTTTTCACTCAACTCCTAGCAGCTGCTCAGTTAATTTTCCTTACTTCAAACCAACCTTCAACTTTGTCTCATTCAACATTACACCTCACACATTACATGCCTTCGATTTACACACCATGCTTATCTGGATATTTGTCCTTCCCTTCTGCGTCCATTGAAATAAGACGCCCCAAAATATCAACTGTTTATTCCTCTCCATAGATGCTGCTGAAACACCTGACTTCCCCATTCACATTGCATGTATTCCTCTGGAATTGCAGCCTATGAAGCATCTCCTGGTCATTTGATAATACATTTGCCTTTGCCATAAATCTCCTCTCTCTGAAGTAGGAGAAATGAATACGACCTGTAATACCACAGGGTGATGGAGAGGATGTGCTGCGGGCCTTTTTCGCAGGACACTGTTACGAGGGGTAGCATGCCCAATGGTTTGCAAAGTGATATAGAAGAGAAGGATTCCGAATAAGAACCTTATCTAAGATAAAGAGTAAAACGTTCTACCAAGTAGCTAAGTCACCCTAATTTGTACAAATTCGAACACTTAATAGTTTGTTACACTTTAAACTCAACAGGTACTTCATAACTTCTCCCTATGTGCACAATTAAAAAGGCAAATATTCGACAGTCACTCAGGTAAGTATGCGCATGGGCCCTCCTATATTCAGAACATCCTTTTGCAATGGTATTTTAGTGTTTTTCACGACCGCGGTGTAAAGCAAGCGGGACTCTTTTCTTTCTGTTTCAATCCTTTTTATTGTTTTTCTTTTTCAAAGACAAAAACATAACAGTCATAAAAGTGCAAAGGAAGTGGGAATACATTGTTGACAAATAGCACTTGAGTAAAAGCTATAAGTAGCACCAGTACCATTAACTTCCCAAACCCATAACAGGACACCAAAGAAAAGATGGGGGAAAAAACCGAATTGAAAATTCAATCAATCAATCAATCAATAAATAAACAAACAAACAAATAAATAAACTGAACTAAACTAAACTAACACTAAACTAAGCAAAGCTGGGCTATTCGATTATATCAAATAAAATCATTAGTGTCGTCAACTGCAGTGATACATTCAAATCAATGAATGATATAAAGGAATCGAAAATGACCAAATTACATTCTGTGAAAGTATTGAATAACAGACCTCTAAGTTTCTTCAAATTTAGGCCTCTAAGTTTCTTCAAATTTCAATATACCACTTCTGACTTTTTTCGAAATGTAATCAACATATGGTTTGAAAAAAAAAACATTGAGATGTAGTTGGAGGAATCTTCTCGCAATTAAGATAGCAACTGCAATCTTCCGCCGAGCTGCAGAGGGCAAATCCATCAATGGTAAGCCGAAAATTGCAGTAATAGGATGAGGTTCTAAATGCATTTGCAAAATTGTAGAGAAAATATCAAAAATATCTTTCCAAAATTGTTCGAAAAGAAGACCAAAACATATGAGTCAGAGACGCTACATCAGGGTTATACCTATCACAAATCGGATTTATATGAGAATAAAATCGAGCTAATTTATCTTGTTCCGCTTTAATTTGAATAACGTATGTTTAGCACAAATAGAAGAAAAGTAAGTAATAGTAAAATTTTCTCCCATTTCTCTAAGGTAAAGAAAGTTCAAGTTCCTTCTTCCATTCATTCTTAATTTTATCAGATATATCTGGCTGTATATTCATTATCATACCATAAATAATTGCTATTTAACACTTTTGATAAGGATTTAAGACTATTTTTTTCTCTCCATTATATCAGCTGGATATGAAATCGGAAAAGTCCGTAACATCGTATATATATTAAAAAAATGAAAATCTCTGATCTGTATGTAGGTATCTAAAAATGGGATACGGGGGACATCTGCTCAAAATACATGAAACAGTTATCCAAAAATAAATCACGAAACTATATTATACCCTTCTTTTTACAAACCAGAAAGTTTTGATCCATAACACAGCGTTGAAAGAAAAAAAAAATATAACAGGACTTGAATAAATAAATGTATTCAAGCCAAAAAAAAAAAAGAAACTGAAACCATATTCGTGATGTATTTGTAATTAGTGGACGAACCATTCGTTTATTCAGTTTAGAAAGAACCAAGGGAAGCGATGTCCCTAATATGGAAGTCACTGCAAATCCTGGTGCGGAATTACATTCAAGATTAACCAATGTGTATTGACATTCATATCCACATCTTGTGTCCAAAATACTAATATCAAATATTACTTGCCCAGTAATAAAATCTTAAATTCGGCAGTGCCAAGCCATCAGTTTTTTTCCGGGAGATTTCTGCCTAGGGTTTTTATTCTGCAATATATAAGACAAAATTTTAGAGTCAATGGTTTCAAAAAAGGATTTAGGAACAAAGATTGGTACCGCTTGGAAAAGAAATAAAAATTTAGGTAAAATAATCATTTTAATATAATTAATTGGACCAATCTGCGATATAGACAGTGAGGACTCATTTAGTAAGCGATTGTTTGATCTGGACTATTAAAGGTAAAAAAATGACGTTTAATAAATCCTTCTGTTTTTCAGTAATCTTACACCTAGATAAGTAAAATAATCTGTAAACAATCTAAGTGGTAAATGTCGAGAAATTGGAACTTGCATATAAAAAGTGAAAATTTCACTATTATTAAGATTCAGTTTGTAACGAGAAAAAGTTACCAAACCCAGCGAGTAAATATATAACAGCAGGAAAGGATTTCTCAGGATTCGAAATATATAATAACAAATCATCTGCGTATAATGATAACTTGGGTATCACATTCCCGCGGGAAATGCCAACTATAGAAGGTAAATCACGAAAAGCAATAGCTAAAGTTTCCAGGGCAATATCAAATAACAATGGTTATTTGACAACCATCGTTATGCCTTACCTATGGCCACGAAGCAACTGAAATAAAGGAAAACGTATATTACTGGTAAGTACCGAGGCCATAGGGGCATCATATATCAATTTAACCTAAGATGTAAATTGTGAGCTAAAATTAAATTTCTCAAGCGTACTAAATTAGTATTGCCATTCAACTCTATCGAACGCTTTCTCGGCATCCAAGGAGATGACACATTCTGGAATTCTCGATGAGGGAGTATAAACAATATCCATCAATCTCTTAACATTAAAGGACGAATAGCGCTTTATAATAAATCCAGTCTGATCGACCGAAATAATTCGAGGCAATATATTCTTCAATCCAGTTGCCACTATTATCGAAAAAAATCTTAGTATCTGCATTCATTAAGGATATAATCCTATATGATGCTCCTTCAGTGGGATCTTTATCTTTTTTTTAAGAATTAAGGAAATGTAGGCACCATAAAAAGATTATTCAGTTACCTATAAATAATGCATCCTTAAAGATTTTCCATAGCCAGGTAGAAAGTATAGTGGAGAAGGATTTAAAATATTCTACTGTAAAACCATCTGAGCTAAGTGCTTTACCTGAATTCTTCGAAGAAATAGCATATTTTATTTCTCTCTCCGTAATTGGAGCATCTCATACTAAACGGACATTAGGTGATAATATTGGAACATTCAATTTCCTTAAGAATTCATGCATTATAGTGGGGTCATCAGGAGATTCAGATTGATATAAAAAGTTATAAAATTCTTAAAAAGATTTGTTTATCTCATTATGATCAACCACCATATTTCCATCTCGTTTACGAATTTTAATAATCCGACGATTAACAGACGCAGGTTTCAAATGGCTAGCTAATAGTTTACCAGATTTAACACCATATATCAGACAATGATTCCTAGACTTAATTAAATGTTTTTCAATTGAGGATGTTAAAAGTACACTATGCTCCATTTGAAGTTCCCCTTTTTGATAAAGCTCCTGACTAAGAGCGATAGAGTATATCTTGTCAATTGCTTTAATCTTATCAACCAACATACAATACTCTTTATTAAATCGTTTTTTTTTCAGTCCAGCAGAATATGAGATAATCTGACCACGGACGTATGCTTTAAAAATATCCCGTAAAATCCCTCTGGAAATTTCATCCGTAGAGTTTATTGAAAATAAAAAAAAATGTGTTCCTTAATAAAATTCACAAAGACCGAGTCTTTCAGTAATACAGAGTTGAATTGTCATTGTCCAAAACTAGGAGGCGTATCCATTCGTTTGATAGAGAATTTCACCGGCGCATGGTCAGAAATGAAAATGGAATCATAACTGCAGTCAGTAGCAGTAGGAATTAGACGAGCGTACATAACAAAGCAGTCAATTCTAGAATAACTATGATTAAGAGGGGTAAAGAATCCATTAAAGGATTTAAACAGCAATTAAAATCTCCACCCATTATCAACATATTGTCATTTAAATTGGGAATGGATGTAAATAAGTGTATAAAAATCAGGACAGTCAATATTCGGAGCATAAACATTAACCATCACCACATTTTGTTGTTACAGAATAGGCCAGTGATTAGCAAAAATCTACAATTCTGATCCAAAATTGTTTCGTAGTGAACAAATGAAATAGAAAAAAAAATCTATAAAAATAGAAACTCATTTTACTTACACTGGGAATTCGAATTGTACTGTTGGCCCTTACAAAATCTAAAAAAAATGCTGATTATCCTCCTTTCCTCACATGAGTTTCTTGTGAAAAATGATATCAGCATTCAATCTGCGGAATACCATGGTTCTTTTTTCCGTTTAATCGGATGATTTAAACTGTTTGTATTCCACGAAACAAAATTAATAACCTTATCCATCATAGTAAAACCAGTAATATGGTAAGTAAACGGTTAACCAGAATGCAAACTCATGAACTCGGAAGAGGGAAAAAGTTGCAAAGAGGAACCGGAATTTCGACATATCGGAGATTTTAGTAGTTTCGAATTAGCGAGTGTCTTGCACGTGATATTCTTATACTCCCCAGTCACCATGAACAGCACATTACTGTCCTTGCAATCAAGGAAACCAATGGGAAATATCTGCTACAAACATCTAAATGATAAATCAACCAACTATTGGCACAGTAAAAGCGACTTTAAACTGGCATGTAAGGTAACCTTTCACTTTACAGTTCCTGAGTAATCTTGAACGTTACACAGAACTCATTACCTCATACGGGCAGCAATTGCATTTCGCTCGATGTAGATACATAGTGCGTGCATTCGACTGACATAGTCTTGAGCATTATAATGAGAGTGTGGGGAAGGAGGATCTTTGTGTCGATTTCATATCAAAACATAAAATTTAGATGCATTTTATTTTCAAAATCGAAGTTGAAGCTAATTTTCTCCTCTACCTTGAATACATTGCTAGAAATGGTGGTTGAGGATGATAAACCATAGACATTGGAATCTTACTTGATAAAGATTTCCCATCCTGCGTTCCAAAGTCCCCTTGATGAATAGTGTTGCTCCATGGCATAGAGAGGGGTAGATGCCCCTGTTCTAGGTAGTCTCATGGTTTAAAATGGAAGACTATCTGCAATATTGCGTGGTGTAAATGTTGGAAAGGATTAGAGCATTAAATGTCTTTAATCCGTCCTTCTTGGCATTAGTGTTATCTGAGCGTCTTCTCAAATTTCCATTCCCAATTTTATAGGTATATTTACCCGTTGAACATCAGTAGTATGTTGTAAATTTGCTTTGAATATATTCAAATAACTATTCACCCGAGTCTGAAAAGAGACGTTCCTACAGATTCTGGGCACTGAGGTATACAAAGCAGAAAAAATATATATGCACTCCTTTCCAAAACAAACGACTACAAATAAATTCATATTGTACATGATGATCCTTCATCTCCATGTATGAACGCAACACAATTTTGAAGCAGATGCAATATTATTTTTGTTCACATGCCCAACCTCCATGTTTAACTGGTGGGTAGTGGACGATTCCTAGCGAAATATTGCTTGTCAGACAGCGAAAATAAAGTGTTAATTATTTTGTTCATTCTTTTTATGTATTATTCTGTGATTCCAACTACAGTCAAAACTTCAAACACGAGAAAATCTGCAGATGCAGGAAATTCAAGCAACACATAAAATTCTGGTGCAACGCAACAGTCCAGGCAGCATCTATAGGAAGAAGTACTGTTGATGCTTAGGGCCGAGACCCTTTGTCACGACTAACTCAAAGAGAAGATAGTAAGAGATTTCAAAGCAGCACTGGGAGGGGAAATGCAAAATTATATGAGAAGTCCTGAGGGGGTGGGGTGAAGCTAAGAGCTTGAAAGGTGATTGGCCCAAGGGATACAAAGCTGGAGAAGGTAAAGGTTCATGGGAAGGAGGCCTAAGGAAAAATAAAGAGGGAGGGGAGCACCAAAATGAGATGGAGAATAAGAAGAGTTATAGACAGAGAGAGAAAAGAAGAGGGAGGAAGGGGGAAAATAAATAAATCAGGGATGGGTTAAGAAGGGGAGCAGGGGCATTAACGGAAGTTAGTGATGTTAATGTTCATGCCATCCGCTGGGAAGCTACCCAGTCGGCATATAAGCTTTTGTTCCTCCAGCCTGAGTGTGGTTTCATCTTGACAATAGAGGAGGCCACCGATAGACATATCAGAATGGGAATGGGACGTGAAATTAAAATGTATGGCTAATGGGAGATCCTGCTTTCTCTGGTGGACAGAGCATAGGTGTTCAGCGGAACGGTCTCCCAGTCTACGTAGGTACTCACCAATATATAAAAAGCCGCACCGGTAGCACCGGACGCAGTACACCACACCAGTTGAATCACAGGTAATGTGTCCCCTCACCTGGATGGACTGTCTGGCGCCCTGAATGGTGGTGAGGGAGGACGTGTAAGGGCAGGTGTAGATCTGGTTCCGCTTGCAAAGATAAGACGCAGGAGGGAGACCAGAGGGAAGGGATAGGGGTGGACGAATTGACAAGGGAGTCGCGTAGGGACCGATCCTTGCGGAAAGCAGAAAGGGGGAGAAGCAAAGATATGTGCTTACAATGATTAGTGCCGGAATGGAGATACTTGCAAGGATAAGTGCCAGGAGGGAGAGCTCAGAAGGATAAGTGCCAGGAAGGAGAGCTTACTGGAGATAGGGCTCCCCTTATCCTCACCTATCAGCCCACCAGCCTCCGAGTCCAATTGATAATTCTCCGTAACTTATGCCACCACCAAAGGGAACCCACTTCCAAGCACATCCTTCCCTGTTTGGTGCGCAAATTTCCATGCTATTTACAACAGAATAGTTGGCTTTTTTGCCGAAGTTGCGTATGATGCAAATACAGGTGAGGTGTTAGTTACTGCTGGGGAAGCAGTGAGCAGGGAGTATTCACAATAACTAGGACGTTACGATAAAAGCCTAGAAATGGCAGATGTAACACGCAGTAGGAAGCTATACGACCATGTAATTTGGTCGCAGAAACAATGTCATTGACTATATTCTAAACTGGAATTCGAAAAATGGAGGTGTAATCAAGCTAGATAGGGATCGTTCGTGATTCAGGGATCATACAGTTACTTAAGGATTGAGTCAGTACAAAATAAGTTAAATTCGATTGCAAAGAGTTAAATAGATAAACAGCGATGTAGCTCTGTGTATTTATAAGGGGTGTCACGTACACCCAACCCTGTAAAACTATCTGCAACAATAGAACACACGTGAAGTCTGGTTTTGCTGTTAACGAAACACTACTTTATTAGTAACTACGTCATATAGTAACTTAAACCAGGTAAATAAAGCAGTTATTATTATATAGGTGTAAATAGAAAAATCTCCAAACTTATTCAAGATGCGGTGGTAAGCGATGCAGTCTTACGATGGTATGCAAAAAAGTTCAGTTCAGATGCACAGGTTAATTAATGCAAAATGTCAGTAATCCAGTGAATGTCGTGAGAAGGCAATTATGTCGATATTCCACAAATTCAACAACAGCAATACAAAATAACAACATCAGTAGGTTTCATCTCCGAAGTTGTTCCACTTCACACACGTAGTATCACTGACATTAACTTATAACTTAGGGAACATCTTCAAGGTTCCACCATCTAGTCAAGGGTCGAGGCACCAGTGAATTCCACATGGCTACCCCAATCGCACACAACGTGATAGCCAGTTAGTCAGTTCCACGACATACAAAATAAATTCAACAGTGATTTGCCACAGGAGTGCCTTTCTTCATTGAAGTACCGCAACCAAACAAAAGGTAACACACACACGTAGTATTCAAAAAGGTTTTCCACTCACCAGTGAACACACTCCTGCGGATTAATTAATTGACAATCGCACTTTCGTAGCCGAATGCAAAAAAAAAAGAACTCATCTGGACTCTAACTGTGTGTGTCTGTGCATTCTTGTATATTCAAAACAAGCTGCAGAGAAGCCATAACATCGAATGTCCGTCAAGTAACTCCACCTCGTTCTCTCTCCCTCTCCCTCTCGCAGCTCAAACAGTGTCCAAAAGTGAGTCTCATTCTGCAGCGTATGTAACAGGGGTACATCGCACTATATTCGGAGTTTTGAATTGTTTTTTGCACAGTGTCCTATAGAACGCTCAGCAGGTTTTGAACGTCGAAACGAAGAGACTTATTAGAATGACTCCGGGAATAAAATAGTTATTGTATGTGGAGCATTTTATGGCTCGCTGGAGCAGAACAATCATACTAAACTCACTTTAACATAACGCACATAAAATAGACTGAGCACAGGGGACGTGCGGAGGATACTTCCAGCAGCGGGAAAGTGGAGACTCAGAGACATAAATCTTCCAAAAAAAAAAGACATCCCGTGACTTGGATGTGAAAGTAGAAAAGCAGCATAAATATTGGTAGAATTGTGTACCCAGAATAAAGTTGACACTTTTCAGAGGGATATAAACAGGAGTTAGAGTATGGATGGAAAATAAGAACTTACTTTTAAAAAAGAAATAAAATTGTGAAATAACGAACATTAAAATATCGTACTTGAAGTCTGAGTACTTGGTTGTTAAGAGGGTTCTCAGCGGTTCAGAGGTACAGAGGAATCTTGGCAATCTCGACAAGAAGATCCTAAACCTCTGCAAAGATCCGGTTATGCAACACTCTGATAATTCTGCTATATTCTGTCCGCCTCATGAATGAGAGGATATGGAAGGTTGAGTGAGAGAGGTCAGAAGATTTACCATGAGGCCTCTTAGATTAGGAAATCCCTTAAGTGGAATTCTGAGCAAACTGGAACTTTTCAATTTGGAGTGGCGCTGTTCGACAGTTAACAACAATTCTTCCCTTTATGATGACTGGACGGAATTGTAGCGCAGATATCAGAAGAGTGATTTCTTTATTTTTTACCCACTGAATTGTGAGGGCCTGGAAATTCATGTCAGAGATAGTAGAAGATTCAAGAGGATATTTTAAACAATACTATGCATAATGGACTGTTTTGGTAGATAGTTTAGCTGTTATAAAATAGTGAGCCGATAAAACATGTGCCGAAGGGCGTGTTTTGTGCTGGAGGTCATCTATGTTTCTTACCCTTTTCAGGAAAAAGTACATAATTGTCTTGAACTTATTCAATTATCGGTCTATTTGTAAGATTGAAGAGATGCAGTTCCATGTATGCATGCTCTCTTCAAGAAATATATGAAAGAACATATTTCAATAATTGTTTCTTAAGATGAAATTTATCGGTTTTGCCCTAAATAAATTTACGTTACTCATGGGCTGTGGGATATGCCCACATATAGTCTAGACAATATTTTTGAATCAGACTGCTTATTCCTTTTTTTCATGATATAAAAAATGACACCGGAGGTGGAAATAGGTGGAATTATGCTCAAATTGAAGTCGAATTATGCACTACATATTTGTCTTGTTACAAAACAGAAATACCTACCTTCTTCGTTCAACATTTCTGTACTCTCGTGGCTCCAGCAGCCGCCAGATTGGAACAACATTTTACTCAGACTTTCCATTCTGATTCATATCGTTTCCGTTTCTGTGATGGAAAATCACAGAGAGGCGATCTTTATTATAACTGCTTATAACATAAGCAGTGTCAAATTAATACGAATATTTGTGTCATGCAAAACATTCACTCGGTGTGCTTATCGCTATGTGTTCATTCTCCATGTAATAGTCAATTTCTTACGCATATTTGTATTCGTGATGTCTGTCGGCATATAGTGGTGCTAAGGGGTGCGATCGACAGCCAATCTCAGCATTCCTATTGGCTAGCACTATTTATTGTTCTTGTGTTGAAGTTTTCGTTGTATTATTGTGGGGTGTAGATGTCAATTTGGCTTAAAACTTAGCTTGGGATGTACCACTATTCACTTGGACGATTCTGGAGCACCCTGACTATAACTGGGGTGTGCAATGATCCCCGCCAATGTCTGCATGTGACTGAAGGAGTTACTTCCCAGGGTTATAGCACCCGGTCAGTTTTTGTACGTGTCGCAGTAACGACGGCAGGTGAGGTACAGTTTAAAAACAAATTCTCATATGTTGTCATGGACCGAATACCAGCCACAATATATTTGCTCCAGTTGCAGCTGATGGAGTAATTAACCAGAACCAGAAGAGGGCAAAAGGGTCGACATGCAAGTAGCAGTGCGTTTTCCCATTTTCAGACTGCGCGAAGATTATTGAATACACTTCAGCTGAAGACGTAATTTTAGACTTATAGAACCAGAGAGGTCATTGCCGGGTTCTAGGTCTCTTCTCTGCAGTCTTGTTGCTCCCACGTTTTGCTACAGCACCTTTCGTTTTCTGAAACGCTGCGTAATCTTCCATATTGTGGCTGTTGTTCATCTCACTTCCTCCTGTATATCACTGTGCTCTTCGCCGACACGTTGGTACAACCTGGTATCGGTAACTTACAGTTTCAACATCACATGCTGACATTCCCCAAAGAACCGTGCATTTGTCTGATTCCGATCTCCAGAGACACGCCCTGGAGCAGCATTTTGGAGGCTGAGCTTGGAGTTACCGGTTCCAGTACAGAGTATTACAGACCCTAAATTTTAGCAGGTAAATGTGACAACGTCATCGGAATAAGAAGATTGTACAGGCAGACTCTTGGACACCTGCGTTAGAGGGATCTGAAGGAATTGCAAAAAGGAGCACCATTATTACTTTACTGGTGTTACTGAATCGGCAACCCATTGGAATAGGTAATGCATGTTTCCGTGTACAATATGCCAAAATGTTTGTTCGCTTGTTTGTTTTTTGCCCTTGGGAATTATTCCATCGACTTGCTGCGGTGGAGATTTAATTGGTAGATGTTGCACGAGAAAATATAAATAAATGACTACATGGAAATTCTGAAAATTGTGCAACTTCGTGGAAATGACAAAATGAAATGTAGTACGTTTATGAAACAATCACCTAGATCCGACACCGGAAAGATGGAGGTATATCCTGTTCAATTCAGTAAAATTCATTTATTTCTCTCATGTTTGTAAGGGAATGATTTTCCATGTTTGGGATGCGACTTGTGGGTCCGTTGTTAAATTTCATGCAACATAGATTAAAAGCCCCTAACCATTAGGTGTACCACGCCCTCAAATTTGAAGAAACAAACCTGACAGCATCTATGGAAAGAAATAAACAGGTGCTTGGGTTGTGGAGTTCCTCTTGCATTTTGTGTGTGTTGCTTGAGTATCTGCCATCTGGAGATTTTCTGAATTTTCCCCATCGCTGTGACAGATGATCCGCCGTTTTACTTCAGTAAATTTCATATGTTTTTTTTTATTTCCCTGATAAACTTTCTTTTACTTTTGCTGCATATGACATCTTAAAGGTGTCTCACGCTGTCTGTCTGTTAATGCGTGTTTAAGCATTGGCGGTACGCTCAATGACAACTCGTGGTGTCCCCAGTCTAATTGCATCTGTGGAAATTACATGAAAAAATAATTTATTTCTCCATCTTTAAACATGCAGTTACTGCGGACCTACAGAATGACTCAGCACATGACATCCTTAACAGGTTGCGTCAAAGTTGATGGGCTATATGCAGACACAAGTTCAGCATTTATTCTGCTCTCCCCATCCCCAAAACCGCCTGCTAGCAACACCAATAATCGCTCTAACCAAATAAAAGATGGCGGCTCCTCTGGCAATGCATAAACACAAAGTTTGGCTCCTTTTACTTTAGTTGTGTCTTTCGTAAAACGAAGTCATGCCTGGCATTCTAAAGGCTTTATTTTTCACCAAACCAAATCTTTTGGCTTCTATCTCCGACATCTGAAACAAACTTGATATCTTCAGCAAAGATACCTTTCAAGCGCATTAAAGGGACGACTTTTAAATTTGGCCTGTTCAGATATTTTCCGTCTGTGACACTGACCATGGACGAGGTTGAAACTACAAAGACAGTTACAGAGTCAGTCACTGTAATCCAACTCTCAGTCTTACTGATACAAAAAGTCATCCTCAACTCAGTCTAATCCGCAGACAATATTGGACAGTGTAAAAACATTCCAGATTATTAAGGCATCAACAACAACATGTGCTGTTCCAAAAGGCCCTGTAAAGTGACTTTTAAATGACAAACCACTGTAAAATGGTCACATCATACTTTTTCGAACGTCGGTTCCCGAAACTGCAACAAACGATAACGAAAAATTCCTGAAATGGGCAAAGTGAATTTAATTCACCAGATTACAACACGAAAGCAAAATAACATCTGATTTTATTTCTCTACTCCAGAGCTAATACTTTATCAGGTCACAACATTGTGTTCGATTATCCTCCGTTGTGTGCATCCCAATATCCACAGTGTTTCATGCCAGATTCAAATTGCAGAACAGGGTTGGAATGGAGACAACAGCTTCCCAATTGCTATTCAGTCTTCCAGGCTATGGGAGGAAGGACCCATCTGAAGAAAGGGATTGGAAGGAGCAGAAGGAATTCTCAGTTGCTGCTCATTACACAATACTTGGAAAAGATGGTTTCATCAATGCAAATTCATAAGAGAAAGGAACGAGCGTATGAATAGTAAATTTCAAATTCTATTACATATTAGGCAGTATCGAACGCAGGTAAACTACCTCGTGGAGTTACCGGAAGATTATATCTGCTGTTTCAGAAGGCGCTGGAATATTGTTCAGCGTGTGTATGAGTACGGTGGGAATCGCTTTCAAGCTTTGTGCGCAACATTTATATTCAGCTTTATAGAAATAGGCGGCGCTGTCATAAAGTTCAAGATTCATACTTTTCAGGGTAAAAGTCATTTCTGCGACGTTTTCCGCCGTAAATCTTCCTCCCACCCCGTTTCTACCGCTGTTTCCACCGTTATCCAGTTACAGCATAATAGGCTTCCGAATTTATTATATCTATCTATCTATCTATCTATCTATCTATCTATCTATCTATCTATCTATCTATCTATCTATCTATCTATCTATCTATCTATCTATCTATCTATCTATCTATCTATTTATCTATATATTTAGCAAACTGCATGTTATGATGAGAGACTTGAAAACACTTTTCGTCACCGTCGTCAAGCTCTGGTCATGGACTGGCTGGCGATGGCTAGGAATTAAGAGTAAGGAGAAGCGAGACGGCATTAGATGTAGAACACGCAAGACTCCTAATGCCATGACTTCATGAAAATTATGAATCTGTCCGTTCAGTTTCATATGTAACTAGCATATTGTGGAATGTTGTGAACGGTACTCATAGCAAACGCAAGGCAGAGCGTGACATTCAAGATAAAGTTGACGGTTTCCTCTCCGAGTGTCAGATGGATATGATGGCTAGATGGACTACTTTGGTAGGTTATTTTTCCGAACTGGACAGAGACACCTCTGCCGGTTCATGTTCTAGCATTATTCAATTGCGGCACTGTTCCTGAATTATCTGTTGTGCGAGAAACCGTCAGATTTTATGAACAATTGCTACGGTTTTTTTTCCACTCAAGTACTTTGCAATTAAGGAGAAAGCTCCATCCTGACTGTTTTAACGCCAAAGGTGTAATGCTTCGTCTATTTAATTAATGAGAAACAGATACGGAATCAGTGAGCGTAAAAAACAGCTACACAATGTTGTTTACGTTTCCTGCCCTTTATTTGCGAGGTAATGTGTCCGATAAACTCAGATTGTAGTCTCGCTAATATTGCCAAAATGTTTTCTCTGTACAGTCAACAAAATTGCTTGCATTATCAGCAAAGTCCGCATAATTGGAACACAACTCTGAACTGATGCTAAAACCTGCAAACTGCTTCAAAGATTTGTAAAAATAAGGCACTCTATATTATTAGTATAAATAGTTAATTATTATATATTCTTTCGCAGCTCAAGCTGGTAAAGCGTAAGGTAAAAGCTTAGCCAAGTGCACTTCAATCTTAGTTTATTAAATTTTCAACTATTCTCATGGTGCTTACTGTTGTGGCTTTCTGAAAACTTACATGCGTATTGTTCTTAGTTGTTCAATGCTACTGTGTACTGCCTTTTGGATGAAACCAGTTGGAGATATTACTATCGAGATTATGAATACCTATTCATGTTCCAATGTCTTTCAATTTCCAACTTAAATATAGCATAATTCTGGTTTGGATTCGTTTTTGATTTCTGCAGGCTATGTGTAGTTAGAATCGCTGTATCTGTTAAGTTAATTGTTCTTCCTTGTCTATCCTCCATTATTATACCCCAACTGTAAATTTGGATTGCCCTATTTGTATTAGCGTGTAATATTACTTGTGATTTTTCTGACTCTAAAACTGCATACAGCTTGTTGAATGTATGGTTGTGTTAGGGTAGGCGTTAGTAACACTTGGCTTGGTCTTGGGAGAACAGGAAGCACAGAGACTTGGTCTTGGCAGAACAAGAAAACAGAGACTTGGTCTTGGTAGAACAGGAACACAGGAAAATTGTCTTGGTGCAACAGCAACACAGAGACTTGGTCCTGGGAGATCAGGAGCACAGATCCTTGCTCTTGGGAGAACAGGAACACAGAGACACCGAACACAGAGCCGGCACCGTTCACTAGGATCAGGGACGGTGCTTTACAGAGAGTCAGGACCGCTCGTAGGGAGCAGGATTTAGAACTGTGTCTCGTACACAGAACACAGAGAAACAGTTCCCAAAATAAGGTAGCGGCAAACGGTCGGACCTACCTAGCGAAGATGTGGACATAGTGACGATTCCCAATACAATTTATACCCTGACCAAACTAGCGAAGTAGCGAAGGCGGTGTAAAAGAGACTGCTCCAAACACAAGGTAGCAACAAACGGCCGGGCCTACCTAACGAAACCGTGAACACAGAGACGGTTCCCAACACAAGTGAGTGACAATCGGCCGGACCTGTCTAGCGAAGGCGTGGTCACGGAGACAGCTCCAAACATCGATAGACATTTCCTTATCTAGACACAGCAAGGCTCCGGACTTGCTCCGGCGGTAGAAAATGACAGTGGTACAGACGAGCATGCAGGCCAGGTTGCAGGCTTGGCTTCATGAGGAAGGTGAAGGGAAGGGAATATAAGTGAACAGTCAAACAAATGAAACTGAATCCAGGATAGCGAGAGTAATACGACAGTGTTTGTGTCGCTAGGTCTATTCTTGGCTGGACTGTTCTGTCTTAGGGTGGGTGTTGGGAACGGACCCAAATGCAAGACACAGACATTAAAGTACACGGAAGCGGACTGGACAAAAGCTGGGACACGAACACAGACTTGGACTGGAAATTTGGCTGGGAAAGCGGGACCAGGACAAGAGACTGCGGACTAGGAGCCTGGGCTTGGTCTCCGAGCCAGATACTGGACAGGGACCCAGAACCTGGGACTTGGCTCGGGCTTGGAAATCGGAACTAGGCGAGGGCATGACGTGGCTGCAGGAATGGACATGGCTTGGGTTCCTCAAGGCCTGGCTGCCGGACTAGGCGAGACATGGTCTCCTCGAGGCTTGGGTGTGGACTCAGAGCCAAAGACTGGGCAAGGAACCAGAACCTTGTCTTTACTCGGGTTCGGACTCCAGAACTGGGCGAAAACATATCGTAGCTACAGGGCTGGACGAGACTTTGATTATTCGAGGTTTTCCTGGGCAGGACAAGGTAATCCTGAAATAGGCGAGGCACAAGGACAGGACGAGAGCCCGAAGTCTTGACTTGGTCTAGGGAGAACAGGAAACACAACGGCATGGTCTTGGCAGAACAGGAACCAAGAGACTTTGTCTTGGCAGAACATGAATATAGAGCCTTGGTCTTGAGAGAACCGGAACACAAAGATATGGAGCACAGAGCTGGTATGCCGCCTTGGGAGCAGGACGGAGGGCTGGGACTCGTACACAGAACACAGAGAAAGCAGCACAAGGAAGCGGCACAGTTCGCAGCACAAGGAAGCGGCAAACGGCCGGACCTACCCAGCGAAGGCTTGGACACAGAGATGGTTCCAAACAACATAGCAAGGTCCCGGTCTTGCTGCAGCAGTAGAACTTGACAGCGATACAGACGAGGACGCAGGCGAGGTTGTAGGCAAAGCTACTGGCATAGGCGTCAGGCAAAGGCTTCAGGAGGAATTTGAAGGGAAGGGAATGGAAGAGAACAGTCCAGCAAATGAAACTGACGCAAGTAGTTTTTTTTTAAGTAGCCAGCCCAAAATGAGAATCAGTTGCCTCAATTAGAGCACCCCAAAGAAAAAGGGAAAAGCAGAAAGCCTGGAATAAGGAGCGATGGACTGGTCCGTGAACCGGAATGAGGAGTTAACGGACTGGACCATAACAATGGTATGGTTTCTTTCATGAGTTTTTACATTAATACAAGGTATTGATGGGTGATGTTTCCCAGTTGATTTTACCTGCGTATGTAATCAGATTTTGTTCAACTGCTATAGTTGATTTTTCTCCAATTATCCACTCCAACATCCATGTTTATATCTACAGAAAATTCGGTAGTAATTATATTAACTATTAATTTGATTTTTTTTCCTCAAAGTTAATGCCTGTAAAAGCTTCGGTGCAGACTTAGCAATACACTCTCAATTTGTCAATTACGAGGAACTATTCGAGGTATGCATAGTGCTGTGGAATTCCAACGATTCACATAAATATTGCAGTGTAGCCCTAGTTCTTTAATCTTTTCAGTACTGCCTTTGAGATGTCATCAGTTGCAGATGTCATCCGGGTAAGAGAAGGCTCCAGGCAGAGGCGAGGGGAGGCAAGGCTCCAGGAGAGTTAGAAGAGAACGGATACAGAGAAGGGGATTGAGACAGGAACAATCCAGCAGCCCGAGACTGAAACCTGAAGCTAATTATGAAGCCAGCGCAAACAAGAATCAGCTGACTCAACAGAAACTGGGGAAACCCGGAAATACTGGAAAAAGAATTTATGACCGGACCGTGAACGGGTATGAGGATTTCACGGACCGGAACAAGACAGCAGAAGTGTGCGGGGGGAGAGCAGGTCTCATTGATACCTTCGGAATTTTGAATGAACTAGACAGGGAGGATATGGACAGTATGTTTCCTGTGGTTCGGCTATTCGGAACTGGAAGGCAAAACCTCAAATTTCAGAAACGACCATTTAGAACAAAGGTAAGGAGCATCCACTGAGGGGCGACCATTAAGAACAAAAGTAATGGGACTAACTGCAGTTTAAGCCAAATCCGTGCGTATATTTACTGCGCAAGTTGATCGTCTCTGATCGGTCAGGGAGTGAAATGATATTGCGAGAACGCAGGTGTATGGAGTTAAGTGGAATGCGGGTTCAGCCAGGATGCGTTGGTGGAGCACACTTGATGATCTGAATGTCCTAATTCCTCTCCTATGTCTTATGGTCTTATGGTTGATTGTAGGGCGGTGCGGCACGCTGGATACGAAAGGGTTGTTTCCCATTTTATTTCCATGTAAATGAGTAAATAAATAACAAGGAGCGGTCTGGCAATTTGCAAGTTTCCATGAGAGCCCGCAGTTATGATTCGGAAAGAGTGAAGTGGCATGATTAACATTGGTACCTCAAATATTGCGACAACAGCCCGTAGTTAACTGTGTCGAGAAGTTGCTCAACTAGTCAAGGAAAATGAAAGAAAAGTGCGATCGTTCTAATATTGAAATTAATGATTCGGATAAAATGTGTCCATATTCATATTGAGAAACAGACAGTTGAGTAACACACCATTATATTTCACCCACACAGTCCGCGACACTGTTAAGGATCCGGCCTGAACACTGGGTCGAGAGGCCTCTGCTGGTAGCTCTGGACCACAACAGCCTTTAATTTCAGCCTCCTTTCACGTGGCCATGTTTGTTTTGACCCAGACCCTTTCCTTTTTGGACTTTCTCCAACTACCCGCTTGTCTCCTCACTTGCAAGCACCTGTTTCTATTTTCACTCATTCCGGTCCATTTAAACCCTGCCTTGACTCGCATTCTATGCCAGTTCGTCCCAGTTCTGACCTGTGTCGTATAAGCCTGTCATTGCGACTGCTGCCAACTGATTTTGCCTGTGTGCCCTGGATCGTCTGAACTCGCCGGACTGCCTTTTCTGGGTAATAACACTGCCTGCCATTTCGGATTCGTGCCTGCCTCCTGTATTTGAAAGACTGTTGCCCTTGTGCTCGCTAATAAATCCTGGTAAATGAGCATTCATTGGTCTGCACTTGAGTCCCACCGTAACCCGACCCATCCTGACAGAACGAACTGGCCATTACGGACTCACCAGACTCCAACCAGGTGCGTGAGGCCCTCGTCTGACAGGGCGTGTTGTTGGGGAGACATAAAGCGCAGTTTGCCTCTATCAACCAGTCGATGGAAGTCTTCTCCGCCACTCTGATCAGCATGGCCTCCCAGCTACAGCAGATTCAGCTGGCGCTGAGCTCTAAACCGCCTTCTGTTGCGGCACCATCAGCCCCACAGACTCCAACCCAACAAGCCCGAGAGCCCCATTTACTTCCACCTAAAGTTTACATTGGTGAGCCAGGCACCTGCACATCTTTCCTGCTTCGATGCTCGCTGGTCTTTGAGCTGCAGCCCGCTACCTTTCCCACTGATCGATCCCGTATTGCTTTTGTGATCACGCTGATGTCAGGAAGAGCAGGGGAGTGGGTTACGGCTGTGTGGGCCAGCTGAACCTCTTTTTGCCACAGGCTTAAGGACTCTTGTGAGGAGATGAGAAGAGTCTTTGACCGTACCCAGCATGGGCGAGAGGTAGCAAAGGAAATGTTTCGAATTCTTCAGAGTAACCGCTCTGTTTAGGACTACGCCATTCAGTTCGGCACACTAGCCGCCACTACCAACTGGGATTCGGCGGCCAAATCTGACGTGTTACTCTATGGGCTTAGCGAAGAGGTTAAGGGTGAAATAGCCACCCGCGACCTGCCTGCTGGCTTCCAAGAACTGGTCGATTTGGCCATTAAGATTGACAGCCGCATAAAACAGCGTCAGCGGGAGCGTAATATCCGGTGGTCAGGAAGAACCACCAGGGGGCGTCTGAAATTTTCTCAACCCGCACCCATATCTCCTTCCTCGAGTCCTCAGTCACCATCATCTGATTCTAGGTCCCATCTGCAGAATATATACTTTATTCGGGCCTAGGTCTTTGATAGCTTATACTCCGCTGTGTGCATCCCATGGTGCACAGTATTTCATGTCAGGTCAAGTCGCAGAATGGAGTGGTTTGGAGTTAACAGCTTCCCAACTGTTTTTCCAGCTTCCTTGCTGCTGGAGCTGGGTCGCGTCTGAAATAAGGAATTAGGAAGGGCGAAAACAATTTCAGTTGCTTTTCACTACGCTATACTTCGGAAAGTTCGTTTCGTCAACGCACATTCAGAAAAGAGAAGAACTAGAGTATGACCAGTGAATTCCTAGTCCCATTGCAAACTTTAATGTATGGAAAGCAGGAAAATTGCCTCGTGGAATTATTGGCAGATAATATCCGCTCCGTCAGCTGTTGATGGAAAACTTTAAAGTGAGTATATGAGTGCAGCAGAAAGCCCTTTCCAAGCTCTGTGTATATTGATATTCAACTTTACAGAAATAGATGGCGCTGCCCTTAACTCCAACATTAATAATTTCCAGGGGAGCTCTCCTTTCTGCAAGTCCCACCTGTGTAGATACGCACCCCCCCCCCCCCCCCATTCCTGGCTGCCACTGTCTGAAGAACGTTCCCGATACGAAATAATAGTGTCTCAATGAAATCTCTCCTCTTTCTCCTGAACAACAGCGAATATAACCGAAGCACTGCCAGACGTTCCTCATCCGGTCAACGGTCAATTACTGGAATCATTCTCGTGAATATTCTCTGAACCCTCTCCTATGTCACTGTATCTTTTCTAAAATAAGGAGCCCAAAAATGCACACAATACTCCAAGTGTGTCTCATTAGTGCCTTATAGAGTCTCAACAACACGTCCTTGCCTTCTTCATCACGTGCACAACCTGGATGTGAACTTCATGGGTATCCTGCACGAGGACTCTCTTTCCCTACGCATCTCTGCATTTTGAATTCTTTCCCCATCGAAATAACAGTCTGACCGTTTATTTATTCCACCAAACTGCATGAACGCACATTTTCCAACATTGTATTTCATTTGCCACTTTTTTGCCTTTTCCTCTAAACTATCTAAGTCTCTCTGCAGTCTTTCCGTTTCCCCAGCACTATCCGCCCCTCCAGCTATCTCTGTATCATCGGCAAATCTAGCCACAAATCATGAATTCAATAGTCCAAATCACTGACATACGTTGTAAGAAGCGGTGGTGCCAATACCGACCCCTGTGGAAATCTAATGGTAACCGGCAGCAAGCCAGAATAGAATATTTTTATTCCCACAGTCTGTTTTCTGCCCACCAGCCAACGTTCCACCCATGCTAGCAACTGCCCTATAACTCCATGGATTCCTATCTTGTTAAGCAGCATCATGTGCGGCACCTTGTCAAAGGCCTTCTGAAAATCCAATTACACCACATCTCCTTTGTCTACCATGCTGTAATGTCCTCAAATATTGCAGTACGTTAGTCAGGCGGGGCATTCCTTTCGGAAAAGCATGCTGTTTTGGCAGATCTTGTCATGTGTTGCAGGTACTATGTATTCACATTCCTGAAAGTAGATAGATAGATAGATAGATAGATAGATAGATAGATAGATAGATAGATAGATAGATAGATAGATAGATAGATAGATAGATAGATAGATACTTTATTCATCCCCATGGGGAAATTCAGCATTTTTTCCAATGTCCGGTACACTTGTTGTAGCAAAACTAATTACATACAATACTTAACTCAGTAAAAATATGATATGCATCTAAATCACTCTCTCAAAAATCATTAATAATAGCTTTTCAAAGGTTCTTAAGTAGTTTACTTAAATACATTAAATACAATTAACCCCAGCACTTTAACATATCTTACTCCTGGCGGTTGAATTGTAAAGCCTAATGGCATTGGGGAGTATTGACCTCTTCATCCTGTCTGAGGAGCATTGCATCGATAGCAACCTGTCGCTGAAACTGCTTCTCTGTCTCTGGATGGTGCTATGTAGAGGATTTTCAGGGTTTTCCATAATTGACTGTAGCCTACTCAGCGCCCTTCGCTCAGCTACCGATGTTATACTCTCCAGTACTTTGCCCACGACAGAGCCCGCCTTCCTTACCAGCTTATTAAGACGTGAGGAGTCCCTCTTCTTAATGCTGCCTCCCCAGCACGCCACCACAAAGAAGAGAGCGCTCTCCACAACTGACCTATAGAACATCTTCAGCATCTCACTACAGACATTGAATGACGCCAACCTTCTAAGGAAGTACAGTCGACTCTGTGCCTTCCTGCACAAGGCATCTGTGTTGGCAGTCCAGTCTAGCTTCTCGTCTAACTGTACTCCCAGATACTTGTAGGTCTTAACCTGCTCCACACATTCTCCATTAATGATCACTGGCTCCATATGAGGCCTAGATCTCCTAAAGTCCACCACCATCTCCTTGGTCTTGGTGATATTGAGACGCAGGTAGATTCCAATAACTTCCCAACGTGTCAGGGAAACAGGTCTGTAGCTTACTTCCTGCTGCCGCCCGCCGTTCTTAAATAGCGGGAAAACATGAGCGTTATACTTTGTCGCTCCTCCTTAATTACAAACATTGCTTGTGAACAGTATACTACGTTATATAGCAGTCTTTGTTTATTCAATGTGTTGTAATAGTGTCGATTAAAATAGAGTGCGTCGATGTATCTGATAATTTATTTAAAGAAATATTCAAGAAAGTCATGCAACGTAGTATCAAAATGAAGGGAAATAACCAGTTTGTCTCTTTTTCACTGACATTGTTATGCCACGCTCATAATTTGACTCTCAATGTCACTATCTCTCACACACTCAGTTTTTCGCTCGCTATAAACCACGCTTGTGTTTTGAGTCATGGAACCAGAATGAGTAACTAACAGCTTGAAGGTTGGGACAGAAACCGTTCCTGCTTGTGACATCATCGTGCGTATCTTTTGTGATATAGATTGTAATGTTTTCATGTCTTCAATTTCCTAATATAGAAATCTAAAGGTCATTGCATGAGCTCCTGAACAGTGTTTCATTCCAGCTCAAGACTGCTATAAAAAACCCACCGGGGACTAATACACAACAGGTTTATCAACGATTTTACATTCTTAATTTTTGAAGGATTAAAATCAACGTGCCAGAACAATTGCTCTTTGCATATAATTTGTGTCTGTGAGTCGATATATATGAATGTCCGTCTGTGTGTGTGAGGGAGAGAGAGAGTGTGCTTGTATGTGAGTGTGTGTGTATGTGTGTTTTTATATATATGCAGCAGTCGCTGGACGTTCACTTACAGTAACATGTGCAGATAATACGGAAACAATGACATGGAATAAAAAAGTGCACACCCCAAGATTGTAAAGCAGGTCCGCTTTTGCTAGCAGTATGCCAGTTACCAGATGTGCAATTATTTTTAACCGCGTCAGCGGCAAGGGTAGAATAAACAAGTTACAGAATTCATGGTATTTAATTAGAATAAGACAATAAGGCCACAAGTCGTAGGAACAGAAATTGTGCTGTTTGCCAATCAAGTCTGCACCGCCATTCAATCACGGCCGATCACTTCTTTTCCTCTTCAAACCCATTTCCAGGACCACACTCTGTAACATGTTAATACTCTGTCCAATCAAGAACTTACGTATTAATGACTCAAATATACCCAACGGCCTGGCCTACACAACCGCATGTGGCAACAAATTCCATGCATTCACCACTCTCTGGTTAAATGCATTTCTCCGGCTCTCTGTTTTGAATGGAAACGCCTCTCTTCTGATGTTGTGCCCTCTTGTCCTGGATTCTCCAAACATGGGAAATATCCTTTCCACATCTACTCTACCTAGGCCTTTCAAATTCGAAAGATTTCAATTGGCAATACCCTCATCCTTCAAAATTCCAGCGAGTACAGGGCCAGAGCCGACAGACCGACTCGTATGATAACCCTTTCATCCCTGAAATTAACCCTGTGAACATCGGCTGTACTCTATTCAAGCAAACATGCATTTTGTTTTTTCTATAATGAAGAACATAAAGTTGTTCACTGTAGTATAGGTGAGGCCTTATAAGTGTCTTATAAATCCTCAGAATCATATCCCAGTTCTTGTATTCTAGACCTCTTGAAATTAATACTAAGGTTGCATTTGTCTTCCTCACTAGCGACTGAATCTGCGAGTTAACTTTAATGGTGTTCTGCACAATGGCTGCCAATGCATTTTGCATCTGAGATTTTTGGTTTCCTCCCCGTTTATAGTCCGAATATTTATTTCTACTACCAAAGTGCATGGCTATGGATTTTCCAACATTATATTTCATTTTCCATTTGCTTGCCATTTCTGCTAATCTTTCCAGGTCCTTCGGCATCCTGTTTTTTATGTTTGCAGCGCTACGGTTCCCTCTACCAATCATCGTAAGTCTGCACCTTGGCAGCCAACCAGGCAAGGATACAATTATTCTTAGTCTCTGCCACCTTCCAAACAGCCAGTGCTCTAAAATGTTACAACTGTCCTGTAATACCACAGGCTCTTAACTTAGTAAGCAGCCTAAAGTGCTGCACCCGATGAAAGGCCGAATTCACCTTTCCCCTTCTTTTAAAGAGTGGAGTGATATCTGCAATTATACAGTCCTCTGACACGACCCCAGATTCCAATGATGATTGAAAGAGCACTGCATATTCTGGCACAAGCAATAAGGCTAACCTATTCAGAAGCTCAGGGTGTAGTCGATCTGGTTCGGTAGACAGTGCCTTTAGCATTTTCACCTCCTTCTCCCTTGTAATAGTAACTGCAGGCACTTCTCTTCCGACACACACTATAACAACTGGCCTACTGCTCGTGTCTTTCACAGTGAAGACTGATGAAAATGCTCATTTAGTTAATCTGCCATCTCCTGGCCGACAGTTTTCTTTTTATTTATCCGGCCTCATTTTCCTGCAATCCTATATCCATTCTCAGCTCTCGTTTATTTTTCAACATACTTGAACAGGCGTTTAATATTTAACTTGACAATATTTTCTATCCTGCGATTATATTTCATCTTTTCCCTTCTACTGATTCTTTTAGTTGTTCTCTGTAGGTTTTTTTAAAAACTTCCCAATAGTGTATCATATTTATTTTATTAATAGTTTATTTTTTTCTTTGTTGTACATTCTATCTTGTATTTTTACATTAGCATTGGCTTCCCTTATCAGCCACTGTTGTAATATTTTGCCATCTGATTATTTCTTATTTTTTGAATACAAATGTCCTGCAGCTTACTTCTTTTTCACCAAAAACGCATGCCATCTCTGTCAGCAGCTCCTTCCAATTTACTTTGGCCAACTCATTCCTCATACCACTGTAATTTCTGATCCATTTCCAATCTTATTTTTCCATTCGACCTGCATGTTAAAATCTTCCGTGGCAATCATACCACTGCCCCTTGGAAAAGCCTTTTCCATTTCCTATTGTAATATGTGGTCCAACTCCCATCCACTATTGGGAGGTTTGTATATAACTGCAATAAATATCATTTTACCGTTGCATTTTATTTACTTAATCCAGAAGGATTCAACATATTCTGATGCCATGTCACCCATTTCTATTGATATATATTGATATATTCTACGTATTTTCCTTCCATGAATTCTGGCCCATACCGTCAATAAAACAGCCGCAGTATGAAGCGGCCAGACACTTTTATTTTTGCAAGCCATCGTATTGCCCGCACCCTACGTCAACGTGGCCCGTGATGGCCAGGGAAATTCGAATCAGCTTAATCATGTGGACGTTGCATACAACTTTTTAGTTTGTTGCTCTTTATGTCAGCCGTTGACCTGCCATTGTCTTTGGAATATTGCAGTAGCCGTCCTCTCAACTGAATTTGTTGTACAACAGCATTAAAATAAACTCTCCGTTCTTGCGCGTCTATATGGACTGGGGGTATTCTGGTCTATGGAATTATTGGCGTAGGTGTCATCGCGCGAAACTGCTATATTACAGACATTCGGAGCACAATGTGCAACAGACTCATTCACTCCTCTTCTGTATGTCACTTGTGCTGGGGAATTGTTATTATAAAGTGTCTCTTCCTGTATTATGTAAGCCCGATAGGTACTGGTACAATCCGCGTGCTTTCGGGATTCAGGCCCTTGGGAAAATGAATTCGATCGTGAAAAATTCCCTGTTTTACAACAAACATCAGTCTTAATGGTACAGTGGAGGTTTCTGAAACTTAAAAGTTTTCTTTTATTTACAAGATATTATCACGATACCTAGCACAGTGAAAGGCAACAGTGCAAACGCAGTTGTTCTATGGTGGAGACAGAGCCACTATTACATATTACAGTATCTGAAATTATTGGAAAGAGCTTCATCAGAGATTCCTTTATCATTCTTCACACCACCTACCTAATTGTTCATTGGAAATTTACTGTAAACTCTGCACAGGACATGCTAATTTAGCATAAGCAAATAATTGCTGTTGCACCATGCACATTCACATTAATCAAATTACTGAGCAATGGGAATTCCCACTATCAGAACGCTTTCAGAATCGACTATTACTATTAATCCCTGCTCCCTTTCAGTCAATTTTAAATACCAATCGTAAGCTCCGAAATCCCATCCGACCTGCTGCTCTATACCGCATTGCCATGCTGTAGCTTGCCAAAAGTTTTAGTGAAGCCGGTTTTGAAAACACCTCCGCCATATCTTCATCCATCACTTTACATCTATTCCGCAAATCTCCAGTTTCTTCTTCAGTCGTGCCCACGGATGCATAGAACAAATTGACCATTCCAGACTAGGCCTTGACTATGCAAGTTATGATGTAGCTTATCACTCAGAACTCTCGTCAGTAACGTCACCACATCTGAAATCTGGCTCAGCCGTTTAGTGTTCACTGGGTTTTCCATGCAACCAATCCTGAACTTATGAGGAGAGACCTTGCCGGGGATTGTCAGTGTTGTAGTATCCGACACCAGGTTCAATAAACGATATGAGACTGAAACTAGAACTGTGTAGAAAAGGAGACGCTCGGCGATTTAAGTCTTCTCTAGTGGCACCAAAACACGTCTGTTAAATAGTTCCGTCACCTGAATCATTAAAGACTGTTTATCCGTCACCTACCCATGTTCTAGAGAGTTAGACCGTCGAAGCACCGGTAGCTCGCAAGATCAGTACCGTGTTATAACAGGGTCTTTTCGATCATTGTCAAATACGGACGTGTCCGACTGCTCAGAGTGACGACGATGGATATCTTGGATGAGAGCCGGAACCAATATGTCCATTACAGGAACCCAGTAGCGATTCTCAATCTGAATCCTTCCTGTTCCGTGAGGAACTACCGAACACCTCGAACATTTCGTGAATCCGAAATTCTTCCCACGGTGAAGACTTGTTTTCCAACGATTAACGAGGGTGGCGGCGTGACTAATGACGGTGGGGCAAATTGGCTGGTGTTCTCAGATTTTCATTTGGCAATTTGGGAAGTGTGAGTATCCATGAGGGTCTTGTGCAGATGCAATGTACAAGTTATTTTTGTTTAAATTCTGGTGTACCTTTAAGAGTCCAATGCACAATCGTAAGCTCATCTGGGCGCCGATTTCCTACAATCCACACGGAGAGACAAAACCTTGCGTCGACAGCAAGACCAGATACCCACGCTGCCAAACTGGCCCCTGTTTTATCGTGTAGATTGGCGTTCATTCCAGCTTTCAGTGAGGAGGCTAACAAAACTCTTCTGCCGTAGTCACATCTACTTTCCTTGGTGGACAGGATCTTCTACCTCAGGGACTTCAATCTCCTGTTCCTGCTCAGGGAATACTGGCGTCGTTTACGAAAATCGGCATTTACGAAACGGGACATCCACTGGGCTGAATGATGACGAATGAAGAAACCATTTGATAGGGGCACCAGCTGCTCACATTAGTAGTCACACCACTTCTCCATTTTAGGGTTCCTTCCAAATCTCTTCCATAGAATTTCTCTTTAAGAAAGTTGGAATCTAATCCAAATGAACGAAGGCATACTTATAGAGAGCATCCCGAAGCATATCATTTATAATGGCATGGAAAATCGGAAGGCCGCAGGGCATGTCATAGTCCTCTCTCTATTTGCTGAATGCCGTCTAACACTCATCACCCTCTTATGCGACCGGATTACATGTACTTGCAAGTGTAGCTTCAAGAATCCTATTGCCCCTTGGAGGATCACGAAAGTAGTGTCTATCAGCGGAATAGGATAGGGATAGGATAACGGTTATTGACAGTTATGTGATTCAGCTCTTTGTAATCAGTGCATGATCGCAGGATCCCGCCTTTTACTTGCAGGAAGAAGCCAAGGTGTGCCAAGGTGGTAGAGGGCCTAATGGATCCCAGGGTAGGAATATTTTTTATAGACTCCATAGCATCACTTTTAAAATGAGGCCGCATATAATCGGAGTCGGTGGCTCCATAGAGTGACAAAGACCTCTCCGTTTCAGCCACTCTTTTGGGCAAAAGTCTGCAACTTAACAGCGTAGTTTGCTGCTGCCCAACATTATCAGATGTCCCAAGACTCGGTTATTGTTTTTTTTTAATTCCTTGCGGTGTAATGTAATACCTTTCTCATGAAGTCCATAAGTTCTTCCGATTCACAGTAAATCTCCGATCTTCGCATCTCCGCTCGCTCTGTGTCGTGGCACACGCCACTGCTATGCCGGTCAGGAGAGGCATCATGAACTTCACCTTTCTGCGTTCCATACCGAACCGGGCCGGCTGGAATTCGAACACAAACTAACATTGAGTAAGAAAGCCGCACCAAGAACATGGGTCACCGCCGAATCTGTCGGGGGTAGTAAGATGGGCTGGCTCTGTAGAGAGACTGAAGCCTCATCAGAGCGACTCCCTGTTCCACCCAGCGATAGTTGACACAGGACGATCTGGAGTTCGTGTACATCAAGCCACTGTCTTGATATTTTTGCAGTGAAGCACAGCTTACAAAAGACTGTTATATGCAGCAGTGCTCATGCTGGGTCGATCGTATTGTGAGGAAACAGCTTGAAGAGAACAGTTAGGTAACTGCTGCGGTACGGAGACTGCTGGGGTATCAAGACACGTAATCAAGAAAAGTGGAGTCTGGTCGGTAATGTAGATGAGCTTACGATTGTGCACCGTACTTCCGTTCAGGATTTTATTAAATATTATATCCTGGGACTAAATCATGGCCACCAGTTAGCAGGACAGCTTGTTTTTTTTAAAGAGGGTGCGATCGTTATCCATGTCCCAGAGAGTTAGTGTGTCTAAGCCCCGGAAGCCTGCACGGCTGGGTCCGTTTCCAACAGGAACATTACCCATTTTCCAGTATTCTACATCGAATTAATAGCAAATTTACAATAGTTTAAACAACATTTCGTGTTCTCATTATCTGCCAAATCTATTTCATACCCTTGTTTTGCACATGTTTAGTTTTAAATTCAGGGCTTAAACATTTTTCCTTAATTCGTCGAGGGGTATATTTGCATAGCTTCCATGCAATACCTCCTGATACAGAAACCTCGCTAAATTTGATATGTTTGCTATCATCATAACTGGAACTTGCTGTTCCTCGACTCTTAATATAACGCAATTGAAAGAATTGTCCCTGTTTATCCCGTCTGCCACATTGAAATTGTAGTTTGGAGCTATGTAGTAATGCAGGAAAATGGACGAAAATTTTTGTCGAGTCATCATCACAACTGTGCAATTTATGAAAATAGAACTTTATTGATCCCCGTCACCATTTTCCTCTTACTTTTATCCTCCTTGCAAAATGTGGTTCAAAACACTGTAAACTTCCAGCAATTAACCCTGTGGTTCCATCTGATTTGACAAAACGCCTTTGGAATAATAGTTAACAGAAAAACATCAACATATAAAGTCGAGACACTCGTTGCTGGGTTATTTCTGTACTCACTTTTCTTAGCTGCAGTTACAAATTTTATCATAGTGATAAAAATCTGTCGTGCAGCAGACAGTGAAGAAGGCTAATGGAATGTTGGCCTTTATTACAAAGGGAATTGAGTACAAGAGCAAGGGAATCCTCTTGCATTTATACAGAGCCCTGGTGAGACCACACCTGGAGTACTGTGTACAGGTTTGGTCTCCAGGGTTAAGGAAGGACATCCTGGCTGTAGAGGAAGTGCAGCGTAGACTCACGAGGTTAATTCCTGGGATGTCTGAACTGTCTTACTCAGAGAGGTTAGAGAGACTGGGCTTGTACACGCTGGAATTAAGGAGATTGAGAGGGGATCTGTTTGAAACATATATGATTATTAAGGGATTGGACAAGATAGAGGCAGGAAATATGTTCCAGATGCTGGGAGAGTCCAGTACCAGAGGGCATGGTTTGAGAGTAAGGGGTAGGTCATTTTGGACAGAGTTAAGGAAAAACTTCTTCTCCCAGAGAGTTGAGGGGGTCTGGAATGCACTGCCTCGGAAGGTAGTGGAGGCCAATTCTCTGGATGTTTTCAAGAAGCATCTAGATAGGTATCTTATGGATAGGGGAATCAAGGGATATGGGGCAAGGCAGGAACCGGGTATTGATAGTAGATGATCAGCCATGATCTCATAATGGCGGTGCAGGCTCGAAGGGCCGAATGGTCTACTTCTGCACCTATTGTCTACTGTCTATTGTACGCGCTGTATGCTTGCATCAGTATAAAACGGTTTACATGAAGATTGAACCGTATCTCGCAACACGTGGCAGTGCTTATATTTCAGTTTACATCTCTGGAAGTAAGCAACCGTTCGAAGCTCCAAAAAATTACACGTGTGTGTGTGTGTCACTCTCAGGATATCAGCATTCATCTCTTTGGCTGCAGGACGCACGACACTATTACAGCAGGGTGTACTGAAGGGTGATCAATACGGGAAGATGTTGTGCTTACATTTAAAAAAAACTGTGACCTGACAATGAACGCGGATTCTCCTGCGTACAATCTGCCTTGTAACATGGAACAATGCAGTGGATTCGGCAAGAAATAAATGTCCTCTGTAACTACTGATGTAGCTTTACAAATCGTATATGCTTTGTAAAACATGGAGTTAAGTGTCAGCCGAATTCATGTAAACCTCTTTTTACCGGGTGTCTTTAGCAATGCGGCCCTATAGTCCATCGCTCAAACTGCTGATCATAGCGTGGAATTAAAAGAAAAACACGTTACCACGCTCCGTACGTCTCGGCTCGATAAGACTTGCGTCGCCAAACACAGGAAAGTTGGAAAGTCTCGCTCACTCGAACACCGATCTGTATGAAATCTGTGTAAATACTGGAGCGTGCAACTGCCTGTCGGCAAGTAGTAACAGTTCGTACACTGCATTAAATTATGAAGAACATCATTTATAAATGTTAACTTAACCAAACAGTTATTAAGGAAAGACAGGAATAAGAAACAGAAGGACCCAATTAAATTAGTCAATTGTGCACAGGTTGGATTTTAAGACTTCCAAAAGATGATGTGCTGTTGTACTCACTGCGCCAACCTCTAGTCACGGATCCCCGGTAGGATTTCCGATTTTGGTCCACCCTGTTTGGACCACAATACATTCCTCAGCATGAGTAACAAAATCCGTTTACTTTAACGGTAATCGAAACACGATCAGCACAACAGACTGTTTCAAACGAAAATCATTAATTGAATTACCTTACGATATTAGCGGTGCAATCTTAACCAACATGTCATCGCAATGCATAGGTGGTAATTGTTTCCCATTTAATGCAATGCTGTCTGAGAAAATGTTACATTCGTTTCCTTTACCTTTCTTTCCTTAAAATGCCTTTACATAAAGACTCAACTCCATTTTCAGATATTTACATGCCCCCAATTAACGGAAGTCATAACTTACAGCAGTAAATATGATACAGTAATATGCTACTGCCTGTGATAGATGTCCACTATCCAATGTACAGAAGTCTTATTGTTGAACATCACTCTTTTTTACTGAGACGATATTTGTTTGTCATAAACTTCATCTTTCACCCATTATTCTGTACTCTGATTCTCGTTACAAACAATGGTCAGTCTTTATTTAGTAAGAGAAATTACAAGCAAAATAACTCTGGTTACAAGGGCTGCTTTCCAAAAAAAAAATAACATTGCCGACAGCAAAATGTGCTGGCACTCATGAGAGATTGATTACACAAAAGGAACGGTTTGCAAAGTAAAGTGACCTTGAAACTTTTTTGTCTGCAGAAGCAAAATCTAACATAAGCAGTTATGTTACTAGGCCTACAGCGAACCACAAACAGTTACATTTATTTAGTGCATGGGAATATTGAAACCACACTGATATTTATGTCTTAGAACATAAAACATGGTTAACCTGCATTTGATCGGTCACGGATTCAGTGCTCACTGATGTCATTACGGGTGTCTAGATTCGTTGTGCCCAGAAGCATTTGGATGAACTTATTAATTATTTGACCCAATAAAAAGACCCTAATAGGCATCGCTTGCAAATAATGTTAACTGGTAAACAGAACATTATAAACTTTAAAAAAAAAGCATTGGGTGTTATTACCAGTGCCAAATGACAGAGAAATGGTGTGACTGGAAGTAGGACAAAAATGTATTCTACACACCGGGTTTTCTACGAAAGACAATTCCTTCGCTTCCAACTCGTTCCTATGTTATTTTAATTTGTAAATATTGTCCCTGTGTTTGATAATCGTTTGTGATTTACAATTATTCTTTTCAAATTCGTAGATTTTATACATGGGTAAAACTTTTGAATATGTGCCAAGAACTATTTCTCGGTGTTTAAACATATAATTTAAAACAGAATGAACTGTTCATATCCTACCTTGTAATCGTGATAAGTCGCAACATTGCAATGGACCTAAAACTCAAACAGTTGGTATTGGTAGGTAAACTTTGCAGAGAATAGAAACGGACGTAAGCTAATATTTGACAAGAAATGTGTTGCAGTATAACCCCGGGATAGGGTGAATAGCCATAGATACACATAATGCGTAGGTCATAAATTTTCTTTTAAAGTTTGGAGAATTGCAGACTGTGAATTGAATGCAATCACTTGGGATAAGGTAGAATTGTTGTACATATTTGAAAGAATATTTCAACTGAGTCGTTACTATCGTTTGTCCCTCTATCAATGATTGTTCCTCGATTTCCTGATCTGTCTGACCAGATATGGAACGTCAGAATCGACGAAAAATACAATGGCCGATCCTTGAATTGTTACTCATCGCTCATTCATCAGCATTTATTCCATCTCACTGTCCCGGCAGACCCAGAGTTTCAGTCTGCTCCTGCCCCACCGAACTTGTGTCTGCCTACCTGGACCCCATTTTATCCCCCATAGTTCAGACTCGCCCAACCTACATCCAGGATACATTCCATGCCATTCACCTCTTCAATAACTTCCAATTCCCCGGCTCCGACCGCTTCATTTTTAACATGGATGTCCAATCCTTATACACCTCTATCCCACATCAAGAAGGCCTCAAAGACCTCTGCTACTTTTTGGATAACAGTCCCCACCAGTTCCCCAGCACCACCCCACTTCTCCGGGTGGCGGAGCTTGTTCGAACTCTCAATAACTTTTCCTTTGGTTTTTCCCACTTTCTCCAGATCAAGAGTGTAGCCATGGGCAGTCGCATGGGTCACAGCTATGCCTGCCTCTTTGTGGGTTAGGTGGAACAGTCTATGCTCCAAATCTATACTGGCACCGCTCCCCAACGTTTCCTCCGCCACATTGATGACTACATTGGTGCTGCTGCCTGCGCCCATGCTTAGCTCGTCAATTTCATCAATTTTGCTTCGCAATTTCAGCCAGCCCTTAAATTCACTTGGTCCATCTCGGACATTTCCCTCCCCTTTCTTCATCTCTCGGTCTCCATCTCCGGAGACAGACTATCCACTGACATCTTCTACAAACCCTCTGAATCCCATAACTATCTTGACAATACCTCTTCCCACCCTGCCCAATGCAAAAAATACCATTCCCTATTCCCAGTTCCTCAGTCTCCGCCGCATCTGCTCCCAGAATGACGTTTTCCGCTCCAGAACTTCTCAAATGTCCTCTTTCTTTCAGGATCGTGGTTTCCCTTCTGGCGTCATTAAAGATGCCCAGACCCGTATCTCCTCCACATCCCGCATTTCAGACTTAAACCATCCTCCCGTCACCACAACAGGGACAGGGTTCCCCTTGTCCTCACCTACAACCCCTCCAGCCTCTGGATCCAACAGATTATCCTCCGCAACTTCCACCACCTTCAATCGGACCCAACAACCCAGCACATATTTCCCTCCTTACCCGTCTCAGCTTTTCGCAAGGATCGTTCCCTCCGCGACAACCTGGTCCACGCGTCCCTCCCCACAGATCTCCCACCCGGCACTTATCCCTATAAGCGCAAATGTTACACCTGTCCCTAAACATCCCACCTTACCACCATTCCGGGCCCCAGACAGTCCTTCCAGGTGAGGGAGCACTTCACCTGCGAGTCTGCTGGAGTTATCTATTGCATCCCGTGCTCCAGGTGGGGCCTGCTCTACATCGGTGAGACCCGCCGTAGATTGGGGGACCGCTTCGTCAAGCACCTCCGCTCCATCCGTCACAATAGACAGGACCTCCCAGTTGCCACCCACTTCAACTCTGCCTCTCATTCCCATCTAGATATGTCCATATATGGCCTCCTCTACTGCCATGATGAGGCCAAACTCAGGTTGGATGAGCAACAACTCATCTACCGTCTGGGCAGCCTCTAGCCTGGTGGTATGAACATTGAATTCACCAATTTCCGGTAATTCGCTCTCCCTCCCCTTCCCCTTTCCAAGGTCCCTCTCTGCCTTTCTCCCCTTTCAACTTTCTGCTCCTTTATCTCTACAGTTCTTTCATTCTTATCCCCTCCCCCCTTTATCTTTCCTCTGATTGGTTTTCCACCTGGCGCCCCTAGCCCTTCCCCCTCCTGTATCTCTATTCTTGGGCTTCGGTCCTCTCTTCCCCTTCAATTCCTGATGAAGGGTCTCGGCCCGAAACGTTGGCTACTCTTTTCTCATGGATGCTGCCTGACCTGCTGAGTTCTTCCAGCGGTGTGTACGTATTCTTTATTCCATCTGTTCTTTCTCCTGTTGTCCAACATACTATCACATTTAGCCACTCAAAAATCAGCTATTCTTTGGGAGAACCCTGGATTTTTTTTTGTCAGATTGGTTAGTTCAGTAGAAAATAGCACAGCCCTCCAATTAACATCTCTGAACGGCTAAACGGATTAAACAATGTGACTTCAGTTGCCCGTCTGCTGACTGACGACACGCATACATATCAAATCCTCAGCATCTCTGCAAAAAAAAATCAATCTCCACACCATTTTGAATTGTCATCATTGCAATACTAAACAAAACAATCCATTTCGCAAATTGAATAAAGTCAGCATCTCAAATTTTTTCCGTATTCCCATTGTTAAACAGTAGGCTTTCCATGCCCTAGTCAACCCCTTCAATGTTCCCAAGCTTGGAAACAGTGATCATTGGAACTCTGTAGAAATTTTATGATCCTTGCTGTCTGAACATTTCTTTTCAGGCACGGTCGATTCATCTTGCTATCTTTCACTGCCAGGAATGCACAACCCTATGAAGAACTCCAAGTAAGATTTCCCGTATCAGGCTTTACCATTTCGTTGTACATTTCGCTGAATGCATGTGTTCCTAATTCATGTTCCGAAGTTCCTGCCTAATAACAGGAAACTTTATTTTCCCCTAATTAGGTTGCATTTCCATACCGAATAGCATTACTTATCTACGTATTGCAAATGTAAGTGAGTTATTGTAGACGCCAGTGAAGTTCTTACCCATTAACTGATCTGATATATGACCAGCTTCGTTGCTTCTCATCAGACCCTGTCTGGCTTCTCCTCTGATCTGTCTTTCTAGTATCGTTCCTTTTTTTTTTGTTTCATGGATGCGTAAAATAAATTTACGTCCTACATAACGATTTTCACTAAAAGGTTCCAATTGATATTAGGGAAATTGAATTCATCCACTGTGTACCAAGTTGTATTGTGTCCATTTTCAAAGTACGTTCTCGATCAATTCACAGGCGTCCCTTTAGTTGTTTTGGGGTTGGATGTTTTTGAGTGTCTGTAGAATACTCCTGAGTATGTAACTGTTCTTTATCTATGTTTTTAGCTTCTATCACTATTGACTCAGTAAACAATCCTTACACACCATCTACCCTTTCTGCTGTATGATAGTATTCTGATTAACCATGTCACTCCCAGAGTCTTTTAGCAACATTATTGTTAGCTTTGAAACATTTAGACTCCGGAACATACAGCAACAGTCCCTGCCTTTCTGATGACCAAGTTTCTGTACTGGCAACTATGTAGTATTTGAAAGTTTCGACGTTCATATCCTTACTCGAAATGTTTTCTACTTGTTTTTGATGCACTTTACATTAAAATAGACAGGTCTCAATTGATCCACATGACTGCAATTTTAACTGGTCCCTGTTGATACTTCGATCCATTTCTAAACTACAGACGGAACTCTCTGGGGGACGCCGTTCGTATTCAGTTCAGTTTGAAGAGAGGCGACAGTGGCCAAAACGACACAATTAATTACACGGAGTGAGAGACGGTTGGTTAAGGTGACAGATACCATTCTAATCCAAGTATAAACTGCAGTTTTCCGTAGACGGTCAACTAAAAAAGCTTTGGCATTCACCAAGAAATTGTAATCACAGGGACAGTAATAAATATACTTTCGTTTGCAGACTCCACTCATCTACGAATTGATCTTCTGCGGGTGGGAGCAATGTGCAGGTAATGAGGAACTGATCCGTGCAGTTCTGGTCGAATTGAAATGTTTGAAATCTGTTTACCCACCGACTTCGAATTGTGGCGATGTGGGATGGTAATCCATAGCCCACTAATTTTGAAGGCGCGAAACTTTAACAAAGTGTGCAAAGTCATAACTGTTACCTAATTCTTTAAATCTGAGTAAATGACCGGAATTTCCCAGCAGCTTTATTGGTAATGAGGCATGACAGCGACGCCGTCGCTGATTAAATATAATGCTCTGTGATGACTGTTTGTGTAGGCTGTATCAGCAGCCTGTGTTTGTCAGAGAGCTTTCATATTTCCAAGTACTGAAGGAAACCTGTGGGATTGATGCTGATCGTTGTATAGACTGAATCCGCTATGAAAACTGTGTAGTTTAAGCCTAAATGAAAGCTGCTATATAATAAGGAATGTTAGCAGTCGGGGCAAATACTAACGGCGGATAGAAAAAAGAACGAAGCGAAATGCAATTTGGTACGCTGAGCTTACAAGCTATAATCATGCCAGTTTTCCTCGCAGATTCAATGATCTTCTCACCGCACCTTCCCAGGACATCCCATCTCTGCTCCATTGTTTGTCAACACCAACTACCTTCCCCGTATGATCTTCGCTCTGACCCTTGCCATGTCTTCCCCTCTCCCTACAACCTTCCACTCTCTGAAGCGGAACACTCTGTACATAGCAACAACGCTACCATTGTACTCATCCGTCCACACCCAAATGAGTTATGCACCGGCCAAGACGTCGAGCTCTATTTCCGTCGCCCTAGCCTAAGAGCCTATTCTTTGCAAGGATTTAGTCCTCGCACTGACCACCCCTTCTGCCGTCTCCAACCCTACACATTTTCTTCGACAACCCGTTCTTGTGCTCTGCCCGATTAGGATCTTTCCACGTCCAATTGCGGAAAAGATGCAATCGTCTTGACGTCAGCACTTCTGTCATTTCCTGTAAACTTAACCCTTATGAGCGCACTACCCAACACTCTGACTGTAGCAATACCAACCTGACCATCGAATTCACAGAATTGTTTGTGCTGCTGTTGCCTGGCGGACTGACCTCTACATTCCTGAAGCCATGCGGCAAATTTCAGACACCTTCATATACCTACTACATCAATAGGATCCTACTCTACATCATGAGAACCGTCTCTATGACACTAAAGCTATCCTCATGATCTGTGAAAAGCTCCCAGTCAGTGCCTCCAGACTCATAGTTCGCATACCCAGCGAAATTCGCTTCTATCATTGATCATCAGATCTAAATGGTTATCTCCACTCCATTCTATCCCCATTAGTTGTTTTCTTTCCCGTCTACATCAAGCACTTCTCATGTTCTCGACATCTTCATTAACTTCCATTTTCATGGATCGGACAATCTCATTTACGCCATGGATTTCCACAACTTATATAACGCATTAAGAAGACGTCATTCCCATCTATCTCTTTCTGTATAAACGGGCAACGAAATCACTTCCCACTTCCGTCTGGCAGAACTTTTCTTCATGCTCAACTATTTTCCCTCGGTGGCTCCACATTTTAAGCGTCCTGTGGTAGCCTTAAGCAGCCAAATGTGTCAGTTATAGCATAACAACATAACAAAATATAGAATCAGAATTTAACCATGTGTCCCATCCAGTCACTGCGCCATTTCAAAATGACTGACCCAATTTTCCTCTCAGACACAATCTCCTGCCTTTTACATATATTGCTTCATGTATGTCAAGACCAATGAAGAATCTCTCAACTTCTGCCTTAAATATATAAAAATACTTGTTTTCCGTAACTGCATGTTGCAAAAAAAAAATCCACTGAATCTCCACACTAGCGAAAGAACTTCCTCCAAATCTCCGTTCCAAAATGACATCATTCTATTCTGAGCCAGTGTCATCTGGTTTTGGACAATCCCACCGCAGGAAACCTCCTATCAACATATATTGGAGCATGGCTTGTCACCATTCATTAGGCTTCAATCCGGTCTCCGTTGGAGGAAGATTTTGTGAGTTGATGGTTGTGATAGAGAAGGGGTTAATGTGTGTGCGTGTGTGTGCGTTTTGTAAGCATGTGTACCATATAGTAGCTTAGTGTTTTTTTTCATGGATATTGACTTCGAGTTTGGTGGTGATAAGTCTTAGAACAAGTACTTGCAGTTCCCTTTCTTCTAAGTAATATCTTCAAGGATATGAGACAGGCTGTCTGTTAGTACAGAGTTATAAATGGGACTGAGATTCAATCATTTTGTCTGTTGCTCTGGGTATAGCTTACCCGTGTAGAACTGCATGTGTATCAAGCTTAGTTTACATGTTTTTTTTTTTATTTAACAGGATTAATCGAACAGCCACCGTCTTGTCAATCGATTGTATATATAGAAGGTGAGCTATGCCCTCTGTATATTTGGTACTTGCAAGCACAATATTACAGGTTCTACTCACCATGAAGTCGGGCATAAAGCTCGTCTTAATTCGAAATCCGCGTCTAATTTGCATGCAATCAACTTTAATTGAATTTCTTTAGCAATTTAATTTCCTTGACAATTCGGCACCCCAGATGGGACGCCTTATAAAAGGTTCTAAGAATCCGTTATGCTGTGAATAAAAGTGAGTTTGAGAAGCAAATTCACTGAACAGAATTCCATTCTGTGTTCAGCTTCGGTAGCGTTCGTGATGAATGTTTAACCGTGAGTCGCTGTTAGACCAAGGTGAGCAAGTGGTGACAAGACCAGAAGGGAAGAGTGGTGCAGCCGAGAGGCATGCCATGCCGGTCACTGTACTTAACCTCCTGGGGAGGGGGCAAGAAGGTAGACGAAAGAACGGCTGCTGAATGCAGGTGAACGTGAAGATATCCCCACTATATAGATCAACACGTACAAACAAGATGCATGAAGTCAGCTGGTCGGGCAGCATCCGGTGAAAGGAGCAGTCAACGTTTCGGGCAGAGACTCTTCGTCAGGACTGAAGAAGGAGGGGGCAGGGGCCCTATAACGAGCGTGGAAGGTGCCAGGTGAAAAAAAACAATCAGAGGTATGATCAAGCGGTCGGGGAGAGGAAACAGGGAGGGGATAGGCAGGAACGGTGAAGAAGGGATGTAAGGGGAAAAGCAATATAGGTAGTAGACGAAGGCAAAATTAAGGTAATAGGCAGCTGGAAGAGGAGGCAGAGTGAAAGTGGGATGGCGGAAGGGAGAGGGAGGGAATTACCGGAATTTGGAGAATTCGATTATCATACCGAGTGCCTGGAGACTACCCAGGTGGTATATGAGGTCTTGCTGCTCCAAACTCAGTTTGGCCTCATCATGGAAGTAGAGGAGGCGATGTATTGACATATCCAAATGGGGCTGTGATGGAGAGTTGACCAGGGTGGCGACCGGGAGATCCTGTCTATTGTGGCGGACGGAGCGGAGGTGCTCGACGAAGCAGTATCCCAATCTGCGTCGGGTCTCGCAGATGTAGAGGAGGCCGCACCGGGAGCACCGGATGCAATAACTGACCCGGACAGACTCACCAGTGAAGTGTTGCCTCACCTGGAAGCACTGTTTGGGGCCCTGAATGGTGGTAAGTGAGGAGATGTAGGGACAGGTGCAGCACTTACGCTTGCAGGGATACGTACCAGGTGGGAGATCTGTGGGGAGGGACGTGTGGACCAGGCAGTCGCGGACGGAACGATCCCTGCGAAAAGCAGAGAGGGGTAGAGAGGGAAAGATGTGCTTAGTGGTGGGATCCTGTGAAATGTGGCGGAAGTTGCGGAGGATAATATGCTGGTTCCGGAGGCTGTTGGGGTCGTAGGTGAGGACAAAGGGAAAAGGGTCACTGTTGTGGTCACGGGAGGATGTGTGACGGCCGAAGTGGTGTCCACTATACAGACCTGTTTAGAACATGTCAAGCAGACAATCCTAGCAAGGGCTAGGAGGCAAAATAATTTTTGGAAGTTTAGGACATATCCAAGTAAGAGTGAGCCCTCTTGGTGATTTCACTTGCTGATTTAAAAACGGTTTTGAAATATAGTGGGAATACAATTGAAACAGAATGGACTTCAGCGATGCAAATATTTTAATTTGTTTTCTACCAGCAGTGGGCACTTATTCAAATTGATGATGAATTTCAGATAACATAAGCCGAAGCTCATGACGGACAGCGTTATAATTGATGTTTTACAGGCGAAATGCATTCTCGCCCTGAAAGTATAACAGCCAAAATGCAGAAAAATCTTTCTCAGATAAATGACTTCCTGGAAGCACACCAACTCCTACTTCATGTAACCTGAGAATGAAATGCTCTTCTAAGCACAAAGATCTGGTCCCGATAGTGAATCGGTTAAGATAGGAAGTTTAGGGAACCCTTCAGATTGATGCCGATACCGGAGTTATAGTGACTAATTCTATACCTTCAGACGGAAAACCACATCGTCTTCTCCTCAGCATAACACTGCACTTTAACTGAAGAAGTGGACCTATCCTTGTGGGTATTGTACAATATTGCTCGTCCCTAAACCGGCAACTTGGATATCTAAAGGTTTGTGCACGATTTGCAGGTTGTCAAACAGTACAGCTCATTTTCCCGGTTGGAACGGACACAAATGTCGCTTTGGCCACTGTATCATCTAAATCTCGATGGTACCTGATGATTGACCACTGCTGCGCTTTCTTTACAATCACTCTGCACGATACGGTTAATGAATGTTTGCCTTTATATATAATGGACAACAATATACTTGGACGCGTTTGCTTAGGGCCATATACAGCAGTCAGTTGTATAAGTAGCTGCTGTTAGAGTCGACTTGAATATATTATCGGTGCCAGGCTCTAGTGTCATTTTGGAAATTGATGATGAATTCGGTGTGTGCTGCGTCTGCGAGGCTGGTTTCGACGGAACTTCCATTGTGTGCTGCGTCTGTCAGTTTGATTCGTGCGGCGCCTTGGAAGTCCATAGAGGGGGTACTCCATTCTGCCGCCGGCGTGGGATGGCGAGTCTGTCGGGACCCTGGGGACTTGTGGAAACTGTGGTGATTTCTTTTGAACTTACAGTCCTTTAACATCTTGGACTATGTTTGCTGTGCCCATAGTGTGTTTTTTTTTATCAATTATGCTATTGTTTGTACTGTTGTAAATACATTTTGTAATTATATGCTTTTGTGCAGGTCTTGTAGCTTTAGTTTTTGTTTTTGTCTGGTGGATTTGGAGCTCCTTCAGGGGAACGCGCTAGTCGGTAGCGCGATATTAATATGCAGCAGCCTCTCCGAACTCTGGATTGGGGATTGCCAAACGTTACGTGGATTTTCTGGTGCAGTCTGTTTTGTCGTATGCTTTTGTGATGTCATTCTGAGGGAACGTTATCTCATTTTTTTAACTGCATTGCATTTGTAGTTTCTAGATGACGATAAACTGAATCTGGATCTGAATCTGAATCTGAATTGACAGATTGTCAGAAAGATACTATGTGACTGCTAAACCACCTGGAAACCTGTGGACTCCAATTCTCATTACCTAAGACAAAGTTTTGCGAAACAACTTCTCACCTATTTGGGCTAGACCAATCCGGTTATTTACTGACGTAATGAGGGTTTTGGGAACTCCGTGCTATCACAGGAAAACGGTGGCTTGAAACGACCGGTGGCACAGTTCTCCACTCAATTAGCACACGTAGGGCATAGTATGACAGTGATAACTGTAAAGGCAGCGAATTCCTAGAATGACACTTCACGCTGTAATGTTACTCCTCAATTCAGCGGTTACACTACGCTTTACAGCAGCAAGGCGAGTACGGGATGAGGTAATGCTATTTTCAAATCCAAATTTGAATTTAGAATAGTACCCACCCTTAAACAGGACACCATTGTTTCCAATCATAATGTCACAGAACGACATAACTGTGTGTTAACTATTGAAGCCAAGATCTGCCCTCGTACTCATTTTAGCTCTGCCATTTAAGAAACCCAGATCTGATTTTTATTATTGAAGTTTAATTGAGTAAGCCTAATGATATTAACACTATTTCTAACTCCATCTATAAATTCTCTATTCTCTGTTTCCGGTTTGTTTCGAAGACTCTGACCTAGAGCTACACGCTGGCTTCTGTTGTTTTTGGCAACGGGACCGGCCGTCAGGATTTGACGATGGGCCGTTATTCGACATGCCAAGGACAAGGTCAAAGAGCTTAGATCGCCTTCGATGCTTTGAGATCTCGTGGCTCTGGAGACAGGCGGATCGAAGGTCTGTGTCCCAGCAGGACAGCAGTGTGTCCAGGGTATCAAAAGATCTCTGGCTTTGTGCAAAGACCCTCGAGATCTTTAGGCACAGAGCTCGCAAAAAGCGCCGCAAAGAACTTCTAACATCGTAAACCAGCAAATTGATTGATATGACTTCCTTCTTGCTGTGAAACGGAGACAGCTCTTTCTCTCTTACTAAAGAGAGAGAGAGAGAGAGAAAGCCTTTGGTATGCCGAATACCCGGTGAACGAGTGACTTTTGTGGTACTGAAAGTCTATGTCCTTCCCGTCGCTTTGCTGCACGATTGATTGCTCGGTTCTCGGTGCCGAAGTTATTTTTTTTGCTAGTGGACAGAACGGGTGACCGTTGCTTGCTGCTGCTTAGACTAGAAAAGTGGGGGGGGGACTGAATGGGGCGGACTTTGGGGTTCTAAGATTTCACTGTTATTCATTTTTTGGGGGCACTACACTGTTTTTGTTGATGGTTGCGAAGAAAATTTATTTCAGGATGTATATTGCATACATTTCTCTGATAATGAATGTACGTTTGGAACCTCGAAAACTGAACCTGAAATATTAGAGCTTGGAATTGGAGTCACTCCCTTCAGGAGCATCAGCCGCTGCGCTACATACATTCACTGGAGCTTACGTCTTGGTTGAGTGTAAGACTGTGAATATCAGTAACATTAATTAATCTACAAGTAGACTTTGTACATATGCCAGAAAGTGTGTGTGTGTGTGTGTGTGTGTGTGTGTGTGTGTGTGTGTGTGTGTGTGTGTGTGTGTGTGTGTGTGTGTGTGTGTGTGTGTGTGTGAGATTGTGGGGGGGGGGAGGGTGTCGGTATACTTGTTTGTTAGTACTAATGGACATTTTTTGTAAAGGCACAAACGCCTTTCCCATACGAAAGAAATGACACGAGTGTAGTTATTAAATTATTGATAAATAAAATTAATCCACGATTTGGAATTCGTTGTAAGTTTAATGGAGATGGAGCAAAGCTCTTTGCGGAGAAATTGACTAAACCATTGAGAAAATCTTGGAAATCACCTGGAGTGTCACGCAACCTAACTATAATAATCGGGTTTAGTGGAAACGATAAATGGAGTACTGAAAGGCACTCTGACCGATGAATGCCAACAGGCGAATGAAATAGCCTGTGGCGCTGCTGCTTGTTCTGCATACATTGGACATGTGAACAGAACCACAAAATTAACACATTTTGAAGTGTTGTTTGGAAGGCTTATGCCCACGTGTCCTTGGTCCTCTTTTACAGTGCCCACACAAGGCAGATATCGATCGATAAGGAAACCCTAGAAGTAATAAAAGATTTCTTAGAAGCTATTAGAATGAAGCAACTGAAAGTGATCACCGCGCTCTGCAAACGTGGGAGGGGAAATCTACATCCATTGAAACCAGGAGATTATTTGTATATTTATAGACGGAAATTTCCTATCAATTGCTCCAAACGGCAGTCAAGGTACGAGGCAAAGCCAAGTGGATCCATTGAACGAAGTGTAGGCTGCAACAGCCCTCTGCTCCGTACTCCGGTGGTTTACTGTACAAGAAGGATAACTGAAAAAGGAACTGAATTGGCTAACGATAGATTGGGTTATTTGCCTCATTGACTTTGCGTCTGGACTTACCTGTGCTTGAAATACTTATGTAGGCTTAACTGTTGAAGTAGTCGCCACTCAAACTGGGCCCTGCAAAAGAGGGTGGTCTCAGAAAAGAGGACAGTGTGCCGTTGTAAGGCAGGAATATTTCATCAATATTCCTGATGAATCTGAAAATATAGTCAACCTGGCAGATCATATACAGGAAAGTGCAAAACCAGGAGAATAATGCCACAACGAACATTTTTGGCAACATATTGGGTGTTTGGTGGAGAATGCTAGTACATTATGGAATTGTTAACACTGTGGTAATCGTATGTTTTTAACATATTGTGTTTCAAAAGTACAACTCAAATCCATATGTTCCCTGGAGTTAACACCGATAATTATTTTCAGGAATCTAATGAGGTGCAATTTTTAAACAAGAGACACCTAAGTCAGGCGCCTACCTATCTGCTAACTCTGATATTTATGATTGATCTTGAAATCAAAAAGGAGGAGACTGTGGTGAAAAATATTGTGAGTTAAATATTTCGATGGGCAAGGAGGTAATATCAGCTTTTTTGAGTATGGAAATGAGTTTTCAGCTTGATTTGTTACAGATTTGGCCTGTATTTCTAGCAGAGGGTAGTCTTAAAATTAACACTTGCTGTTGCTTATCTAATCAATATTAGACTTAAGGATATAAGACAAGCTGTTAATACAAAGTTGTACATATGACTTTTTTAATTTCGGCTGTTGCTCTGGTTATCTCTTATTACAGGATAAATGGATGCGACCTAGCTTATCCGCAATCTATTTGTCCCCCATTAAATCATCTCAAGCACCGTTTTTCAGTGGTCTGATATACACTCTTGCCTCTCCTTTATAATTTATCTATCTGAGGAAACTGACGGTGTCCTCTTTATTATTATTTGCTATATTACTCTTGTATTTCAACTTTGCGTTGTAATGAAGTTTATGTTGTCTTCTCGATTTCTGTTTAAAAATCTGCTAAATTAAATTCTCATTATTGTTCCTTCGGTAATATGTCCTTACGTTGCCTTCCTCGTTGGCTTTGACTTCTCTTGTTATTCACCGTTGTGTCATTTTTCCTTTACAATACTTCTTCCACTTTCCGACTTATATCCAGAACTGTTAGCCATTGCCGTCCTGCTGCTGCATCCACTCGTTTCTTTTCCAATCAGATCTCGGAAACTCCACTCTCTCATGCCCCTGTAATTCATTTTATTCCACTGTAGTACGTATTGACATATCAGATTTCAGCTTTTCGTTATCAATGTTGAGGGTGAATTCGAACATGATATGATTACATATCCCTAAGGGTTCTTTTACTTTGAGCTCGCTAATCAATTCTCGATCTTTGCACAAAGTAAATCCAGAATGTCTGATCCCATAAGTATGCTCAATGACAAGCTGCACTAAAATCCCATCTTGAATGCCACCTTGTACGCGCCTTAATCCTATCCCCCTCCTGTAATCCAGTGCAAACCTAATGGAATGCGTCGGATTTAGCTCTGTGATCCTGCTTCCTCAGTCGAAAGAGGTATTGGGTAGTTAAATTGTAAAATGTTCCGTGCTCAGATTAGGGATAAAAAGGGTTTGTTAACTGTTGATTGGAGGCAAGGCCCTTAAACGCGAAGTGCATATTGCGTACTGCATCTCTAAGTAAATCAAACATAAAAATAACAACAGTTCCAACACTACATACAGTATTGAAATCCTATAACCAACTAAGGCAATCGTTTTTCCTAACACTGTGGACATTCTAGTGCTTTGCAAGTGCTGTTCTCACATGAAGTCCATTGCACCAGACTCAGTCACGTATTACGCTGTGTATTTGTCAATAATCACTGCCATGATCTTTCTTAAACACCATCTCTAACTAATTTCCTCTTTCAATTTACAACACAATGAGACTTTCCATCCATATCAATACACCTTGATGAACAATCGGTCATGGTACTTCGGGTCTGATGATAATCGGTTCGGTCACATCAAATATTGACCTCGCCTCAATTCGCATGGTGCAGTTGGTATTAATGATAATCAGAATAAAACATGCTTTCGCAAGTGAATGGTGCTGTGACAAATGGCCGCAAACTGCTAATCCAGTCACTCCTAATTCTGCACTGATTCTTGTGAAAACAGTAGCAGCATCTAGCAGGTGATCTGGTAAGAATACACTAGGCGAAGCCATATACAGATAGACAAATATTTAAGAATTTAGTCACAGACTACTGCAGAAGCAATGGTAGCCATAGCCGAAGAGTAGTAGTGGGGACGAGCTCCGACTGCTAAACAAATGCTTTACATGGCGTGCGTCTCAAACTGCCTTTGACAACCAAGTCCAAATGTTGGGCTTCACGTGTGACATAGTTCTTATGCACGGTGCAGCTGTTTCCATTGTCAGTGCCGCTCCCAGTGACTACCAGAGGCGTAATACCCACGATTCCCCATTTCCCCATGATCGATGGAGGTCGAGCGCGCGCACACACACACACACACACACACACACACACACACACACACACACACACACACGCAGACACACACAATCACACGCGCACGCACACAAACACCCAGACACACACAGAAACACACACACACACACACACGCACACACACACAATCACACGCGCACGCACACAAACACACACACACACACACACACACACACACACACACACACACACACACACACACACACACACACACACACACACACGCACGCACACACACACATACAAGAACCAGTTATTTCGGTCGAGTCATCCATGCCGAACTATTATTTGTATTTGCCCCACCGATCTGTATCTGCTCGATTCCCTTTCACAGATCTCCCATTCACTTACTCATTTAAAGCTGCCTTTTATGCTGCAATAGAACTTGCATCTAAGAATTCTGCAGACAGCCTGCTCCATCTTTGCGCCAAACACCGAAAGATGTTCCCTTATGAACATTCCCTTGAGTACTGTCCTTGGAATAAAATCTAACCTTGTCTAACTGCACCTGATGGTCGACGTATCTGCACATAATACTTCAAAGTACTTCATGTCTATGCAAGACATATGTCTTTGATTGGGTGCAGATATCATTATAAATATATAGATCAGATATAAAGTCAGAATCTTCCGGTGCATGCGACGCAGAACGTTCAGTTTGTGATCACTGAGGGAACACGAGTTTCAACGTTCAGTTCTGTACTTTCAAATAATTGGGGCAATTCATTTCTAAACCTCTATCCCCTTGTCACACAAAGCTAGTACAAGTTCGGATTGTTATTTATTGCCTTGCAATCTTTCACATGTATACCACCAACAGACACAACTTGCCTCCGGAAATAAAGGTGTAGAACACAGTATATAAAACCAATAGCTAAAGTTCAATGTTAGAAGTATACAGAAGATTTCACTATTATACTACAAAAATCTTAACATTCTCGGCCCTGAGACGCAGCTTCTTGCGAGATTGGTCATTATATCTATGGAAACATAACATTAACATAGTCAATGAAAAACTGCCGGACTTGAGCTTTCAGCCAGAGTGCATACAAAAATAAACCGAAAATTTAAAAAGAGGATATAAGAGTATTTAATAAATAGGTAATAAATATCGAGAATATGATCTGAAAATTCCTTTAAGGTGAGAGCCTTTGCTGAGGAAACATTTCAACCATTTGGCAAGTGAAGTTTTACCATTGCTTCAAAAACTTGATGGCTGAAGGGTAGTAATCTGGTAATGTGAGTCCTGAGCTTCCTGTATCTTCTTCGCGATGCCAGCAGGGAGAAACATAAATGTCAGGATGACCGATGTTGGTTTTCTGCGCGAGCGTCTCAGGTAATTATGTTCAGTGGTAAGGAGGATTTTACCATTGATGGACTGAAACATATCCTCCACTGTTTGTTGGATTTTCTGTTGAAGGACATTGACGTCTACATACCATACTGAGATACTGCCAGTCCTAGTATTTTCCACGACACATCCATGGACGTATGTAAAACATTAAGGTACCATAATGATTCTACCAGAATTTCTGAGTGGAGGCGCCACCTGCTTTCCTCGTAATTGTACTTATGTGCTGGGTCCAAGAAAGGTCATCTGAAATATTAACAACTTGGAATTTTTAGGTTGCTTAACCTCTCTAAATCTGATTTTTCGAAAGGGACTTGCTAAATAACCTCTGGTTTCCTTCATCTGAACACCACAATCAGTTCCTTGGTCTTGCTGGAATTGCATAATAGTTATTGTTATCACACCACTCAGCCAGGCTTTTCATCCCCTTCATATATGCTGAGTTGTCAGCAGCTTCAATTACACCCACGATAGAGGTATCATCAGCAAGCTGGTAAATTGCATTGTGTTCTGTACAGCCACACAGTGGGAAGTGTAAACTGAGTCTATCAGGAGATTTGGCACAACAGGAGATTGGGTCAACTACGCTGCTGGGCGTCCTGGAGTTGTTGTCATTCCGAACTGATTGGGATCTGCTGGTAAGGAAATCCAGGATCCAATTGCACAAGTAGAAATTGAGGTCAATTATTGATCAGGTTTGAGTTGTTAATGATCCTGAATAGAGGGCAGTTTTCGATAAAGATAATACTGATGGATGCATCTTTGATGTTAAGATGTTTCACGGTTGAGTGAAAATCTAACGAGATGACATCTGCTGTGGATCACTTACCGCTGAAGGCAAACTAGAGCCAATGTAATTCGTTTCTCAGGCACGAAATTATATGCTTGATTAACAACCTTTTAAAACACTTCATCATTGTGATTGTAGATTCTGCTGGGCGTTAGACGGTGAGCCCTGTCACCACGGTCTTATTGTAACTGAGGACTGTTTGAATCAGGTGGGTAACACATACTACAAAGGGCAGTAATATTGCCTTTGATAACGAGTTATGATAGGCACCGTTTACGATATTAGGTAAAGATAATAACGCTACTGGCCCTTCATTTGTGATGGGACCTGAGTGATATCTGGCAGTTTAGTCTTTTAATGACCTGGGGCAAGATGTTGCTACCCATTCTGACATTTTTTTTTGTCCTAATGCTACCGTACATCTTACTTTATTGTAGGGGTCACTGAGATTGCTGTATGGATGTGAGGGATTATTGACAATGCTAAATGCCCGGGCTACGCAAAATTCATTATAGATCAGTCCGAGTGGTGGACGAGAGACACAGACGATCCTCTCAGAAGCCCCAAAATCCCTTAGGGACACTTGTCAGAAAGGCAACGGTCAGATATGAAGATAATAACATTTCTGTGCCCATTTTTCCTCAGCATTCGACATCAAGTACATCTGTAGTTTTACCAACATAGGGCTGTGCCCCAAGTTTGCTCGTGCTGAATCCCGACAAAATCCTGAGCCAGAAACGGCGAGCGTTTACGTGATTCCTTTTCTGACGCTGAATTCTTTTTATGTTTTTACCGATGTTTGCCATCCTTCAGAGTAGTCACAAAAATGTTCTGATCCGACGAGGTTAATACTGTCGTACTGTATTGACGTTTGTTCTGTCACATACCGTTATCCCATTTGCGGAATGACTGTCTGTCGAATAACTGAGTGTTGCTTCAATTTTTCTCCATACGGTGTTTGTGCCCTGGCGTCAATACTCATCCTAAATTCCATTGCTGCACATTTGACTGGAATAAACTTCATTCTACATTTACGGCCCGTTTAGACTTAAACAACTTTCCAGACTATCAACAACGCTGCCAATAACAAAAGGAAATAAGAAACCCTATTAATGTGCGTTAGAGGTCGACATTATCATTAGCATTTGCGTGCCCTTGGAGTTCAGATGTCATTGCTATCGCTTCCTATTTTCTATTTACCTTTAATTATCCGTGAAGTGAGGGCCTCCGACGCTTAGCGTTGACATGGATAGATTGCAATAGCTGTCTAGATACGCAAGGCTGGGCAGTGCGATATGTCGATCTAGTTATAGAATGTAGCAAGCTTCTTTTCTCTATGCATCTGATGAACGCAAAGGAACGGATGAGACCTATACAGTTCAATACCAGGAGAGCCGCAGGAACTGTCAGTTAGCAGCGAACTCAATGCATGTCTGCCTTCTTGACTCCAGTTCTAACGTTGTTTCCCGGAGTTTACCTCTGTAGCCTTCCCCATGAATCGGTATTGTCACAAGACAGCGAAGGCTTGAGATCAAAGTTTCCCTGTTCCTATATATCCTGCCAACCACGGCTACCAGGCCACATCTGCCAGAAGCAACTGGATTTCAGGTCCAGTAACCGTCTTTACCCGTTATCCTGTCGGTACAGTCGGCATCACCGAGCTTAGCAGCTAAGCCAAGCGTGAAGGCCATGAGGGGTACTTTTTTATCAAAGGCTATTTAAGGCAAAAGCCGCTGGGAGCGTTTAATAGGTAGTGGGAGTTTTTCCCAAGTAACAGCCTAAAGGAACAAATTTTCCGGCTATAAAGACCTAATAGAACCAATAATCTCTAGAAAACGAGTTTTACTACAATCACTGTAAACAAACGACATAAAACGACATAAACGACGTAGTCTGTATCTGCTCCAAGTACAACAATCCATAGTGATTTACCAACTTTTTTATGCACACGACAGTATTTGCCACTTTTCTGCTGTGTTCTGCGTCCTTTCAGTGTTCCGTTGTAACGTACGAAAAACTGATGCACTATCCAAAACACCAGTTACCTACTTTTCATCGGCAAACGCACTAGCCAACCGAATGAATTCTTCATCCAAGTCATTCGTCAGAAGATTGCTTCCAAAGGCAATCTTGCTCTAACACGTTATCATAGTCTACACGGAGGATATTCTTTGTTCTGGCTTCATGAATATGTTTGGGCATATCTTCAAATAAATGAATCAGACTCGTGAGGCAAGATCTTATCTTGACAAAGCCAGGTTCCTTTCACGTCACAAATACATAGAATTGCCTTTTCTAAGAATTCTTCGGAATATTTGCCCAGAACGGACATAGGATCTGCTCGTCTATAATTGCCAGGATTATTCCCCTATTAACTTTCGTGAACAAGGAAATAACGTGTTACACTTTGATCTTCTGTCCACTGAACAGACAGAGATCCTCGCCAAAGGCACAATAATATGTTCCCTTTTTTCTGACAACAGTCTACGTTGCCGATCTGTGGCTCCGCAGAGATGTCGATCGTTATGTTTTTTTTTCCAGAATTTCTACAAATCTACTTTCATAAAGGTGATATTATCCTATTACCTCCGTTATTTTCGTCAACATGCCTGTCACTGGTGAAAACGAATGTTGGTATTCGAACACATCGATGCGGCGTGAAATAACACTGGTGCTGCAAGTCCCCAAAACCTGCCAGGAGTTAACTGTGCAGAGAACATGCTCACCTAGTCAATAAAATAGAAAGCATTTTGGTATCACTTTAATATTGAGATCAATGATTCGGGGGAAGAAATCATTTTCTATCCAGGCTTCGTATTTTGAAACAATATTTCATTATGGAGTTTCAGGAAAATTAACCTATGTGAATTACTGAGCATATTATGATAGAAGTATGGAAGTCAATTAAAGGTAACCAGAAGTATTTTCCAAACATGAATTACATTCATTGCGGTCGCGACGGTTGGCAAAGCCTTACAAACAGCGATTTGCGTCTGTGACATGAGCTGGATTTGATGAAGAACCTTAAGAAAAATAAACTATTAGTCAGCAGCGATGACGATATCACAACATACACACAGAAATTTGAGAGTGACGACCTTATACCGATGCAACGCTATCAGTAAATCTAACAACAAATGCATGAGGAGCATTGCAAGTTCGATGATAAAGAGATGGCAGCAGGGTAGCAATGGTTACATATGTAACAAGTAGCAGAAACGTTGTGGAAAATTTGTGGCCTTCATCAAGGAGCTGCACAGCGGCATACCATCAAGATGGGAGTCCCGGTATTCCAGAAAATAGTACCAGCATTCATGGAGCTTGATTAGTTTTGTGCAGAAATTCTGACTTTAGAGGGTTGTTGATGTTCAAATGTAATAGTTATTTGTGGATGTTCAATTGCTTTGACGTATTGGAGGATAGGAAGGGCGTAAATGCTGCGACAGCATTTAACACCTAAGTGCCATTCTGTATGCTTTTGCTTCTTAAATCATACACATTCCGACATAGTCTGCACCATGTCGGCTCTTGAGCAGCAGAGAAATTCCAGCTGCTAGTGTATTTCGCGAAGGTCACCAGGCATGGGATCCACGGGACATTAGAAGAGTGATTTCAAAATTCTCCGGCTCTCCGAAGGTATGGTGCTGTGTAAATTGGGCGTTATTATTACCGAGGTTTTGGAACTCCTTGGCAACTCTTTCAAGTTGGAACTCCTTGGAACCCTCACTGTTTGTGACGTTAAAAATTACCTTGTGATTTGTGACTCGAATTAAGATGGCTGCGAGTGGAACGGCTAAGGATTTCCGGGGCGAAGGCACTTTCTACTCAGAGTAAAGAAAGGCAAAACAGCGCAGGCGCGTGAAAATAGCTAGTAGAGAGGGAAACGTTTAAAATAAGACTGCCATATCCAGAGAGCGGCGGAATGAGAGGATAGCAGCGTGCCAGGTCTTTGTCTCAACGGACTTAAGTTGTAACGGCACGAGGCGAGGTAGGATTCTCTGTGTTAATTGTGGAAAGGATGTATGTGTATGAGGCCGGTGTTCTGTGCTCGATGTCAGATGTGGGAAGCCCTGGTGTCTCCCAGTCTCCTGGACAGCCATATCTTCATCTGGTAAGGAACAAGTTTAAACTTCTAAATTACCTCCTATGGTACCACGTTAGGGAACTGTAGCTGCAACTCCATTAACATCTTCTGTTCAAGGAAAGCGAGGAGGTGATAGAAAGATGTTTTGGCAGTTGGTTACACCGCAGCTACAGGACACAGACAAGTGGGTAACAGTCAGGAGAGGTTAGGGGAAGAGTTAGGAACTTGATAATACCCCGCTGGCTGTACCGCTGAACAATAAGTACTCCTGTTTGACTGTTGTTGGAAGCGGCAGCCTACCTAGGAGGAGCAACAGTTTCCATGCCTCTGGCACTGAGTCCAGCCCTGTGGCCCAAAAGAGTAGGGAAAGTATGAGAAAGGCTGTAGTGATAGGGGACACTATCGTTCGGTGACTGACAGGGGATTCTGTGGACCAAGTGAAGAAATTCGGATGGCAGTTTGCCTCCCAGGTGCCAAGGTCTTGGATGTTTCAGATCGCGTCCAACTTGCAGTTGGACTGAGAACAACCAGAGGTCGTGATACATACTGGCACCAATAGCATAGGTAGCAAAAGAGAACAGGCCTGAATACAGACTACAGGGAGTTAGGAAGGAATTTGATAAGCAGGACGGCTAATGTAATAATCTTGTGATTACTGCCTGTTACACGTGACAGTGAGTGTAGGAGTAGAATGAGATGGAGAATAAATTCGTAGCTGAGGGATTGCAGCAGAGGCCAGAGATTCAGGTATCTGGAATATTGCGATCTACTTTAGGGAAGGTGTGATCTGCACGAAAAGGACGGGTTGGACTTGAATCCCAGGGGGACCAGAATCCTGGCGGAGAAGCTTGCTATGGCTACTGGAGAGAGTTTAAACTGGAATTGTTGGGTGGGAAACGAACTGGAGAGAGCGGGAGAGGTTAGCTCACAAATACAGAAAGCTTGGAGACAGTGTGAGAGGGAGGATAAGCAGGTGATAGTGAAGGGATGCGCTCAGACGGACGGTTTGAGTTGTGTCTATTTGAAAACATGGAGTATTGTGAACAAAGCGGATGAGATTAGAGCGTAGATGAATATTAGATCTCTGATTGGTGGCCATAACAGAGACTTGGAAGGCTTAGGGGCAGAAATGATTACTTCAAGTGCCGGGATTTAGAACAATCAGAAAACAGGGAGGGAGACAAAAGACGTGGGGGGCATGGTACTGTTCATCAGAGATAATGTCAGGTCTGCAGAAAAGGTGGTCGTCATGGAGGGATTGTCTACGGATTATTTGTGGGTGGGGGCTAGGAACAGGAATGGCTAAATAATTCTACTGGGTGTTTTTAAAATGCCGCCCAGTAGTAACATGATTATCGAGGAACAGGTGGGGAATCAGATCCTGGAAAAGAATAATAATAACACAGTTGTCGTGGTGAGATATTTTAATTTCCCAAGTATCGATTGCATCTCCCTAGCACAAAGGGTTTAACAGAGAACATAGAACATAGAACAGTACAGTTCATTACAGGCCCTTCGGCCTACAATGTTGTGCCGACCCTCAAACTCCGCCTGACATATACCCCCCCCACCTTAAATTCCTGTATATACCTGTATAGTAGTCTCTTAAACTTCACTAGTGTATCTGCCTCCAGCACTGACTCAGGCAGTGCATTCCACGCACCAACCAATCTCTGAGCGAAAAACCTTCCTCTAATATCTCACTTGAACTTCCCTTAATGATATGATAATCCATAATAAACGTACAGATATGGTATTAAATGATATGCAAACAAGATTACAATTTACTGCTATCTGTGGTTTTAGACTGTGGCTAGTTTCTAATGTCTTCACGTAGGGTATCGAAATTTCACAATCTATCCGTTTACATTTTATAATCCATTCAGACAGTCCTTGCTGGTTTCTGATCAGCTTTAGCACATAGTAATAAAATCAAGAACTTACTTTCTGGCTCTCCAGTGACATGTCTGACAGGAAATGTAAAAGAGCCTTGACCCAAAAGAGAGCAGCAGAGACAGTTCAACAGTGAATGGTAGATTTAATAATAGACAGCAAAATAACGATAAAAACGATTAATTGCGCTAAGGGGAATTATGAGGCTAGCATGCAGGAACTTGGAAGCTTAAATTGGGAAAAGATGTTCTCAGGGAAAGGAACAGAAGATATGTGGTAAATGTTCAGGGGATATTTCTGTGGAGTTCGGCATAGGTACGTTCCAATAAGACAGGGAATTTATGCTAGGGTACAGAAACAGTGATAGAAGATTCATGTGGATTTATTTTGAAAATACTATCATATAGATATGATGTAGACAATAAATTGGGGTTTACTGCCTTTGTATGAGGGACTGTTTGGATAGATAGCTCAGTTGTTCTAAATTACTTGGAACCGCAACGTCTGACGATGAGTATGCAGTGTATTGCCCGTTTGATATCCTTTGTCTTATGTTCCATGATATGCGAACGGAAGATGATCCATCGTTTTATATTTCGTGACCTCCAATAGCTTTATCATCATTTTGTCCTTTTAGTCCAGTTAAGTACATTTCATTTGCTGTAAGAGCTCTTAAGTTAATTTGCAGAGGACTTGGGAGAACCAATTGTTAGCTGTTGTAAATAGGGGATTGCTCATCCGCTGCTGTCCTCCAAAAGAAAAAAATAAACACTCCCATTTATACAATCACTCAGTGGAATTTCCGGAACGAGCTCCTTGAATTGCATAAATACTCTGTCAACATATTTTGGAAATAAAAAAAACAATTAAATTCGTTTTGAAAATTTATAAGAAGCATCTCACAACACAATTTTACCATGTATTTCATGGCAAATTACATACTGTAGAATGTGGAGGATTGTAGTTCTGTAGTAGTTAGTCACGCTCTATTAGATGGTAATATCATCTGAACATTATTTCAAAATCCGCTTCCTATGTTCTGAAAAATATTTGCATAATACTTTTCAGGGAAATGCATGAAATTATCTTGAAAATATTCGAATAATCAGTCTGAACAGAAGATCCATAAAGAGATATTTACCATCGATGCATGATCTCTTAGAGAGAAAAAAAGGAACAAAATGAGGGACTCATTTGTTCTTTAAATTTTCTACAGTTTGTTTTAAAAATATGTTTGTCCGAATTAACCTGAACGAATGGTCCTTAATAATGTTACATTACAAACATTGAGATGCTCACTTATTGTTACATTTCTGTTTGTGTTATACCGTTTCTCGGTTCCGCGTTCCTGGGGCAACCTGACTTTAACGCAGGTGTGCAATTATCGCTCCCCTGCCTGCATGTGACTGAATGAGTTATTTCCTCGTTCATAGTTCCTGGTCTGTTTTTGTGCGTATCGCAATAAATTCCTCAAATGTTTGTTTGTTTGTTTGTTTGTTTATTTATTTATTTATTCATCCATCTCTCTCTCTCTCTCTCTCTCTCTCTCTCTCTCTCTCTCTCTCTCTCTCTCTCTCTCTCTCTCTCTCTCTCTCTCTCTCTCTCTCTCTCTCTCTCTCTCTCTCTCTCTCCCTCTATCTATATATCTATCTATCTATTTATTTATTTATTAGTTTTCTGAGTGTGTAATCGTGGATCGAATGCTCGCCACAATATATTTGTTCTAGGGTGGCGAATGAACGACTCATTCGGAACCGAAAAACTGCAAAAGTGTGCGCATGTAAGCAGCAGCGAGTTCGCACCATTAACTGATGGCACGAAAACCATCGAATAGACTTCATCTGGGACGGAATATTAGGATTTCACTTTTCATCTGTTCGAACCTGAAAGATTAGTGCAGGATTCTCAGTCTCTTCTCTGCGTTCTTGGCGCTTACATGTTTTTGTACAGCTCCTTTCGTCTCTTGAAACACTGTGTAACCCACCACTTTGAGGTTTTTGCGTATCTCGCTCCCTCTTGTCTACCACTGTGCTCCTCGCCGACTTATGGCACATTGATACAAAGCTGAGTCGCTTACTTGCAGTTTCGAGATCTTTAACATGCTTGTCAGGATCGACAGATCCGAAGTAGTGTCTTTCGGCAGCATTTTCCTGATCCTGTTCACCAGAACTGTGGCTCTGGAGCAGAAGTTTTAGAGGGTCCGATTGGAACTGCCGGAACCAGTGTACCGTATATGTACAAAACCCGAAATATTTGCAGCTTAATGTGACGTTGTCTTTAGCATAAGAAGATAGTAGTGACGGACTTTTGGACTCCAGGGATAATGGATCTGAGGAAATTTAAAAGAGGCATCGCTATTACTTTACTGCCATTTCTGGAAACGGCACTCATAGTAATAAGTGAAGGACGCACACTTGCTGGTTTCGTTGACCGTGTCTCCAAAATGCTTTTATTGCCCCTGGCAAAAACTCCTGCCTCTTGCTGTGGTGGAGAAATAATTAGCATATGATGTAGTAGGATAAATGAACTGCTACACTTAAATGCTCGAAAATTTAAAAGCTCACAGGAATTAATAAATCAAATATTTCATGTTTATGAAACAATCTTCCGGAGCCGTCATTCAGAGAGTTGGAGGATCTACATATTCTATGTTGTAACATTCTATTTTTTTTCTTTTGTTACTACAAAGGAAAGACAAACAAGAAGAAAGATTGCTGCACTCACAAGAAATATGTTACTCTTCGATTTAGCAGATTAGGAGGCATGAGAAGGGAGTGATTTTCCATGCTATTGATGAAGACCTGTGGAACAAGTAGTGCACGTTGCTTAATTTTATACATCCCGGTGTAAAAATTCCTAACTATTCGGTGCAATGTACCCAAGGATCCCAGCAGGTCAGGAAGCATCTATGGAAAGGAGTAAGCAGACGATGCTTCAAGCAGAGACAATTCATCGAGATATTCATAGATGCTATCTGGCTTTCGGAGTTCCTCTAGACTTCTGCGTGTGTTTTTTTGATTTTCAGCATCTGCCGATTTTCGCTTTTTTTCCTCATTCGTTGTGTCAATTCATACTCCGTTTTATTTACAGTTCAGTCAGTTTTCATATGTGTTTTCTATTGATACTTCTTGTTCAACTTTTACTGCATATGGTACATATCCTGTCGTCTTAAAATGTTCTCACGCAGTCTGTTAAATGTGGCCATTTACGCGCGCGTGTCAGACTCATTCGTAACTGGGCGTCTCCGCTGACAATTTGTATCTATAGTTTCTTCATGATATAGAGTTACTGTCTCAATTTTTCAAAATGCAGTTTCTGTGTACTGGCACCTTCATTTAGCACATGACTTCCCTGTGAAATTCTGTCATACTTAATAGCGAATGTGCAGACCTCAGATCAGCATTTATTATCTTGCCCCTAAACCTCCTGATGGTAACAGAAATAGCTGCACTGCATATATGAATGAACCCATGTCACTCTTCCTGAAATGCATGTTTACAGAAATGCGCTGCTTTTTACAATAATTGTACCTTTCCTAAGACGCGGTAACGGCTGGCATTCTTAACGCGTTATTCTTTATCAAGCAGAACTTTACAGCTTCTATCTCTGAAATCTCAATCAAACCTGATATCTTCCCAAAACTGAGCTTGCAAGAACATTGAATAAACCGCTTTATATATGCAGCCTGTTCAGATACTCACCGACTGTGACAGTGACTCTGGACCCGGTTCCATCTACGTATTTTGTTTTGTAATTCACGGTGATCCGACTGTCTGTCTCACAGTTGCAAGAATCATCCTCACCTCTGTGTTATCTGCAGTCGTCATTGGACTGTCTACAACAATTCCAGACTTTAGAGATATGGAAAAAATAAAACAGTATCTAGTTGCTCCGCAAATCCCCGTGAAGTAATCTGTTAAAAGGAAAACTCTGCGAACTGGACGCTTCATACTTTCCGAATGTCGGTTCCTGAAACTGCAGCAAATGTCAAGGAAAAATGCTGAAAGGTGCAAATTATAATGGAATTCACCAGATCACAGCGTGAATGTAATCCAACATATGATTCTGTTTCCCGACTCTGGAATAGAGACTTTATCGGGACCGAAGGTTTTTGTTCGATTACCCTCCGTTGTGTGTCCCAATATACACGGTGTTTCAAGTCAGGTTCAAATCTCAGAACAGGACGGGGCCGGAGATAAATGCTTCCCAGCTTCTGTTCCAAATTCCATGCTATTGGAGGAACATCCTATCTGAAGTAAGGGTTTTGGAAGGGGAAAGTCGTTCTCAGTTGCTGTTTGCTACCTAGTTTCCTTTGGAAAAGATGGTTTTATACATGCAAATTCAGAAGAGATAAGAACTACAGTATGAGCACTGAGCGGTCAGTCTCATTACAAACTATACTGAATGGAAAGCAGACGAAGTACCTCATGGAATTATCAGCAGATTAACTCTGCTTCTCAAACTGTAGATGGGATAATTTACAGTGCTTACTTGCGTACGGCGGGAGCCCCTTTCGCAGCACTGTGTATATTTATATTTGACTTTACAGAAATAGGTGGCGCTGTCCTTAACTACGAGATTTGTAATTTTCAGGGTAAGTGTCATTCCTGCTTTATTCTCCGTTATACTAAATCTTCCTCCGGTGTGGATGGGCTCCCAGTCTCTTAGTTGCTGCGTATGTTTGAAGAACTGTCCAGTTTCAAATGAATCGCTTCCCCAATATTTATGGAACTGACATGTGATCGTGAGAGACTGGCATTCATTTTTCGTCACGGATGTTGGGCTCTGGGATACGGACTGGCAGAAGAATTCTGGAAAATAAGATTATGGAGAAGCACAATTAGATGTGAAACACGCGAGACGGCTAATACAATGAGTTCATGAAATTCTGAATATATTCTTCAGTTTTATATTTAGCTCGCACTTTGAAGAAAGTTTTGACCAGTACTTACGTCGAAAGCAGAGGCACAGCGTGACATCCAAGAGAAAGTTCATCGTATCGTGGTCGGGTCTCAGATGGTTTTCTTGACGTAGAATGCTGTGGCAGATTATTCTTCAGAACAGGGCAGATGGTTGCTGTTCTAGAGTTATGCAACTGCAGCGCTACCTCCGAAATACCTCTTTATCCGAAAAAGCGTCAGGTCTACTGAGCAAAAGTTAAGGTTCTGTTTCCACTCAAGTTGTTTTCAAGCTCCACCCTTACTTGTTTAAAGCCAATAGGGTGGCGTCTCGTCCTTTGAAAAAATAAGAAAAGGTGGAGGAGCTGCGAAAAGGAAATGAAATATTTTACAGAGTCAGGGTGAAAAGACATTTCGTTAAGATAACTCTGAGAGTCAATGGGTTTAACGATATCAGCAGATATTCGCCAGATGTCTCCAGGGATGGAGTCAAAGCTATTGAAAAGGGGAAGCAACGTGTCATAAATGCAACACGTAATTTGTTGGCCACTGTGGAAGATGAGGGGAAAGTTGATGGAATTGACGATTTCAGCAAGGGTACACCAGTACAGTCGTCCATGTGGCATAGAAAGAGTTGGGGGACGTTGGACCGTTACCAGTGCAGGCTAAGGACATGGACATTTTTACGGAGGTGATGAGAATAGAAACAGAGCAGGGAAAGGGGAACATGCGGGATCACATGACTATCAGTGTGTTTGTAGAATTAGGAGGAGTCGAAAGCAAAAATGGTGTGGGTGATAAACAGCTCCTCGATGTTATTTCTTTTTTCTGCTCCTTATTTCAGATGTAATGGGAGCGATAAACTAAGATTGTAGCCTGACTAATTTCGCCGAAATGTTATTTTTGTCCACACAGACAACACCACCACTTGCATTATCAATAAATCAAACTGTTAGTAAGCTCACTCAGCGGTGCCAACTATGACAAGCAGTTTAACCGATGTACTTCTGTACTAGTCCGAGTATATTGTCGGCCCTCCATAATTACAAATATTGCTCATAGACTGTGAGGCACAGTATATAGCAGTCTTTATTTTTTAGTGTGTTCAGATAGTGCTGATTAAAATTGAGTGTGTGGATAAATTTGTATTTTTATTTCAACAAATATTCAGGGCGATCACGCAGAATAGCAAAATGAAGCGAAACAACTTGTCAGTCTCTGTTTCTCTCACATCGTTATCCAATGCTCACAATATCATTCTCACTTTCACTATCACTCACTCTGATATTCTCAGTTCCCTGTAAGCCATTGTCGGCTTTTGAATCATGGAAGTGGAATCTTGACAGCTGGAACAGGAAAACAGAAACTCTCGGGCGTATTTTAGTGATATCGATTGTAAAGTTTTTGTGATGCCTTCATCTCCTAATAGAGAAATGTAAAATCATTTCATAAGCTTTTTGGACAGTGTTTCAGTCCCGTTCATCAGTGCGGCAAAGTCCCTACTGGGGCCTAATGCACAATAAGTTTATCAACGATTTTCCAAATTAAGTTTTTGAGTGATTAACAAATGCGTGACGGAACAAATGTTCTTTGCATATTACATGTGTCTGTGAGTAGCTATATTTTGCATGTGTGTGTGTGTGTGTGTGTGTGTGTGTGTGTGTGTGTGTGTGTGTGTGTGTGTGTGTGTGTGTGTGTGTGTGTGTGTGTGTGTGTGTCTTTGTGTACAATAGTTTCTAGATGCTCACTTTCAATAATATGTACAGATAATGAGGAAACACTGAAATGTTAAAACAATTCTCATGGCTGAAGGAAAGTATCCCTGTAGTTACCAGATGTAGCTATTATTTTTAACCGCTTCAGAGACAAATGTAGAATAAAGAGTTCATTGTATACATGGTAGAGTATCTAATTTGGATAAAACAATAAGATCTTAACACATAGGAACAGGCTGTTCCGCCATTAAATCGTGACTGATCCTTTCTTTTGCTTCCTTTCAACCCCATTTCCCCGCCTTTTCCTCGTAACCTTGCATGCCACGTCTAAACAAGAACCGATCAATGTCCGCCTTGAATGCACCAAACGACCTAGATCCACAGCTGAATTTGGCAATAAATTCCATAAATTTACTACCCCTTGCTGAATGGTATTTCTCGGCATCTCTGTTTTGAATGTTCTCCAATCTATCCCGAAGCTCTGCCACCTTGGCCTAGATTCTCCCAGCATTGGAAAAATATCCTTTCCTCGTCTACTCTGTGTAGACCTTTGAATATTCAGAAGTTTGAATTAGATACCCCCCCCCCCCACCTGTCTAAAATCCGGCGAGAACAGAGCTAGAGCCATCGAACTATCGAACTTTCCTCGTCTGACAAACCTTGCGTACCTGGAATCAACCTGTGAACTGACTCTGCACCTTCTCCAATGTCAGCACAACTTTTCTATGAAGGGGACTCCAAAACTGCTCACGATACACAAGATGATGCCTTACAAGTGCCTTATAAACGCTCCGCATCACAACTCTTCTATTCTAGAACTCTTGAAATGAATCCTAACATCGCATTTGCATTCCTCACCCCCAACTCAACCTGCAGGTTTACCTTTAGTATGCTCTGCACAAGGACTCCCAAATCATTTTGCATCTAAGATTTTTGAATTTCCTCCCAGTTTACAAAATTGTCCGGAAATTTATATCTACTACCAAATTACATGACCATGCATTCTCCAAAATTATACTTCATTTGCTAGTGTCTTGCGTACTTTCCTAATCTCTCTAAGTCTTTCTGTATCCAACCTATTTTCTAAAAACTACATGCTGCTCCACCAATTTCCGCATTATTTGTAAACATAGCAACAAACCCATCTATTTCATCCTTAAATCATTTATATAGAGCATATAAATTGGTCCCAACGCCGACCACTTCAGGACACCACTTGCCACTGAGCTCCAACCAGAAAGGGGTCCTTTATTCCCACTCAGTGCCTCCAACCAATCAGCAAAATGCACTATCGATGCTAGGAACTTTCCTGTAATGCCATGGCCTCTTACATTGGTTAGTAGCATCATGTGTGGAACTTATGACTTATGAACTTATGAAAGTGTAAGCATACAATTACTACTTCTCATTTATCTGTCGTACTTGTAATCACGAAAAATAATTTCAACAGGTTTTTCAGGCAAGATTGTGTTATGGTTGATAAACAGACCTGATGGGCAATGGGGTGCAGAGTTACCCATCCCCCCTCCCTGAGAACCACGAACTATTGCTGTTGCTATGCTCTTATGATAGAGAGAGGAAACACAGACAAGAACATCGGCGAAAGATAAGAGAGAGGGAGACTGTTGATTTACTGTATTGTCGCTCTTCCTGGATTATTTACTTTCGCTGCTAGGACATTATTTTGCTCGTTAACATTCCTCAGGGAACTGCAGGAGTGGTCTGATTTCATGGACACAGTCATTTAGAATTGATGGTAGTAGAGATAAAAGACAGTTCTAGAGAGACACCCTTCAGACACACCAGTGGACCCTGACTGACAATTGCACATAACAATTTTCCCTTAAGGTAACCATGCTGGCTTTCTCCGATATTGTCCTGTGTCATTAAGTAATCAAATCAGCCTTAACAATTGACTCTAACAACCTCCAAATAACTGAGGTCTGCTAAATGGTCTACAATTTCCTTCCTTCTGCCTTCCTCCTCTCAATTTTGTAGTCGTCTGGCAAAGCCAGAGACCACTGATGTTTAATTGATGACTGCTAATGCCGAAATACTCTGTAAAGCTATCTGTATCAGAACCTTTGGTGCCGTTCATCTTGTCAGGGTGACTCGTGTACCTTTAGAACTTTCAGCTATTTGAGCACATTCTCCTTTTTTAAAGTAACTGCACCCACTTTTCTTCCTTCAAATACTACAATATCTGACACACAGCTCATGTCTTCCACAGAGAAGACTGATGCAAAGTACTCATACAGTTCATCTCCCATCTTCTTGGCCATGTTATTATTTTTCCTGCCTCATTTTCTTGCGGTCAGATATCCACTCTCAGCTCTGTTTTATTTTTAACATACTTGAAAAAGCATTTACTATCCATTTTAATACTACCCTCCAGCTTGTATTCATATTTCATATTTTCCAATCTAATGATTCATTTAGTTGTTCTCTATAGTTAAAAAACGTAACCGTCCATCTTGCCACGAATTTTTGCTTTGCTGGACGCCCTTTCTTTTATTTTTACATTAGCTTTGGCATCACTTTTCAACCCCTATTTTACTATATTGTCATTTGGGTATTTCTGAATTTTTGAATACACATGCTCTGCAACAGTCCTTATTTTACCAGATATGCACAACATTGCTGCTCTGCAGGTATTCCTGCCAGCAGCTCCTTCCAATTTACTTTAGCCAACTCATCTGTCATACAACTATAACCTGTACTAAAATACTGCTACGTCAGACTTTACTTTTTCCCAACTAAATTTCAAGCTGTAAACAATCATATTATGGTCACTGGTTCCGCACGATACTTTTACCTTAAGCTTCCTGATCACCCCCGAGTCATTAGATAACATCCAGTCTTGTATAGCTGATCCCTTAGTAGCCTCAACGACAAACTGCTCTATAAAGACATCTTTCAGGTATTCAACAAACTAATTCTGTTGAGTTACTTTGCCAACTTATTTTCCCACTCGACCTGATTTTTAAAATCTCAAATTACTATCATATCACTGCCCTTTTGAAACGTCGTTTTGTTTCCTATTGTAATCTCTGGACCACCTCCCAGCCACTATTCTGAGGAATGTATATAACCGCAATCAGGGTCCTTTTTGTTATTGCCTTCCTTTAAACTCTACCCACAAGGAGTTAGCATACTCCGATCCTATGTCACAAATCTATACTGACTTGCATTGATATATTTTATGCATTTCCTTCCGTGCTTTCTCATTCCAGGCTAATTAAACATTATTTAAAATTATTTTTCGGTAAATCCGGTGTAATTTCCGCAGCATATTTGACCTACGATGTTATTAAAATTTCTAAGCAGCTTCATCACGTGGCTGCTTCATCTAGCTTTCGGGTTTGTTATTCTCGCTGTCAGCACCTGACCTGCCTTTGTCATTGGAAAATTACAGTAGCAGGTCTATAGATTGTAATGGTTGGACAAAAGAATAACTATAAATCCGAAAGATCGGAGCGTCTGATTCGACTGAGGGTTTCAAGGTCCATAGATTTATTGACATAGGAGTCATCGAGTGAAATTGCTGAGTTACAGGCATTGAGAAATTTATTCCACTCCTCTTATGTCATGTCACTCCTGCTAAGGAATTCCATCTAGTAAAGCAGTGTATCTTCATGAATTATATAAGGCCGATAGCTGCTGGTGCAATGCCATGGTTTCGGAATGCAGGTCCTTGGGAAAGTGATATCAGTGTTGAAACGTTTCTTGGTTTAAAACAAATATCAATTTTGAGGATACAGTGGAAAACTACGAGCCTAAAATGTTGTTGTTTTTTTTTTTTGAAGTGTGACATTATGTCTCGCTACACTACCACATTGAAAGCCAACACTACAAACTCAGTTGATTTCTGCTGGAGACACAGCTACTCGTACAATATACAGTGTTTCAGGCCCGCTTTTGGAAAGAACGTAATTAGGAACAAGACCATCAGCGATCCACTCTCTGCTATATTTCAAAAAACTGCTTTATGTGCTGAACTGACGATTCGCACTACTGTGATTTATGGCTTCGTCCTGACTCTCAATGCAATGGACTACACACTCGTGGAATATGCACCGTTATGTATGGGCAGCGAATTCGGAGAATATACAGGGCTATTTTCGAGATGTGATGTTTGTTTCAAGTTGCCAAAAATGCACCATGCAGCGTGTTTTCTTTTCCGCTTGTACAGGCACAATCAAAATAACTTTTCATAGGAAAGAATGCTCTACTCATTTACAGTATTAATCATTAATTAATATTGCAGTCGTTTCTACTGTAGTATCTCCTCGAAATTTATTACTAAGCTCAAAATCCTGAACCACTATAGGTCTCTGTGCAAACTGTCCATTTCCTCATTTGCAGTTACCAGCCGTTATGGATTTGCATTCAGATTTCTTCTACGCTCATTATCACCAGCAGTGCACCACTCGTCTGTGCGTTCGGCTTGTTGTTTTACCAACTACATACCCCGAAACTCTTGTGTGACTAAATGTTTCAAGTTGATGATATTTTATTACTGGTTAGTAACACTCCTATTTCTTTACCTCCACTAATTAAAACAATTTAATTATATTTTGAGGTATCTGGTTACAAAATCAACTATAATAAATTTGAGGCTGTGCCAACATTCAAAATTGTGTTATTCAATTTCAGATTCTCAGTTTAATTTCTGATGGAGGCCAGTTGGAATGTGGTATCCAGGGGACAAACTCAGTCAGAATTTGGATGGAATATTTACTTTAAATTTTGATTCTTTATTGAGTAGGATAAGAAATATTCTGGATAAGTGGGGTCACTGAGAATGTCACTGCAGGGTAAAGTGAAAGTAGTTAAATGTCATAACACCTCAGTTTAATTATCTTTCTATGATGCTTCCTTTATTTCAGATTGATTTACAGGCAATACAACAAAATTATCGGTGAATTTCTATGGGATAAGAAGAAGCCCAGAATTAAAATGAGTAAAATGTGTATGTTCAGGGACATGGGTGGGCTCAGTCTACCAGACGTCAGGGCATGTAAATTATCCTTTGGAGTGACCAAGTTAGCTAATCATTGGGAAAGGGCTGATGTTGATTTAGATTGGGTAGTTATATAACGGTGCCTGGCTGCACCACATTCTCCACTTAACTTCCTCTCACAGCATGTGGAAACCAAGACTAATCTAAAACCTGTAATATTTCACTCAAGGGGTGTGTCGAGTACAGTTCATAAAGCTTGTAGAATGTCACATTTAAAGCAGTTATACTTCTCGCTCTGGAATATCTTTGAGACATGCATTGGGAAAAGAATCGTCTACTTGAAGGAATGGCAAATTAAAAGTGTAAATACAGTAGGTGTTCTCTATGATAATGGGATTTTTATGTCATATGTGGATTTGCAGAGGAAATATTACTTTGTAGGTAACGTGAATTTGTGGAAGTATTTACAGGTAAGACATTCGTTAGAACGATATTCATGAACGGTGAACCTTGAAGGAAATTTATTCATATATGATGGTACACAGATATTATTGGACACCAACTATACTCTACAAAACGGGGATGGTTGATAATAATTTATACTGGAAATTTGAAAATATGATGGACACATATTTTCACATGATTTGTTAGTGTTCCATGGTTCGTCCATTTTGGTGTAAATTTCTTGATTTGTTGTGGAATTGGTAGGGTTCCACACTACCCATGTGCCCAAGGCTTTTTCTCCTGCGTGACAGGACACTGGTACCTAATGTAAGCAATGAGAAATTTACTATTTTAAAGGTGGGTCTCATCACAGCTGCAAGAATTATATTGCAAAACTAGAAAAACCCAGATGTCCCACTGTGAAGGAATGGCCTCAGGAAATGATTAAGATTTCATCATATGAACATATGTTGGGAAGAATTAACAATCAGGGACAATGCAAGACGCGTCGGTTCCATTTTGGTCGTATGCTAATTTAAACTTATATTAGAACTTTGTTTCTGTTTCTAAGTCTTATCTGTTTTCCTGGCAGGAAATTGCCGTCTGAATATGCTGTACTGTATCTGCTTTATTATCTGCTGAGCTGCTTTGTAAAATACGAATAAATAATAATAAAAATCGAATTTAAAAAAAAAAGAGTTTAAGAATACTGATGAGGCCACTTTGGTTTGTCAAACTAAACGTGAGTACGAATTAGCATATAAAAGAGTAGTTGAAATATGGGTTGAATAGTGCCACAGCAACGAGCTCATTTTCAAGCAAGGAAACACAGAGTCCATGAGAAAGTCCTAATTAGTGAATCCAAGGTAGGCAGCTATACACACAAAATGCTGGAATAACACAGAAGGCCAGGCATCATCTATGAAGAAAAAACATAACAAAATGCTCGAAAAACTCAGCAAGCCAGGCAGCATATATGATAAGAGAAACATACTCGGCGTTTCAGGCCGAAATCCTTCGGCAAGACTGAAGTGAAAAAAAAAGCAGAGGAGTACACCTGAAAGGTAAGGGGATAGGACAGAGAATCAGCAGGCGATAGCTGAAGCTTGCAGGGGGACGGATGAAGCAAAGATCTAGGAAGTTGACTAGTGGAAGTGGTTGAAAGCGCTGAAAGAAAGAGAAAGGTGCTTGCTGTTTAGGAGCACCAGATGGAGGCGATTGGCGGTCAAGGAGATACCAGAGGAAGGATAAAGGGGATGAGAAATGATGTAGTACGGCGGGGGAAAGCTATTACTGCAATTTTGATAAACAGTGCTCATGCCATCAGGCTGGATGCTAGCCGAAATGACTGATAGGTGTTGCTCCTCCAATCTAAGTGTGAATTGATCACGGAAGCAGAGGAGTGCGAAATGAAAAGTGTAATTAAAGTGGATGGCCACAGGGAGACACTTCATCTGTGAGTCTGTTGGCCTCATGTATACCGATGAATCGCGACGCAGACTTGGAGCCTGATTCGACGAACATCTAAGTTTTGTTCAATAGTGCAAGCGGCATCTGCCAGTTCTGTGAGGATGGAGGTCTGGGAAATAGATGAGATGCAAATGAGGCAAAGTCGTTGATAGAGGTATGGAAACTCTTCACTTGAATAAAGAGAATATGTGTGCTGTTCTGTAACGGAAAGCCTCATCCATTGAACAAATGCGGACGAACTCAGTAAAGTAAATAACATGTTTTGTGGAAATGTACAGAAAAGATAGCTTCCAGTTCAATATGGTTATGAAAGGTGTATCTAGAGCCAATTTTTCCAGTGATCGGGAAATAGACATGGATAAAGGGCAAATTTGCAGATATATTCCAATTCGCATTGTATCGAGACCTCAGCCTCCTCTATGATCAGGATGAGGTCACTCCCAGTCTGTAGGAGGAACGCCTCATATTCTGTCGAGGTTGCCTCTATCTTCATGGCCTGAACATTGATTTCTTTAGTTCCTCATTCTCCTGCTTCTCTCTTTATTCCATTCAGCACTCCAACTCCAGCCTTATACGTTCTCTTCACTTAACATGATCATCACCACTGTCTGGTGAGCTAGCTTGTCCCCCTACTCCAATGGGTCGTTAACATCTTCTCTCAGATTACTTTGCCTTCCGTCCTTTTCGTTTTTCACTCAACTCCTAGCAGCTGCTCAGTTAATTTTCCTTACTTCAAACCAACCTTCAACTTTGTCTCATTCAACATTACACCTCACACATTACATGCCTTCGATTTACACACCATGCTTATCTGGATATTTGTCCTTCCCTTCTGCGTCCATTGAAATAAGACGCCCCAAAATATCAACTGTTTATTCCTCTCCATAGATGCTGCTGAAACACCTGACTTCCCCATTCACATTGCATGCATTCCTCTGGAATTGCAGCCTATGAAGCATCTCCTGGTCATTTGATAATACATTTGCCTTTGCCATAAATCTCCTCTCTCTGAAGTAGGAGAAATGAATACGACCTGTAATACCACAGGGTGATGGAGAGGATGTGCTGCGGGCCTTTTTCGCAGGACACTGTTACGAGGGGTAGCATGCCCAATGGTTTGCAAAGTGATATAGAAGAGAAGGATTCCGAATAAGAACCTTATCTAAGATAAAGAGTAAAACGTTCTACCAAGTAGCTAAGTCACCCTAATTTGTACAAATTCGAACACTTAATAGTTTGTTACACTTTAAACTCAACAGGTACTTCATAGCTTCTCCCTATGTGCACAATTAAAAAGGCAAATATTCGACAGTCACTCAGGTAAGTATGCGCATGGGCCCTCCTATATTCAGAACATCCTTTTGCAATGGTATTTTAGTGTTTTTCACGACCGCGGTGTAAAGCAAGCGGGACTCTTTTCTTTCTGTTTCAATCCTTTTTATTGTTTTTCTTTTTCAAAGACAAAAACATAACAGTCATAATAGTGCAAAGGAAGTGGGAATACATTGTTGACAAATAGCACTTGAGTAAAAGCTATAAGTAGCACCAGTAGCATTAACTTCCCAAACCCTTAACAAGACACCAAAGAAAAGATGGGGGAAAAAACCGAATTGAAAATTCAATCAATCAATCAATCAATCAATAAATAAATAAACAAATAAACAAATAAATAAACTGAACTAAACTAAACTAACACTAAACTAAACAAAGCTGGGCTATTCGATTATATCAAATAAAATCATTAGTGTCGTCAACTGCAGTGATACATTCAAATCAATGAATGATATAAAGGAATCGAAAATGACCAAATTACATTCTGTGAAAGTATTGAATAAAAGACCTCTAAGTTTCTTCAAATTTAGGCCTCTAAGTTTCTTCAAATTTAAATATACCACTTCTGACTTTTTTCGAAATGTAATCAACATATGGTTTGAAAAAAAAACATTGAGATGTAGTTGGAGGAACCTTCTCGCAATTAAGATAGCAACTGCAATCTTCCGCCGAGCTGCAGAGGGCAAATCCATCAATGGTAAGCCGAAAATTGCAGTAATAGGATGAGGTTCTAAATGCATTTGCAAAATTGTAGAGAAAATATCAAAAATATCTTTCCAAAATTGTTCGAAAAGAAGACCAAAACATATGAGTCAGAGACGCTACATCAGGGTTATACCTATCACAAATCGGATTTATATGAGAATAAAATCGAGCTAATTTATCTTGTTCCGCTTTAATTTGAATAACGTATGTTTAGCACAAATAGAAGAAAAGTAAGTAATAGTAAAATTTTCTCCCATTTCTCTAAGGTAAAGAAAGTTCAAGTTCCTTCTTCCATTCATTCTTAATTTTATCAGATATATCTGGCTGTATATTCATTATCATACCATAAATAATTGCTATTAAACACTTTTGATAAGGATTTAAGACTATTTTTTTCTCTCCATGATATCAGCTGGATATGAAATCGGAAAAGTCCGTAACATCGTATATATATTAAAAAAATGAAAATATCTGATCTGTATGTAGGTATCTAAAAATGGGATACGGGGGACATCTGCTCAAAATACATGAAACAGTTATCCAAAAATAAATCACGAAACTATATTATACCCTTCTTTTTACAAACCAGAAAGGTTTGATCCATAACACAGCGTTGAAAGAAAAAAAATATAACAGGACTTGAATAAATAAATTTATTCAAGCCAAAAAAAAAAAAAGAAACTGAAACAATATTCGTAATGTATTTGTAATTAGTGGACGAACCATTCGTTTATTCAGTTTAGAAAGAACCAAGGGAAGCGATGTCCCTAATATGGAAGTCACTGCAAATCCTGGTACGGAATTACATTCAAGATTAACCAATGTGTATTGACATTCATATCCACATCTTGTGTCCAAAATACTAATATCAAATATTACTTGCCCAGTAATAAAATCTTAAATTCGGCAGTGCCAAGCCATCAGGTTTTTTCCGGGAGATTTCTGCCTAGGGTTTTTTTTCTGCAATATATAAGACAAAATTTTAGAGTCAATGGTTTCAAAAAAGGATTTAGGAACAAAGATTGGTACCGCTTGGGAAAGAAATAAAAATTTAGGTAAAATAATCATTTTAATATAATTAATTGGACCAATCTGCGATATAGACAGTGAGGACTCATTTAGTAAGCGATTGTTTGATCTGGACTATTAAAGGTAAAAAAAAATGACGTTTAATAAATCCTTCTGTTTTTCAGTAATCTTACACCTAGATAAGTAAAATAATCTATAAACAATCTAAGTGGTAAATGTCGAGAAATTGGAACTTGCATATAAAAAGTGAAAATTTCACTATTATTAAGATTCAGTTTGTAACGAGAAAAAGTTACCAAACCCAGCGAGTAAATATATAACAGCAGGAAAGGATTTCTCAGGATTCGAAATATATAATAACAAATCATCTGCGTATAATGATAACTTGGGTATCACATTCCCGCGGGAAATGCCAAATATAGAAGGTAAATCACGAAAAGCAATAGCTAAAGTTTCCAGGGCAATATCAAATAACAATGGTTATTTGACAAACATCGTTATGCCTTACCTAGGGCCACGAATCAACTGAAATAAAGGAAAACGTATATTACTGGTAAGTACCGAGGACATAGGGGCATCATATATCAATTTAACCTAAGATGTAAACTGTGAGCTAAAATTAAATTTCTCAAGCGTACTAAATTAGTATTGCCATTCAACTCTATCGAACGCTTTCTCGGCATCCAAGGAGATGACACATTCTGGAATTCTCGATGAGGGAGTATAAACAATATCCATCAATCTCTTAACATTAAAGGACGAATAGCGCTTTATAATAATTCCAGTCTGATCGACCGAAATAATTCGAGGCAATATATTCTTCAATCCAGTTGTCACTATTATCGAAAAAAATCTTAGTATCTGCATTCATTAAGGATATAATCCTATATGATGCTCCTTCAGTGGGATCTTTATCTTTTTTTTAAGAATTAAGGAAATGTAGGCACCATAAAAAGATTATTCAGTTACCTATAAATAATGCATCCTTAAAGATTTTCCATAGCCAGGTAGAAAGTATAGTGGAGAAGGATTTAAAATATTCTACTGTAAAACCATCTGAGCTAAGTGCTTTACCTGAATTCTTCGAAGAAATAGCATATTTTATTTCTCTCTCCGTAATTGGAGCATCTCATACTAAACGGACATTAGGTGATAATATTGGAACATTCAATTTCCTTAAGAATTCATGCATTATAGTGGGGTCATCAGGAGATTCAGATTGATATAAAAAGTTATAAAATTCTTAAAAAGATTTGTTTATCTCATTATGATCAACCACCATATTTCCATCTCGTTTACGAATTTTAATAATCCGACGATTAACAGACGCAGGTTTCAAATGGCTAGCTAATAGTTTACCAGATTTAACACCATATATCAGACAATGATTCCTTGTCTTAATTAAATGTTTTTCAATTGAGGATGTTAAAAGTACACTATGCTCCATTTGAAGTTCCCCTTTTTGATAAAGCTCCTGACTAAGAGCGATAGAGTATATCTTGTCAATTGCTTTAATCTTATCAACCAACATACAATACTCTTTATTAAATCGGTTTTTTTTCAGTCCAGCAGAATATGAGATAATCTGACCACGGACGTATGCTTTAAAAATATCCCGTAAAATCCCTCTGGAAATTTCATCCGTAGAGTTTATTGAAAAGAAAAAAAAAATGTGTTCCTTAATAAAATTCACAAAGACCGAGTCTTTCAGTAATACAGAGTTGAATTGTCATTGTCCAAAACTAGGAGGCGTATCCATTCGTTTGATAGAGAATTTCACCGGCGCATGGTCAGAAATGAAAATGGAATCATAACTGCAGTCAGTAGCAGTAGGAATTAGACGAGCGTACATAACAAAGCAGTCAATTCTAGAATAACTATGATTAAGAGGGGTAAAGAATCCATTAAAGGATTTAATCAGCAATTAAAATCTCCACCCATTATCAACATATTGTCATTAAAATTGGGAATGGATGTAAATAAGTGTATAAAAATCAGGACAGTCAATATTCGGAGCATAAACATTAACCATCACCACATTTTGTTGTTACAGAATAGGCCAGTGATTAGCAAAAATCTACAATTCTGATCCAAAATTGTTTCGTAGTGAACAAATGAAATAGAAAAAAAAAATCTGTAAAAATAGAAACTCATTTTACTTACACTGGGAATTCGAATTGTACTGTTGGCCCTTACAAAATCTAAAAAAAATGCTGATTATCCTCCTTTCCTCACATGAGTTTCTTGTGAAAAATGATATCAGCATTCAATCTGCGGAATACCTTGGTTCTTTTTTCCGTTTAATCAGATGATGTAAACTGTTTGTATTCCACGGAACAAAATTAATAACCTTATCCATCATAGTAAAACCAGTAATATGGTAAGTAAACGGTTAACCAGAATGCAAACTCATGAACTCGGAAGAGGGAAAAAGTTGCAAAGAGGAACCGGAATTTCGACATATCGGAGATTTTAGTAGTTTCGAATTAGCGAGTGTCTTGCACGTGATATTCTTATACTCCCCAGTCACCATGAACAGAACACTACTGTCCTTGCAATCAAGGAAACCAATGGGAAATATCTGCTACAAACATCTAAATGATAAATCAACCAACTATTGGCACAGTAAAAGCGACTTTAAACTGGCATGTAAGGTAACCTTTCACTTTACAGTTCCTGAGTAATCTTGAACGTTACACAGAACTCATTACCTCATACGGGCAGCAATTGTATTTCGCTCGATGTAGATACATAGTGCATTCGACTGACATAGTCTTGAGCATTATAATGAGAGTGTGGGGAAGGAGGATCTTTTTGTCGATTCCATATCAAAACATAAAATGTAGATGTATTTTTTTTTCAAAATCGAAGTTGAAGCTAATTTTCTCCTCTACCTTGAATACATTGCTAGAAATGGTGGTTGAGGATGATAAACCATAGACATTGGAATCTTACTTGATAAAGATTTCCCATCCTGCGTTCCAAAGTCCCCTTGATGAATAGTGTTGCTCCATGGCATAGAGAGGGGTAGATGCCCCTGTTCTAGGTAGTCTCATGGTTTAAAATGGAAGACTATCTGCAATATTGCGTGGTGTAAATGTTGGAAAGGATTAGAGCATTAAATGTCTTTAATCCGTCCTTCTTGGCATTAGTGTTATCTGAGCGTCTTCTCAAATTTCCATTCCCAAATTTATAGGTATATTTACCCGTTGAACATCAGTAGTATGTTGTAAATTTGCTTTGAATATATTCAAATAACTATTCACCCGAGTCTGAAAAGAGACGTTCCTACAGATTCTGGGCACTGAGGTATACAAAGCAGAAAAAATATATATGCACTCCTTTCCAAAACAAACGACTACAAATAAATTCCTATTGTACATGATGATCCTTCATCTCCATGTATGAACGCAACACAATTTTGAAGCAGATGCAATATTATTTTTGTTCACATGCCCAACCTCCATGTTTAACTGGTGGGTAGTGGACGATTCCTAGCGAAATATTGCTTGTCAGACAGCGAAAATAAAGTGTTAATTATTTTGTTCATTCTTTTTATGTATTATTCTGTGATTCCAACTACAGTCAAAACTTCAAACACGAGAAAATCTGCAGATGCAGGAAATTCAAGCAACACATAAAATTCTGGTGCAACGCAACAGTCCAGGCAGCATCTATAGGAAGAAGTACTGTTGATGCTTAGGGCCGAGACCCTTTGTCACGACTAACTCAAAGAGAAGATAGTAAGAGATTTCAAAGCAGCACTGGGAGGGGAAATGCAAAATTATATGAGAAGTCCTGAGGGGGTGGGGTGAAGCTAAGAGCTTGAAAGGTGATTGGCCCAAGGGATACAAAGCTGGAGAAGGTAAAGGCTCATGGGAAGGAGGCCTAAGGAAAAATAAAGAGGGAGGGGAGCACCAAAATGAGATGGAGAATAAGAAGAGTTATAGACAGAGAGAGAAAAGAAGAGGGAGGAAGGGGGAAAATAAATAAATCAGGGATGGGTTAAGAAGGGGAGCAGGGGCATTAACGGAAGTTAGTGATGTTAATGTTCATGCCATCCGCTGGGAAGCTACCCAGTCGGCATATAAGCTTTTGTTCCTCCAGCCTGAGTGTGGTTTCATCTTGACAATAGAGGAGGCCACCGATAGACATATCAGAATGGGAATGGGACGTGAAATTAAAATGTATGGCTAATGGGAGATCCTGCTTTCTCTGGTGGACAGAGCATAGGTGTTCAGCGGAACGGTCTCCCAGTCTACGTAGGTACTCACCAATATATAAAAAGCCGCACCGGTAGCACCGGACGCAGTACACCACACCAGTTGAATCACAGGTAATGTGTCCCCTCACCTGGATGGACTGTCTGGCGCCCTGAATGGTGGTGAGGGAGGACGTGTAAGGGCAGGTGTAGATCTGGTTCCGCTTGCAAAGATAAGACGCAGGAGGGAGACCAGAGGGAAGGGATAGGGGTGGACGAATTGACAAGGGAGTCGCGTAGGGACCGATCCTTGCGGAAAGCAGAAAGGGGGAGAAGCAAAGATATGTGCTTACAATGATTAGTGCCGGAATGGAGATACTTGCAAGGATAAGTGCCAGGAGGGAGAGCTCAGAAGGATAAGTGCCAGGAAGGAGAGCTTACTGGAGATAGGGCTCCCCTTATCCTCACCTATCAGCCCACCAGCCTCCGAGTCCAATTGATAATTCTCCGTAACTTATGCCACCACCAAAGGGAACCCACTTCCAAGCACATCCTTCCCTGTTTGGTGCGCAAATTTCCATGCTATTTACAACAGAATAGTTGGCTTTTTTGCCGAAGTTGCGTATGATGCAAATACAGGTGAGGTGTTAGTTACTGCTGGGGAAGCAGTGAGCAGGGAGTATTCACAATAACTAGGACGTTACGATAAAAGCCTAGAAATGGCAGATGTAACACGCAGTAGGAAGCTATACGACCATGTAATTTGGTCGCAGAAACAATGTCATTGACTATATTCTAAACTGGAATTCGAAAAATGGAGGTGTAATCAAGCTAGATAGGGATCGTTCGTGATTCAGGGATCATACAGTTACTTAAGGATTGAGTCAGTACAAAATAAGTTAAATTCGATTGCAAAGAGTTAAATAGATAAACAGCGATGTAGCTCTGTGTATTTATAAGGGGTGTCACGTACACCCAACCCTGTAAAACTATCTGCAACAATAGAACACACGTGAAGTCTGGTTTTGCTGTTAACGAAACACTACTTTATTAGTAACTACGTCATATAGTAACTTAAACCAGGTAAATAAAGCAGTTATTATTATATAGGTGTAAATAGAAAAATCTCCAAACTTATTCAAGATGCGGTGGTAAGCGATGCAGTCTTACGATGGTATGCAAAAAAGTTCAGTTCAGATGCACAGGTTAATTAATGCAAAATGTCAGTAATCCAGTGAATGTCGTGAGAAGGCAATTATGTCGATATTCCACAAATTCAACAACAGCAATACAAAATAACAACATCAGTAGGTTTCATCTCCGAAGTTGTTCCACTTCACACACGTAGTATCACTGACATTAACTTATAACTTAGGGAACATCTTCAAGGTTCCACCATCTAGTCAAGGGTCGAGGCACCAGTGAATTCCACATGGCTACCCCAATCGCACACAACGTGATAGCCAGTTAGTCAGTTCCACGACATACAAAATAAATTCAACAGTGATTTGCCACAGGAGTGCCTTTCTTCATTGAAGTACCGCAACCAAACAAAAGGTAACACACACACGTAGTATTCAAAAAGGTTTTCCACTCACCAGTGAACACACTCCTGCGGATTAATTAATTGACAATCGCACTTTCGTAGCCGAATGCAAAAAAAAAAGAACTCATCTGGACTCTAACTGTGTGTGTCTGTGCATTCTTGTATATTCAAAACAAGCTGCAGAGAAGCCATAACATCGAATGTCCGTCAAGTAACTCCACCTCGTTCTCTCTCCCTCTCCCTCTCGCAGCTCAAACAGTGTCCAAAAGTGAGTCTCATTCTGCAGCGTATGTAACAGGGGTACATCGCACTATATTCGGAGTTTTGAATTGTTTTTTGCACAGTGTCCTATAGAACGCTCAGCAGGTTTTGAACGTCGAAACGAAGAGACTTATTAGAATGACTCCGGGAATAAAATAGTTATTGTATGTGGAGCATTTTATGGCTCGCTGGAGCAGAACAATCATACTAAACTCACTTTAACATAACGCACATAAAATAGACTGAGCACAGGGGACGTGCGGAGGATACTTCCAGCAGCGGGAAAGTGGAGACTCAGAGACATAAATCTTCCAAAAAAAAAAGACATCCCGTGACTTGGATGTGAAAGTAGAAAAGCAGCATAAATATTGGTAGAATTGTGTACCCAGAATAAAGTTGACACTTTTCAGAGGGATATAAACAGGAGTTAGAGTATGGATGGAAAATAAGAACTTACTTTTAAAAAAGAAATAAAATTGTGAAATAACGAACATTAAAATATCGTACTTGAAGTCTGAGTACTTGGTTGTTAAGAGGGTTCTCAGCGGTTCAGAGGTACAGAGGAATCTTGGCAATCTCGACAAGAAGATCCTAAACCTCTGCAAAGATCCGGTTATGCAACACTCTGATAATTCTGCTATATTCTGTCCGCCTCATGAATGAGAGGATATGGAAGGTTGAGTGAGAGAGGTCAGAAGATTTACCATGAGGCCTCTTAGATTAGGAAATCCCTTAAGTGGAATTCTGAGCAAACTGGAACTTTTCAATTTGGAGTGGCGCTGTTCGACAGTTAACAACAATTCTTCCCTTTATGATGACTGGACGGAATTGTAGCGCAGATATCAGAAGAGTGATTTCTTTATTTTTTACCCACTGAATTGTGAGGGCCTGGAAATTCATGTCAGAGATAGTAGAAGATTCAAGAGGATATTTTAAACAATACTATGCATAATGGACTGTTTTGGTAGATAGTTTAGCTGTTATAAAATAGTGAGCCGATAAAACATGTGCCGAAGGGCGTGTTTTGTGCTGGAGGTCATCTATGTTTCTTACCCTTTTCAGGAAAAAGTACATAATTGTCTTGAACTTATTCAATTATCGGTCTATTTGTAAGATTGAAGAGATGCAGTTCCATGTATGCATGCTCTCTTCAAGAAATATATGAAAGAACATATTTCAATAATTGTTTCTTAAGATGAAATTTATCGGTTTTGCCCTAAATAAATTTACGTTACTCATGGGCTGTGGGATATGCCCACATATAGTCTAGACAATATTTTTGAATCAGACTGCTTATTCCTTTTTTTCATGATATAAAAAATGACACCGGAGGTGGAAATAGGTGGAATTATGCTCAAATTGAAGTCGAATTATGCACTACATATTTGTCTTGTTACAAAACAGAAATACCTACCTTCTTCGTTCAACATTTCTGTACTCTCGTGGCTCCAGCAGCCGCCAGATTGGAACAACATTATACTCAGACTTTCCATTCTGATTCATATCGTTTCCGTTTCTGTGATGGAAAATCACAGAGAGGCGATCTTTATTATAACTGCTTATAACATAAGCAGTGTCAAATTAATACGAATATTTGTGTCATGCAAAACATTCACTCGGTGTGCTTATTGCTATGTGTTCATTCTCCAAGTAATAGTCAATTTCATACGCATATTTGTATTCGTGATGTCTGTCGGCATATAGTGGTGCTAAGGGGTGCGATCGACAGCCAATCTCAGCATTCCTATTGGCTAGCACTATTTATTGTTCTTGTGTTGAAGTTTTCGTTGTATTATTGTGGGGTGTAGATGTCAATTTGGCTTAAAACTTAGCTTGGGATGTACCACTATTCACTTGGACGATTCTGGAGCACCCTGACTATAACTGGGGTGTGCAATGATCCCCGCCAATGTCTGCATGTGACTGAAGGAGTTACTTCCCAGGGTTATAGCACCCGGTCAGTTTTTGTACGTGTCGCAGTAACGATGGCAGGTGAGGTACAGTTTAAAAACAAATTCTCATATGTTGTCATGGACCGAATACTAGCCACAATATATTTGCTCCAGTTGCAGCTGATGGAGTAATTAACCAGAACCAGAAGAGGGCAAAAGGGTCGACATGCAAGTAGCAGTGCGTTTTCCCATTTTCAGACTGCGCGAAGATTATTGAATACACTTCAGCTGAAGACGTAATTTTAGACTTATAGAACCAGAGAGGTCATTGCCGGGTTCTAGGTCTCTTCTCTGCAGTCTTGTTGCTCCCACGTTTTGCTACAGCACATTTCGTTTTCTGAAACGCTGCGTAATCTTCCATATTGTAGCTGTTGTTCATCTCACTTCCTTCTGTATATCACTGTGCTCTTCGCCGACACGTTGGTACAACCTGGTATCGGTAACTTACAGTTTCAACATCACATGCTGACATTCCCCAAAGAACCGTGCATTTGTCTGATTCCGATCTCCAGAGACACGCCCTGGAGCAGCATTTTGGAGGCTGAGCTTGGAGTTACCGGTTCCAGTACAGAGTATTACAGACCCTAAATTTTAGCAGGTAAATGTGACAACGTCATCGGAATAAGAAGACTGTACAGGCAGACTCTTGGACACCTGCGTTAGAGGGATCTGAAGGAATTGCAAAAAGGAGCACCATTATTACTTTACTGGTGTTACTGAATCGGCAATCCATTGGAATAGGTAATGCATGTTTCCGTGTACAATGTGCCAAAATGTTTGTTCGCTTGTTTGTTTTTTGCCCTTGGGAATTATTCCATCGACTTGCTGCGGTGGAGATTTAATTGGTAGATGTTGCACGAGAAAATATAAATAAATTACTACATGGAAATTCTGAAAATTGTGCAACTTCGTGGAAATGACAAAATGAAATGTAGTACCTTTATGAAACAATCACCTAGATCCGACACCGGAAAGATGGAGGTATATCCTGTTCAATTCAGTAAAATTCATTTATTTCTCTCATGTTTGTAAGGGAATGATTTTCCATGTTTGGGATGCGACTTGTGGGTCCGTTGTTAAATTTCATGCAACATAGATTAAAAGCCCCTAACCATTAGGTGTACCACGCCCTCAAATTTGAAGAAACAAACCTGACAGCATCTATGGAAAGAAATAAACAGGTGCTTGGGTTGTGGAGTTCCTCTTGCATTTTGTGTGTGTTACTTGTGTATCTGCCATCTGGAGATTTTCTCAATTTTCCCCATCGCTGTGACAGATGATCCCCCGTTTTACTTCAGTAAATTTCATATGTTTTTTTTTTATTTCCCTGATAAACTTTCTTTTACTTTTGCTGCATATGACATCTTAAAGGTGTCTCACGCAGTCTGTCTGTTAATGCGTGTTTAAGCATTGGCGGTTCGCTCAATGGCAACTCGTGGTGTCCCCAGTCTAATTGCATCTGTGGAAATTACATGAAAAAATAATTTATTTCTCCATCTTCCAACATGCAGTTACTGCGGACCTACAGAATGACTCAGCACATGACATCCTTAACAGGTTGCGTCAAAGTTGATGGGCTATATGCAGACACAAGTTCAGCATTTATTCTGCTCTCCCCATCCCCAAAACCGCCTGCTAGCAACACCAATAATCGCTCTAACCAAATAAAAGATGGCGGCTCCTCTGGCAATGCATAAACACAAAGTTGGGCTCCTTTTACTTTAGTTGTGTCTTTCGTAAAACGAAGTCATGCCTGGCATTCTAAAGGCTTTATTTTTCACCAAACCAAATCTTTTGGCTTCTATCTCCGACATCTGAAACAAACTTGATATCTTCAGCAAAGATACCTTTCAAGCGCATTAAAGAGACGACTTTTAAATTTGGCCTGTTCAGATATTTACCGTCTGTGACACTGACCATGGACGAGGTTGAAACTACAAAGACAGTTACAGAGTCAGTCACTGTAATCCAACTCTCAGTCTTACTGATACAAAAAGTCATCCTCAACTCAGTCTAATCCGCAGACAATATTGGACAGTGTAAAAACATTCCAGATTATTAAGGCATCAACAACAACATTTGCTGTTCCAAAAGGCCCTGTAAAGTGACTTTTAAATGACAAACCACTTTAAAATGGTCACATCATACTTTTTCGAACGTCGGTTCCCGAAACTGCAACAAATGATAACGAAAAATTCCTGAAATGGGCAAAGTGAATTTAATTCACCAGATTACAACACGAAAGCAAAATAACATCTGATTTTATTTCTCTACTCCAGAGCTAATACTTTATCAGGTCACAACATTGTGTTCGATTATCCTCCGTTGTGTGCATCCCAATATCCACAGTGTTTCATGCCAGATTCAAATTGCAGAACAGGGTTGGAATGGAGACAACAGCTTCCCAATTGCTAGTCAGTCTTCCAGGCTATGGGAGGAAGGACCCATCTGAAGAAAGGGATTGGAAGGGGCAGAAGGAATTCTCAGTTGCTGCTCATTACACAATACTTGGAAAAGATGGTTTCATCAATGCAAATTCATAAGAGAAAGGAACGAGCGTATGAATAGTAAATTTCAAATTCTATTACATATTAGGCAGTATCGAACGCAGGTAAACTACCTCGTGGAGTTACCGGAAGATTATATATGCTGTTTCAGAAGGCGCTGGAATATTGTTCAGCGTGTGTATGAGTACGGTGGGAATCCCTTTCAAGCTTTGTGCGCAACATTTATATTCAGCTTTATAGAAATAGGCGGCGCTGTCATAAAGTTCAAGATTCATACTTTTCAGGGTAAAAGTCATTTCTGCGACCTTTTCCGCCGTAAATCTTCCTCCCACCCCGTTTCTACCGCTGTTTCTACCCTTATCCAGTTACAGCATAATAGGCTTCCGAATTTATTATATCTATCTATCTATCTATCTATCTATCTATCTATCTATCTATCTATCTATCTATCTATCTATCTATCTATCTATCTATCTATATATTTATCTATCTATCTATCTATCTATCTATCTATCTATCTATCTATTTATCTATATATTTAGCAAACTGCATGTTATGATGAGAGACTTATAAACACTTTTCGTCACCGTCGTCAAGCTCTGGTCATGGACTGGCTGGCGATGGCTAGGAATTAAGAGTAAGGAGAAGCGAGACGGCAATAGATGTAGAACACGCAAGACCCCTAATGCCATGACTTCATGAAAATTATGAATCTGTCCGTTCGTTTCATATGTAACTAGCATATTGTGGAATGTTGTGAACGGTACTCATAGCAAACGCAAGGCAGAGCGTGACATTCAAAAGAAAGTTGACGGTTTCCTCTCCGAGTGTCAGATGGATATGACGGCTAGATGGACTACTTTGGTAGGTTATTTTTCCGAACTGGACAGAGACACCTCTGCCGGTTCATGTTCTAGCATTATTCAATTGCGGCACTGTTCCTGAATTATCTGTTGTGCGAGAAACCGTCAGATTTTATGAACAATTGCTACGGTTCTTTTTCCACTCAAGTACTTTGCAATTAAGGAGAAAGCTCCATCCTGACTGTTTTAACGCCAAAGGTGTAATGCTTCGTCTATTTAATTAATGAGAAACAGATACGGAATCAGTGAGCGTAAAAAACAGCTACACAATGTTGTTTACGTTTCCTGCCCTTTATTTGCGAGGTAATGTGTCCGATAAACTCAGATTGTAGTCTCGCTAATATTGCCAAAATGTTTTCTCTGTACAGTCAACAAAATTGCTTGCATTATCAGCAAAGTCCGCATAATTGGAACACAACTCTGAACTGATGCTAAAACCTGCAAACTGCTTCAAAGATTTGTAAAAATAAGGCACTCTATATTATTAGTATAAATAGTTAATTATTATATATTCTTTCGCAGCTCAAGCTGGTAAAGCGTAAGGTAAAAGCTTAGCCAAGTGCACTTCAATCTTAGTTTATTAAATTTTCAACTATTCTCATGGTGCTTACTGTTGTGGCTTTCTGAAAACTTACATGCGTATTGTTCTTAGTTGTTCAATGCTACTGTGTACTGCCTTTTGGATGAAACCAGTTGGAGATATTACTATCGAGATTATGAATACCTATTCATGTTCCAATGTCTTTCAATTTCCAACTTAAATATAGCATAATTCTGGTTTGGATTCGTTTTTGATTTCTGCAGGCTATGTGTAGTTAGAATCGCTGTATCTGTTAAGTTAATTGTTCTTCCTTGTCTATCCTCCATTATTATACCCCAACTGTAAATTTGGATTGCCCTATTTGTATTAGCGTGTAATATTACTTGTGATTTTTCTGACTCTAAAACTGCATACAGCTTGTTGAATGTATGGTTGTGTTAGGGTAGGCGTTAGTAACACTTGGCTTGGTCTTGGGAGAACAGGAAGCACAGAGACTTGGTCTTGGCAGAACAAGAAAACAGAGACTTGGTCTTGGTAGAACAGGAACACAGGAAAATTGTCTTGGTGCAACAGCAACACAGAGACTTGGTCCTGGGAGATCAGGAGCACAGATCCTTGCTCTTGGGAGAACAGGAACACAGAGACACCGAACACAGAGCCGGCACCGTTCACTAGGATCAGGGACGGTGCTTTACAGAGAGTCAGGACCGCTCCTAGGGAGCAGGATTTAGAACTGTGTCTCGTACACAGAACACAGAGAAACAGTTCCCAAAATAAGGTAGCGGCAAACGGTCGGACCTACCTAGCGAAGATGTGGACATAGTGACGATTCCCAATACAATTTATACCCTGACCAAACTAGCGAAGTAGCGAAGGCGGTGTAAAAGAGACTGCTCCAAACACAAGGTAGCAACAAACGGCCGGGCCTACCTAACGAAACCGTGAACACAGAGACGGTTCCCAACACAAGTGAGTGACAATCGGCCGGACTTGTCTAGCGAAGGCGTGGTCACGGAGACAGCTCCAAACATCGATAGACATTTCCTTATCTAGACACAGCAAGGCTCCGGACTTGCTCCGGCGGTAGAAAATGACAGTGATACAGACGAGCATGCAGGCCAGGTTGCAGGCTTGGCTTCATGAGGAAGGTGAAGGGAAGGGAATATAAGTGAACAGTCAAACAAATGAAACTGAATCCAGGATAGCGAGAGTAATACGACAGTGTTTGTGTCGCTAGGTCTATTATTGGCTGGACTGTTCTGTCTTAGGGTGGGTGTTGGGAACGGACCCAAATGCAAGACACAGACATTAAAGTACACGGAAGCGGACTGGACAAAAGCTGGGACACGAACACAGACTTGGACTGGAAATTTGGCTGGGAAAGCGGGACCAGGACAAGAGACTGCGGACTAGGAGCCTGGGCTTGGTCTCCGAGCCAGATACTGGACAGGGACCCAGAACCTGGGACTTGGCTCGGGCTTGGAAATCGGAACTAGGCGAGGGCATGTCGTGGCTGCAGGAATGGACATGGCTTGGGTTCCTCAAGGCCTGGCTGCCGGACTAGGCGAGACTTGGTCTCCTCGAGGCTTGGGTGTGGACTCCGAGCCAGAGACGGGCAAGGAACCAGAACCTTAGTCTTTACTCGGGTTCGGACTCCAGAACTGGGCTAAAACATATCGTAGCTACAGGGTTGGACGAGACTTTGATTATTCGAGGTTTTCCTGGGCAGGAAAAGGTAATCCTGAAATAGGCGAGGCACAAGGACAGGACTAGAGCCCGAAGTCTTGACTTGGTCTAGGGAGAACAGGAAACACAACGGCATGGTCTTGGCAGAACAGGAACCAAGAGACTTTGTCTTGGCAGAACATGAATATAGAGCCTTCGTCTTGAGAGAACCGGAACACAAAGATATGGAACACAGAGCTGGTATGCCGCCTTGGGAGCAGGACGGAGGGCTGGGACTCGTACACAGAACACAGAGAAACAGTTCGCAGCCCAAGGAAGCGGCAAACGGCCGGACCTACCCAGCGAAGGCTTGGACACAGAGATGGTTCCAAACAACATAGCAAGGTCCCGGTCTTGCTGCAGCAGTAAAACTTGACAGCGATACAGACGAGGACGCAGGCGAGGTTGTAGGCAAAGCTACTGGCATAGGCGTCAGGCAAAGGCTTCAGGAGGAATTTGAAGGGAAGGGAATGGAAGAGAACAGTCCAGCAAATGAAACTGACGCAAGTAGTTTTTTTTTTTAAGTAGCCAGCCCAAAATGAGAATCAGTTGCCTCAATTAGAGCACCCCAAAGAAAAAGGGAAAAGCAGAACGCCTGGAATAAGGAGCGATGGACTGGTCCGTGAACCGGAATGAGGAGTTAACGGACTGGACCATAACAATGGTATGGTTTCTTTCATGAGTTTTTACATTAATACAAGGTATTGATGGGTGATGTTTCCCAGTTGATTTTACCTGCGTATGTAATCAGATTTTGTTCAACTGCTATAGTTATTTTTCTCCAATTATCCACTCCAACATCCATGTTTATATCTACAGAAAATTCGGTAGTAATTATATTAACTATTAATTTGATCTTTTTTTCCTCAAAGTTAATGCCTGTAAAAGCTTCGGTGCAGACTTAGCAATACACTCTCAATTGTCAATTACGAGGAACTATTCGAGGTATGTATAGTGCTGTGGAATTCCAACGATTCACATAAATATTGCAGTGTAGCCCTAGTTCTTTAATCTTTTAAGTACTGCCTTTGAGATGTCATCAGTTGCAGATGTCATCCGGGTAAGAGAAGGCTCCAGGCAGAGGCGAGGGGAGGCAAGGCTCCAGGAGGAGTTAGAAGAGAAGGGATACAGAGAAGGGGATTGAGACAGGAACAATCCAGCAGCCCGAGACTGAAACCTGAAGCTAATTATGAAGCCAGCGCAAACAAGAATCAGCTGACTCAACAGAAAATGGGGAAACCCGGAAATACTGGAAAAAGAATTTATGACCGGACCGTGAACGGGTATGAGGATTTCACGGACCGGAACAAGACAGCAGAAGTGTGCGGGGGGAGAGCAGGTCTCATTGATACCTTCGGAATTTTGAATGAACTAGACAGGGAGGATATGGACAGTATGTTTCCTGTGGTTCGGCTATTCGGAACTGGAAGGCAAAACCTCAAATTTCAGAAACGACCATTTAGAACAAAGGTAAGGAGCATCCACTGAGGGGCGACCATTAAGAACAAAAGTAATGGCACTAACTGCAGTTTAAGCCAAATACATGCGTATATTTACTGCGCAAGTTGATCGTCTCTGATCGGTCAGGGAGTGAAATGATATTGCGAGAACGCCGGTGTATGGAGTTAAGTGGGATGCGGGTTCAGCCAGTATGCGTTGGTGGAGCACACTTGATGATCTGAATGTCCTAATTCCTCTCCTATGTCTTATGGTCTTATGGTTGATTGTAGGGCGGTGCGGCACGCTGGATACGAAAGGGTTGTTTCCCATTTTATTTCCATGTAAATGAGTAAATAAATAACAAGGAGCGGTCTGGCAATTTGCAAGTTTCCATGAGAGCCCGCAGTTATGATAGTTTTATTCGGAAAGTGTGAAGTGGCATGATTAACATTGGTACCTCAAATATTGCGACAACAGCCCGTAGTTAACTGTGTCGAGAAGTTGCTCAACTAGTCAAGGAAAATAAAAGAAAAGTGCGATCGTTCTAATATTGAAATTAATGATTCGGATAAAATGTGTCCATATTCATATTGAGAAACAGACAGTTGAGTAACACACCATTATATTTCACCCACACAGACCGCGACACTGTTAAGGATCCGGCCTGAACACTGGGTCGAGAGGCCTCTGCTGGTAGCTCTGGACCACAACAGCCTTTAATTTCTGCCTCCTTTCACGTGGCCATGTTTGTTTTGACCCAGACCCTTTCCTTTTTGGACTTTCTCCAACTACCCGCTTGTCTCCTCACTTGCAAGCACCTGTTTCTATTTTCACTCATTCCGGTCCATTTAAACCCTGCCTTGACTCGCATTCTATGCCAGTTCGTCCCATTTCTGACCTTTGTCGTATAAGCCTGTCATTGCGACTGCTGCCAACTGATTTTGCCTGTGTGCCCTGGATCGTCTGACCTCGCCGGACTGCCTTTTCTGGGTAAGAACACTGCCTGCCATTTCGGATTCGTGCCTGCCTCCTGTATTTGAAAGACTGTTGCCCTTGTGCTCCCTAATAAATCCTGGTAAAAGAGCATTCATTGGTCTGCACTTGAGTCCCACCGTAACCCGGCCCATCCTGACAGAACGAACTGGCCATTATGGACTCACCAGACTCCAACCAGGTGCGTGAGGCCCTCGTCTGACAGGGCGTGTTGTTGGGGAGACATAAAGCGCAGTTCGCCTCTATCAACCAGTCGATGGAAGTCTTCACCGCCACTCTGACCAGCATGGCCTCCCAGCTACAGCAGATTCAGCTGGCGCTGAGCTCTAAACCGCCTTCTGTTGCGGCACCATCAGCCCCACAGACTCCAACCCAACAAGCCCGAGAGCCCCGTTTACTTCCACCTAAAGTTTACATTGGTGAGCCAGGCACCTGCACATCTTTCCTGCTTCGATGCTCGCTGGTTTTTGAGCTGCAGCCCGCTACCTTCCCCACTGATCGATCCCGTATTGCTTATGTGATCACGCTGATGTCAGGAAGAGCAGGGGAGTGGGTTACGGCTGTGTGGGCCAGCTGAACCACTTTTTGCCACAGGCTTAAGGACTTTTGTGAGGAGATGAGAAGAGTCTTTGACCGTACCCAGCATGGGCGAGAGGTAGCAAAGGAAATGTTTCGAATTCTTCAGAGTAACCGCTCTGTTTAGGACTGCGCCATTCATTACGGCACACTAGCTGCCACTACCAACTGGGATTGGGCGGCCAAATCTGACGTGTTACTCTATGGGCTTAGCGAAGAGGTTAACGGTGAAATAACCACCCGCGACCTGCTTGCTGGCTTCCAAGAGCTGGTCGATTTGGCCATTATGATTGACAGCCGCATAAAACAGCGTCAGCGGGAGCGTAATATCCGGTGGTCAGGAAGAACCACCAGGGGGCGTCTGAAATTTTCTCAACCCGCACCCATATCTCCTTCCTCGAGTCCTCAGTCACCATCATCTGATTGTAGGTCCCAACTGCAGAATATATACTATATTCGGGCCTAGGTCTTTGAGAGCTTATACTCCGCTGTGTGCATCACATGGTGCACAGTATTTCATGTCAGGTCAAGTCGCAGAATGGAGTGGTTTGGAGTTAACAGCTTCCCAACTGTTTTTCCAGCTTCCTTGCTGCTGGAGCTGGGTCGCTTCTGAAATAAGGAATTAGGAAGGGCGAAAACAATTTCAGTTGCTTTTCACTACGCTATACTTCGGAAAGTTCGTTTCGTCAACGCAAATTCAGAAAAGAGAAGAACTAGAGTATAACCAGTGAATTCCTAGTCCCATTGCAAACTTTAATGTATGGAAAGCAGGAAAATTGCCTCGTGGAATTATTGGCAGATAATATCCGCTCCGTCAGCTGTTGATGGAAAACTTTAAAGTGAGTATATGAGTGCAGCAGAAAGCCCTTTCCAAGCTCTGTGTATATTGATATTCAACTTTACAGAAATAGATGGCGCTGCCCTTAACTCCAACATTAATAATTTCCAGGGGAGCTCTCCTTTCTGCAAGTCCCACCAGTGTAGATACGCACCCCCCCCCCCCCCCCATTCCTGGCTGCCACTGTCTGAAGAACGTTCCCGATACGAAATAATAGTGTCTCAATGAAATCTCTCCTCTTTCTCCTGAACAACAGCGAATATAACCGAAGCACTGCCAGACGTTCCTCATCCGGTCAACGGTCAATTACTGGAATCATTCTCGTGAATATTCTCTGAACCCTCTCCTATGTCACTGTATCTTTTCTAAAATAAGGAGCCCAAAAATGCACACAATACTCCAAGTGTGTCTCATTAGTGCCTTATAGAGTCTCAACAACACGTCCTTGCCTTCTTCATCACGTGCACAACCTGGATGTGAACTTCGTGGGTATCCTGCACGAGGACTCTCTTTCCCTACGCATCTCTGCATTTTGAATTCTTTCCCCATCGAAATAATAGTCTGACCGTTTATTTATTCCACCAAACTGCATGAACGCACATTTTCCAACATTGTATTTCATTTGCCACTTTTTTGCCTTTTCCTCTAAACTATCTAAGTCTCTCTGCAGTCTATCCGTTTCCCCAGCACTATCCACCCCTCCAGCTATCTCTGTATCATCGGCAAATCTAGCCACAAATCATGAATTCAATAGTCCAAATCACTGACATACGTTGTAAGAAGCGGTGGTGCCAATACCGACCCCTGTGGAAATCTAATGGTAACCGGCAGCAAGCCAGAATAGGATATTTTTATTCCCACAGTCTGTTTTCTGCCCACCAGCCAACGTTCCACCCATGCTAGAAACTGCCCTATAACTCCATGGATTCCTATCTTGTTAAGCAGCATCATGTGCGGCACCTTGTCAAAGGCCTTCTGAAAATCCAATTACACCACATCTCCTTTGTCTACCATGCTGTAATGTCCTCAAATATTGCAGTACGTTAGTCAGGCGGGGCATTCCTTTCGGAAAAGCATGCTGTTTTGGCAGATCTTGTCATGTGTTGCAGGTACTCCGTATTCACATTCCTGAAAGTAGATAGATAGATAGATAGATAGATAGATAGATAGATAGATAGATAGATAGATACTTTATTCATCCCCATGGGGAAATTCAGCATTTTTCCAATATCCCGTACACTTGTTGTAGCAAAACTAATTACATACAATACTTAACTCAGTAAAAATATGATATGCATCTAAATCACTCTCTCAAAAAGCATTAATAATAGCTTTTCAAAGGTTCTTAAGTAGTTTACTTAAATACATTAAATACAATCAACCCCGGCACTTTAACATATCTTACTCCTGGCGGTTGAATTGTAAAGCCTAATGGCATTGGGGAGTATTGACCTCTTCATCCTGTCTGAGGAGCATTGCATCGATAGCAACCAGTCGCTGAAACTGCTTCTCTGTCTCTGGATGGTGCTATGTAGAGGATTTTCAGGGTTTTCCATAATTGACTGCAGCCTTCTCAGCGCCCTTCGCTCAGCTACCGATGTTATACTCTCCAGTACTTTGCCCACGACAGAGCCCGCCTTCCTTACCAGTTTATTAAGAGGTGAGGCGTCCCTCTTCTTAATGCTGCCTCCCCAGCACGCCACCACAAAGAAGAGGGCGCTCTCCACAACTGACCTATAGAACATCTTCCGCATCTCACTACAGACATTGAATGACGCCAACCTTCTAAGGAAGTACAGTCGACTCTGTGCCTTCCTGCACAAGGCATCTGTGTTGGCAGTCCAGTCTAGCTTCTCGTCTAACTGTACTCCCAGATACTTGTAGGTCTTAACCTGCTCCACACATTCTCCATTAATGATTATTGGCTCCATATGAGGCCTAGATCTCCTAAAGTCCACCACCATCTCCTTGGTCTTGGTGATATTGAGACGCAGGTAGATTCCAATAACTTCCCAACGTGTCAGGGGAAACAGGTCTGTAGCTTAATTCCTGCTGCCGCCCGCCGTTCTTAAATAGCGGGAAAACATGAGCGTTATACTTTGTCGCTCCTCCTTAATTACAAACATTGCTTGTGAACAGTATACTACGTTATATAGCAGTCTTTGTTTATTCAATGTGTTGTAATAGTGTCGATTAAAATAGAGTGCGTCGATGTATCTGATAATTTATTTAAAGAAATATTCAAGAAAGTCATGCAACGTAGAATCAAAATGAAGCGAAATAACCAGTTTGTCTCTTTTTCACTGACATTGTTATGCCACGCTCATAATTTGACTCTCAATGTCACTATCTCTCACACACTCAGTTTTTCGCTCCCTATAAACCACGCTTCTGTTTTGTGTCCAGGAAACAGAATGAGTAACTAACAGCTTGAAGGTTGGGACAGAAACCGTTCCTGCTTGTGACATCATCGTGCGTATTTTTTGTGATATAGATTGTAATGTTTTCGTGATGTCTTCAATTTCCTAATATAGAAATCTAAAGGTCATTTCATGAGCTTTTGAACAGTGTTTCATTCCAGCGCAAGACTGCTATAAAAAACCCACCGGGGACTAATACACAACAGGTTTATCAACGATTTTACATTCTTAATTTTTGAAGGATTAACATCAACGTGCCAGAACAATTGCTCTTTGCATATAATTTGTGTCTGCGAGTCGATATATATGAATGTCCGTCTGTGTGTGTGAGGGAGAGAGAGAGTGTGCTTGTATGTGAGTGTGTGTGTATGTGTGTGTTTTTATATTTATGCAGCAGTCGCTGGACGTTCACTTACAGTAACATGTGCAGATAATACGGAAACAATGACATGGAATAAAAAAGTGCACACCCTAAGATTTGTAAAGCAGGTCCGCTTTTGCTAGAAGTATCCCAGTTACCAGATGTGCAATTATTTTTAACCGCGTCAGCGGCAAGGGTAGAATAAACAAGTTACAGAATTCATGGTATTTAATTAGAATAAGACAATAAGGCCACAAGTCGTAGGAACAGAAATTGTGCTGTTTGCCAATCAAGTCTGCACCGCCATTCAATCACGGCCGATCATTTCTTTTCCTCTTCAAACCCATTTCCAGGACCACACTCTGTAACATTTAATACTCTGTCCAATCAAGAACTTACGTATTAATGACTCAAATACACCCAACGGCCTGGCCTACACAACCGCATGTGACAACAAATTCCATGCATTCACCACTCTCTGGTTAAATGCATTTCTCCGGCTCTCTGTTTTGAATGGAAACGCCTCTCTTCTGATGTTGTGCCCTCTTGTCCTGGATTCTCCCAACATGGGAAATATCCTTTCCACATCTACTCTACCTAGGCCTTGCAAATTCGAAAGATTTCAATTGTCAATACCCTCATCCTTCAAAATTCCAGCGAGTACAGGGCCAGAGCCGACAGACCGACTCGTATGATAACCCTTTCATCCCTGAAATTAACCCTGTGAACATCGGCTGTACTCTATTCAAGCAAACATGCATTTTTTTTCTATAATGAAGAACATAAAGTTGTTCACTGTAGTATAGGTGAGGCCTTATAAGTGTCTTATAAATCCTCAGAATCATATCCCAGTTCTTGTATTCTAGACCTCTTGAAATTAATACTAAGGTTGCATTTGTCTTCCTCACTAGCGACTGAATCTGCGAGTTAACTTTAATGGTGTTCTGCACAATGGCTGCCAATGCATTTTGCATCTGAAATTTTTGGTTTCCTCCCCGTTTATAGTCCGAATATTTATTTCTACTACCAAAGTGCATGGCTATGGATTTTCCAACATTATATTTCATTTTCCATTTGCTTGCCATTTCTGCTAATCTTTCCAGGTCCTTCGGCATCCTGTTTTTTATGTTTGCAGCGCTACGGTTCCATCTACCAATCATCGTAAGTCTGCACCTTGGCAGCCAACCAGGCAAGGATACAATTATTCTTAGTCTCTGCCACCTTCCAAACAGCCAGTGCTCTAAAATGTTACAACTGTCCTGTAATACCACAGGCTCTTAACTTAGTAAGCAGCCTAAAGTGCTGCACCCGATGAAAGGCCGAATTCACCTTTCCCCTTCTTTTAAAGAGTGGAGTGATATCTGCAATTATACAGTCCTCTGACACGACCCCCGATTCCAATGATGATTGAAAGAGCACTGCATATGCTGGCACAAGCAATAAGACTAACCTATTCAGAAGCTCAGGGTGTAGTCGATCTGGTTCGGTAGACAGTGCCTTTAGCATTTTCACCTCCTTCTCCCTTGTAATAGTAACTGCAGACACTTCTCTTCCGACACACACTATAACAACTGGCCTACTGCTCGTGTCTTTCACAGTGAAGACTGATGAAAATGCTCATTTAGTTAATCTGCCATCTCCTGGCCGACAGTTTTCTTTTTATTTATCCGGCCTCATTTTCCTGCAATCCTATATCCATTCTCAGCTCTCGTTTATTTTTCAACATACTTGAAAAGGCGTTTAATATTTAACTTGACAATATTTTCTATCCTGCGATTATATTTCATCTTTTCACTTCTACTGATTCTTTTAGTTGTTCTCTGTAGGTTTTTTTAAAAAACTTCCCAATAGTGTATCATATTTATTTTATTAATATTTTATTTTTTTCTTTGTTGTACATTCTATCTTGTATTTTTACATTAGCATTGGCTTCCCTTATCAGCCACTGTTGTAATATTTTGCCATCTGATTATTTCTTATTTTTTGAATACAAATGTCCTGCAGCTTACTTTTTTTTCACCAAAAACGCATGCCATCTCTGTCAGCAGCTCCTTCCAATTTACTTTGGCCAACTCATTCCTCATACCACTGTAATTTCAGATCCATTTCCAAACTTATTTTTCCATTCGACCTGCATGTTAAAATCTTCCGTGGCAATCATACCACTGCCCCTTGGAAAAGCCTTTTCCATTTCCTATTGTAATATGTGGTCCAACTCCCATCCACTATTGGGAGGTTTGTATATAACTGCAATAAATATCATTTTACCGTTGCATTTTATTTACTTAATCCAGAAGGATTCAACATATTCTGATGCCATGTCACCCATTTCTATTGATATATATTGATATATTCTACGTATTTTCCTTCCATGAATTCTGGCCCATACCGTCAATAAAACAGCCGCAGTATGAAGCGGCCAGACACTTTTATTTTTGCAAGCCATCGTATTGCCCGCACCCTACGTCAACGTGTCCCGTGATGGCCAGGGAAATTCGAATCAGCTGAATCATGTGGATGTGCCATACAACTTTTTAGTTTGTTGCTCTTTATGTCAGCCGTTGACCTGCCATTGTCTTTGGAATATTGCAGTAGCCGTCCTCTCAACTGAATTTGTTGTACAACAGCATTAAAATAAACTCTCAGTTCTTTCGCGTCTATATGGACTGGGGGTATTCTGGTCTATGGAATTATTGGCGTAGGTGTCATCGCGCGAAACTGCTATATTACAGACATTCGGAGCACAATGTGCAACAGACTCATTCACTCCTCTTCTGTATGTCACTTGTGCTGTGGAATTGTTATTATAAAGTGTCTCTTCCTGTATTATGTAAGCCCGATAGGTACTGGTACAATCCGCGTGCTTTCGGGATTCAGGCCCTTGGGAAAATGAATTCGATCGTGAAAAATTCCCTGTTTTACAACAAACATCAGTCTTAATGGTACAGTGGAGGTTTCTGAAACTTAAAAGTTTTCTTTTATTTTCAAGATATTATCACGATACCTAGCACAGTGAAAGGCAACAGTGCAAACGCAGTTGTTCTATGGTGGAGACAGAGCCACTAGTACATATTACAGTATCTGAAATTATTGGTAAGAGCTTCATCAGAGACCAGAACTTCAACGATCGCCTCTCCGCAATATTTCGTAAAAGAGGTTCCAATACCGAAATGACGGTTCACACTCCTGCAATTTATCGCTCCGCCCTGCTTCTCGATGCAAAGGTCTCCGCATTGGTGGAACGTGCACGTTATGTCCGTGCTGTCAAAACGGGGAATGTACTGTGATAACTTAGAGATGTGATGTTTGTTTCAAGATGTTAAAAATGCACCATACAGCGTCTTTACTTTTCCATCTGCGTTGTCACTCTCAAAAACATCCTTCCGTATGTAAAGGGGGTTTCTTCTTTTTCTTTGTTACTGTGTATGTTAATCAAAAGGGCTTCTTTGTTTTGTTAAAAGTAGGAATGCTTCTTTGTTGCGAGAGAGTGCTGGAAGCTTGTTTGGGTTAACATTTACTGATAGCGGGAATTGTGTACCTTTGTTAACCAATTGGGATTAATGTTGTTCTTACTTCTGAGTCTGTAAGCTATTGTTGTTGGGCTTTTGGGGAGAACGGCGCGAGGGGGTGAGAGAGAGAGGAAGCGATGCTGTGAACTGGGCGAGGAACGGACCCCAAGCGGGGATCCAAGGCCAGGAGATACCCCGAGGAGAAGAGACGAAGATAGATGTGCTAGGTCGACCACTTCGGGTGGTCCTGAGCTGCGAGTCGAGGAATTCGGAGGGGATCGACTGGTGGGTGGCCAGAAGATTTCAGTAATTCATCTCCAACGGTTGTGCACGAAGCGGTTTGGACTTTGATAAGTTTGGCGCTTTTACTTTATTTTCTTTTCCTTCATATATACTGTATGGTTATTAGTCGCTTAGTTATAGCATTTTTTTTTACAAATTTAAATCATTTAATCGCTTCGTGTCCTGTTGAGGCGGAGACATCACATAGCTGTTTACCCAGTTTAGCGGGGCCGAAGGCTACTCCCTCTGGACGAGAAAGAGCTGAGTAAGCCTGAAGCGACCCAGGGGGTTACACGTAGGAGGAAATTCGCGACTCATTTGTGGTATTCGTCATGATTTAATACCACAGTCGCTTCTAATTTAGCCTCTCATCGAAACTCATCACTAAGTTCCAAATCCTGGACCTCGAAACAACTGTCTGCAAATAAATTGTCAATTTCCTTACTTGCAGATGCCAGCCAGTACGGAATTGGGTCAGAAACTTTGCCACAATCACCATCAACAGCATTGCAGCACAAGACCGTTAGGCTTGTTGCTTTGCCAACTATATACCCATTTATGGCTGCATGACAAAGTGTTCCGAGCATGCCTTTATTTAAGACTACTGACAAAGCTGTTGATGTTTGTCAAATTAAACAGGGTTACCAATCGGCATAAAGAAGAGTGGTAGAAATTTCGGTTGAATAGTGCCACAACAAAGAACTCACGTTCAAGCGAAGAATCAACAAGTCCATGAGGAAGTCGTCATTAGTAAATACAAGGCACGGAGACTATGTAACTGCACACAAAATGCTGGAGGAACTCAGAAGTCCCGGAAGTATCCATGGAAAAAATCATGGAGGGGAAAACGTGATAAGAAGTGGTGAAGGCGCCCTGAAGCCATTACTGCAACATTGAGAAAACGATGCGTATGCCATCAGATTTGAATCTAACGAAACATACTGTCAGGTATTGTTCCTCCTAATTAAATGTGGCCCTATCACGACAGTGAATGAGATCATGGATGGACATATTGGAATGGGAATGAGAAGTTGTTTAAAATGCATGGCCACCTGGCGACACTGCACCTCTGCATCGGTTGATGTAATATAATTCCGGAGAGGTCTCTTGTATATCGGTGAGTCCCGACGTAGATTGCGCGAACTCTTCGACCAGCATCTACACTCCTTCTCCCAGAACAAGCGGGATCTCCTAGTTCTGTGTGGGTGAAGGTCGAGGAAATACATGAGATGCAAGTGAGGCAAAGTCGCTGGAAGGGACAGAGACACTCTTCATTTGATGAAGGAGAAAATGTGTGCTGTTCTGTACGTGAAGCAATACCAGTGCAGTCGTCCGTGTAGCACAGAAAGAGTTGTGGAACGTTGGAATCTTATCATTGTAAGTTTGGAACATGAACTGTTCCACGTTGGTAATGAAGTACCGCCATAGCGGGGGTGTGGTTGTAGTATTCCGGGTTCCCAAGGATACACCATGGTTTGGAGAAAGTGGTAGAATCCAAAGCAAAATTTGGTTGCGTGACAACCAGATACGCAATGTCGTTCTGCTTCCCTGTTATTTATTTGCGAAATAATGTGTCCGATAAGCTCAAATGACAGTCTGGTTAATTTCTCCAAAATGTCCTCTCTGTACAGTCAACAACATTGTTTTCATTATCACCAAAGCCCGCAGTGTTCAATGCAACTCTGAAATTGTACTAAAAACTGCAGACTAATTTGAAGGAGTTCATCATGTTCTCATTGTAATAGTTATTGTTAATATATGTATATTATTTTCTCATTCAAGCTGGTAAAACCTAAGGTCGGACAGATCCCCAAACGCTCATATTTAGTTGCTGGGAGATGTCGAACTGTTCTTTTGGTGCTTAGTATTGTGGATTTCTGAAGACTTACAAGGATATTGCTCTGCATGCCTTGATGATCAGTTATATTTTGAAGTGAATTTGCGATGATACCATCTGTAGAGATTACCATCAGTGCAAGGTATACCTGTTCATTTTTCCAAATTCATTCAATTTCATATTTTAATACAGCATATTACAGATGTTTTTTTAACAGTTACTGATTTCTATGAGTCACGTGTTTGTGGAATAATTATGTATGTTAAGTTAGTTGTTGTTGCTTCTCTATCCTGTATTATTATAGGGCCATAGAACCATAGAACACTACAGCATAAAAAAACAGTACATTTGGCCCTTCTAGTCTGTGCCAAAACTTATTTCCGCTAGTCCAATTGAACTGCACCCAGTCCATAACCCTCCAGACCTCTCCCATTTATTTATCTATCCAATTTATTCTGAAATCTTAAGAGTAAGCCTGCATTTATCACATTAGATGACAGCTGGATACACACCCCCACCACTCTCTGAGTGAAGAAATTCCCCCTAATATTTCCCTTAAACCTTTCCCCTTTCACCATAAAGCCATATCCTCTCGTATATATCTCTCCTAATCTAAGTTGAAAGAGCTTACTTTATTTACTCTGTCTATAACCCTCATAATTTTGTAAACCCCTATAAAGTTTCCCCTTATTCTTCTACTCTGAAAGGAAGAAAGTCCCTTCCTGTTCAACCTTTCCCTGTAACTCAACTCCTGAAGACCCGGCAAAATCCTCGTATATCTTCTCTGCACTCTTTCAATCTTACTGCTATCCTTCCTATAGTTAGGTGACCAGAAATACACACAATACTCCAAATGTGGCCTCAACAATGTCTTATAAAACCTCACCATAACATCCCAACTCCTATACTCAACTTTGATTTATGAATGCCAAGATGTAAAAAGCCTTTTTTACAACCCTGTGTACCTGTGACGACACTTTCTGCGAATTCGGTATCTAATCTCTCAGATCCCTTTGTTCCTTGGCGCTCTTCAGTGCCCTACCATTTACTATCTATGTCCTAACTTGACTTGTCCTTCCAAAATGCAACATCTCACACTTGTCTCTATTAGATTCCATCTGCCATTTTTGGCCCATTTAACCCGTTGATCCAGATCCCTCTGCAAGATTTGAAAGCCTTCCTCGCTGCCCACAACACCTCCAGTCTTAGTGTCATCAGCAAACTTCCTGATCCAATTTACCTCATTATCATCTAGATAATTGATATAAACATCAACAACAAAGGCCCCAGCACAGATCCCTGAGGCACACCACTAGTCACAAGCTTATGACTGTTAACTTTGCCTTTAATCCTGGCAGGAATCTGCAAACTCTGCAGTCTCAGAATTTCGCATTTGAAGTCCTTCCACTTACTGAACACTTCCTTGCCAGAAAACAACTTATCCCAATCCACTCTTCCTAGATCTTTACATATTTCCACAAAATTTGCACTTCTTTCTGTAATATATATTATGTAGCGGTGTGCTACACGCAGTGCTGCAATAACGACACGGAGTCAGTGAGCTGCAGTTACAAAAGAGATTTATTCAAACTTCGCGGCCTCGCTTTAAAGCCTTCCTGATCCCGCCCTCCCCGGGCAGGAATGCTATAGGGGGCGCGTATTCACAGTCCCGTACCGAGCGCGGGCTTTTCCGCTTGCTGGTGAAGCAGGCTTGGCGCCCTTTTTGGGACCAGTCTCTATGCCGGCGCGTGCCGCATTGTGAGCCGGTACGAGTGCGCTAGGAAGTGGGTCGCCACAATTATATATATTCGGACATATATTGTATCCGATGGGTAATTATGGATTGCCTATCTGTAAAAGCGTGTAATATAATTTGGGGTATTCTGACTCCAAATCTCTATCAATTTTGTATTTTTGTAACGTACAATTTATTTTATTAGTTTTTATTTTAAAATAAGATATTGATGAATGACGTTTGTTAATTGTTTGCACATCTCTGGATAATTAGATAGTGTTAAATTGCTATAGTTTCATTTCCTACAATAGTCCTGTCCAACTTTCATGGTTATATCTGCAGAAATGATGCTACGATTGATTGAATTATTCTTAAGTTTTTTTTTCTTCCCGATAGCAAAACACTGTAAAAGCTTACATACGGGCGTAGATTAGCACGCTCAATTGCGAAGAACTTTCGGTGTATTCTAGATATATTTCGTGTAGTGGCCCTCTGAAGATGTACGTATATATTACTGCGTATTACTAGTTGTCTAATCTTTCCTGTCGTACATTTGAGATGACACCATTTGTAGATGTCATCTCTATTTGAAGGTTCGATTGCAAATGCGAAAATATTTCTATCTATCCCATCACCTTACTTAATTCCATCCAATTCTATCACCCACAAGCGTTTTACTACTCCCTCCGAATCTCCTGTCAACTACTCTTCTATGCAGAATAGTTTGTGCTCCCTCACCAGCCTACCAACCGACTAATCGCAGCAAATTCCATTAGTAGCGATAGACAAGAGGGTAAGATTAATGGGTGCATGATATATGAGGGTTAAAAACAATGCGAAGAGACAGGGAGGAAGGGATTCTGACACAGAAGGAGTAAATTGCGAGGAGGAAGCAAATTGCAAAATAAAAAAAGACAGAATGTCCAAATACTTGGTAGAGAAATTTGAAAATAAGTTAAGATTTCTATTCTTAATCCATAGGGCATTGCTGAACAGTGGCCAAATATAGAACACAGAGCTAATGCAGAAACGATATTTCGACAAAATTAGAGGATGTCCTTCTTGTTAGAGAACTGGGGCGAGCGCTACGATTGACAATAAGCGCAATGCTAGTGTTGATCTACTGACTGGACTGCAGGCACCCGAAACACCAAAAAAACAACAAGCAAAGAATTTGCGAATGCTGCATCCAGAGACAGAGAAGCAGTTTCAGTGACAGGTTACTATCGATGCAATGCTCCTCAGACAGGATGAAGAGGTCAATACTCCCCAATGCCATTAGGCTTTACAATTCTACCGCCAGGACTTAAGAACTTTTTAAAAGCTATTATTAATGCTTTTTGAGACGGTGATTTAGATGTATATCATATTTTTTACTGAGTTAAGTATTGTATGTAATTAGTTTTGCTACAACAAGTGTATGGGACATTGGAAAAAAAGTTGAATTTCCCCATGGGGATGAATAAAGTATCTATCTATCTATCTATCTATCTATCTATCTATCTATCTATCTATCTATCTATCTATCTATCTATCTATCTATCAACTGCAATGTGTGGATGATGTGAAGTGAAACGCTCCTTCTCGTTATAGCTAAAGCAATTAATTCAAGTAGTAGAAATATTTTCTATATATAAGCCATGAACTATCGGATAAACTTCAGCAGAGGACAGAATGATAGGGTTTATCTTTGCGTATTTTCGAACCTGTGAGTTTAGCGCTGGATTCTTGGTCTCTTTTCTGCAGTTTTCGCGCTCGCAGGTTTTTGTACAGACCCTTTCGTGTTTTGAAACGCTGTGTAAGCCACCACGTTGAGGTTTTGGTGCATCGGACTTCCTCCTGTATATCAATGTGCTCTTCCCCGACTGATGGCACATTGGTACAAAGCCGAGTCGTTCATTTGCAGCTTCGAGATCTTTAACATGCTGATTTTCTTCTCAGGATCGATAGAACTGAATAAATGTCCTTCGGCAGCATTCTCCTGACTATGATCGCCAGAGGTATGCCTCTGGAGCAGAAGTTTTGGAGGCTCTGTTTGAAGCTGCCGGAACCAGTGTACCGTGTACGTACAAAACCCTAAATATTCGCAGGTTAATGTGACGACGTCATTAGAATAAGAAGACTGAAAAGGCGGACTCTTGGACACTAGTGATAATGGATCTGAAGGAATTTAAAAGAGGTATCATTATTCCTTTAATACCGTTATTGGATCCGCCACCCATAGGAATAGGTGAAGGATTCACACCTGCTGCTTTCGTTCACAAATGTCTCCAAAATATTTTTATTAACCTTGGACATTCTTCCGGCCACTTGCTGAGGTCAAGAAATCATTGACAGGTGGTGCAGCAGATAAAATGAAATTATCAGGAGGAGAAATAGAAGTACTGCAATTAAATCGGAGATAATCTGACGCCACAGCAATTAATAATTAAAATATAGAACATTTTTGAAACAACTTCCCTAAGCCTGCTCTGAGAGAGATGGAGGATCTACCTGTTATATTGTGTAATTTTCAATGTTTTATTAATTTTTGTGAGGGAGGGAAGAATGGGAAAAATAACTGAACAATACATTTAATTAGAACGTCTGATGCACCATCTACAAATATGTTGTTTCTTGATTTAGCAGATTAAGATCCATGAGAAGGGAATAATTTTCCTTGTTTTTGATGAGGACCTGTGTGGAATGAGTACACGTTGTTAAATTTAATACACTTCCCGTTAAAACTTCCTAACTATTCGCTGTAACGCACCCCAATGCTAAAGGAGCTCAGCAGGCCATGCAGCATATGTGGACAAGACTAAACAGGTGATGTTTCAGTAGAGATAGTTCATCAAGTTATTCATAGATGTAGACTGGCTTGTTGAGATAAACTAGCATTTTGGGTGTGTTGATTGAGCTTCAAGCATCTGCAGATTTTCTCATTTTTCCCCATTTTCTATGCCAGGTAATCCTCCATTTTATTTACAGATCAGTCAGCTTTCAGATGTTTTCTTATTCCCCTTCACTGCTTTTTTACTTCTTTTGCTGCATATGCTATATATATGCTGTCAACTTAAAATGTTCTCAGTCATTCTGTAGATGTTGTTTGCATTGCAATTTACATGGGGGTATCAGTTTCATTCGCAACCGGGCGTCTACACTGTCTAATTGAATCTATAGCTTACGCATGATCAATAGTTACTTTCTCAATCTTGCAACATGCAGTTTCTGTAGACCTGCAGAGTCACTCAGCACAGGACTTCGCTGAAAGTTTAGTCAGTCATGATTGCTATGTGCAGACCCAAGATGAACATTTCCTGTGCTGCACCAAAAACCGCCTGCTGTCAACACAAATAACCGTTTTGCATATAAGAATGGACCCTTAGCGCTCCACTCCTTCTGTATGGGTACAGAGATTTGCTGCCTTTTCTTAACTGCACTTTTCCCTAGGCGCGTTCATTGCTGACCATCTAAACGTGTTACTATTTCATGAAACCTAATCTCCAAAATCTCAATGAAACGTGATATATTCAGGAAAACTGTCCCCACAAGCACATTGATAAAACGGCTTTATAAATTTCGCCAGTTCAGATACTTACCTACTGTGACTATAACCGTGGACCCAGTTCCGTATTTATAGTCAGTGTAGTAACTCACAGTGATATGACTCTCAGTCTCACTGGTGCAAGAATCATCCTCAACTCCGTCGAATCAGCAGTCGTCATTGGGAAGTGTAAAAATATTCAAGTCATTTAAAACATCAACAGCATTATTCAGTGTCCCACAAACACCAGTGATGCTACCTGTGAGCAAGAATACTCCATAAAATGGCCTGATCATATTTTCCGAATGTCGGTTCCCCAAACTGCAGGCATTGTCAAAGACAAACTCCTGAAATGGACAAAGTACAACTAAATTTCCCAGACACAGCGTGAAAGTAATCCAACATACGATTTCATTTCCCGACTCCAGAACATATACTTTATCGGGGCAGTAAGATCTTGTTCGATTATCCTCCTTTGTGTATATCCCAACCTCCACAGTGTTTCGTGTCAGGTACTAATCGGAGAACAGGAGAGGGCTGGAGATAACAGCTTCCAAACTGCTATTATCTATTTCATGCTGTTGGAGCAGAGTTCCATCCGAGGTAAGGGTTTGGGAAGCGGAAAATCATTCTCAGTTGCTGTTTGTTTGATTTTTTTTGCGAAAAGTGATTTTGTATATGTAAATTCAGAAGAGAAAAGTACTGGAGTGGGAACATTAAACTTCCTGCCCCATTACAAAAAAATACTGTATGGAATGCAGGTCAAGTGCCTCGATGTATTAACGACAGATTAACTGCATTGTTAAAGCTGTTGATGGGATAATTTAGAGCGAATATTTGAGTACGGCGGAAATCCTTTTCCGAGCTCTGTGTATATTGATATTGAACTTTACATAAATAGGTGGCGCTGTCCTTAACTCCAAGATTCATGATTTTCAGGGTAATTGTCATTTCTGCTTTATTTTCCGTTATTAAATATCTTCCTCCTGTGTAGATCCGTTCTCCCTCCGTTCCTGGCTGCGTCTGCTTGATAAACTGACCGGTTACAAAAATATCGCTTGTCCATTTTTTATGGAACCTGCATGTGATGGTGAGGGACTGGCATTCATTTTTCGTCACCGCTGTCGGGCTCTGGGTCACGGACTGGCTGAAGAAGACTGGAAATTAAGAATTGGAGAAGCGAAGTGCCATTATATGTGAAACACGCAAAACGGCATATACTATAATTTCATGAAATTCCGAATCTACTTTTTCAGTTTTATATCTATGTCGCATAATGTGGAAAGTTGTGAATAGTACTCACGGCGAAAGCAGAGGCACAGCGTGACATTGAAGAGAAAGTTCATTGTTTCCTCTCCGGGTGTCAGATGCTTTATATTACGCAGAGCGAGAGTGTCGAGGTAGTTTCTTCCCCAGAAATGGGCAGAGACCCTCGGCTGGAAGCTGATGTAGATTTATGTAATTGCTGCGCTGTTTCCGAATTATGATTTCTGCCACAAACCGGCAGGTTTAGTCAGCAATTGGTATGTTTCTATTTCCTGCAAAGCATTTAAAACTGATGAGAGAGGTCCTCCCTGACGGTTTTAACCAATCGGAGTAATGCCTCGCCTATTGAATAAATACGAACAGTCGGTCGAGTTGCCAAACGGAAATGACATAATTTACATGTGCCATGCTGAAAAGAAGTCTCGTCACCATAATTGCTGCTATTACTGTTTTTGAAACTATATCATCTGCCACTTCTAGGTGTTTCACGGAATGTCATCAACGATGTAGAAAACAGCAAGAAGGTGTCAGAATTGGAACAAGTGATTTCTTGGGCGTTGTGAAAGTTGGAGGCAAAGATAAGGAAATTGACGACTTCAGCATGCGTACATGAGGAACAACAACACAGTCTCCGTGTAGCACAAAAATAGTCGGGCAACGTTGTGACGTTACTAGTGTAGGCTTGGGACATGGAGTGTTCTACGAAGGTGATGGAAGTTTTGCTAATGCAGGGACTAGGCGGATGGGGGAAAACATGCCGGTACCTTTGTCTGCACCAAAGTAGGAGGATCTGAAAGACAAAAAAATGGTGTTTGTGGAAACCAGTTTTTCAATATTATTAGGCTTTCCTGCTATTTATTTTCGGGATACTGTACGCGATAGATTCAGATTCCAGTCCGACTAATTTCAACGATGTTCTTTCTCTTCACAGACAACAAGATTACTTGAATTCTCAACAAACCAGCTTCTAGAAAACTCACCCAACTGTGCCTGCAGTGAAATGCAGATGAGTCGATGTACTTCTATATCGGAACGAGTACGTATCCAGTCCTTCTCAATTACGTTTGCAGTCATCACCTGACGTTTGCTCAGTTAATTCTCCTGTATACCACGCATCTTCTCCTATGCCTTGTTTTAACATGCCTCTCCTTAGATGCCGGCGAGCCTGCAGAGTTCTTCAAGGACGTTGCATCTGTCCATCTGGATTTCCAGAAAATAAAGAACATTTTGTGACAATTTGATATTAAATTTGACTTTGATATTGTTCGACGGATATGACAGGTCAGACCACAGGGTGACTGAGGGGATGTGAAACGGTTCTTCTCCTACGATTCAGTTATGAGGGGTGGCATGCCCAGGGATTTGCTAAGTGACACCTAACAGACTGATTTCCAATAAGCACATGGAACATTTATTTTAGACAAAGTGCAAAACATTCTATCAAACATCTATGTCACCCTAAGTAAACATATTGCGACACTTAATGGTCAGTTACACTTCCAACTCAACAAGTACTTCATAAAGACTCCCCGAATAAATAAAAATCTAAACATTCAACATACAAATATCTAAGAGTGCGCATGGGCCCTCCTATATCAGAAGCATAATTTTTTTAATGTTAATTTAGCACTACTCAGGACCTGTGTGAAGATGAGCCCGTGGAGTGTAAGGAAAACAAGTACGTCTCTGGCACGTGCTATTTATATACCCCCGAGTCGCCATGAGGCGAACACTACTGTCATAGCTGGCAGGGGAACCAAAATATTGATGAATCCATCTGAAGGATAATTCAATGAACAGCCAGTACCCCAGAAAAGGCTTAAAACCACAAAAATAATCTAACCTTGCACGTTACAGTTTCTAAATAAACTTTAAACATCAAGTAAGGTGATTATCTCATATGTACAGCAATCTCATTTTCCTCGACCTGAGTATAACTGGGTTTTCTTACCTTGACTCTTGGGCCTAACATTCACTAGACTGATAAAACCGTTAGCAACATCTGCCTTGTGCAGATGCCTTGTGCAGGAAGGCACAGAGTCGACTGTACTTCCTTAGAAGGTTAGCGTCATTCAATGTCTGTAGTGAGATGCTGAAGGTGTTCTATAGGTCAGTTGTGGAGAGCGCCCTCTTCTTTGTGGTGGCGTGTTGGGGAGGAAGCATTAAGAAGACGGACGCCTCACGTCTTAATAAGCTGGTAAGGAAGGCGGGCTCTGTCGTGGGCAAAGTACTGGAGAGTTTAACATCGGTAGCTGAGCGAAGGGCGCTGAGTAGGCTACGGTCAATTATGGAAAACTCTGAACATCCTCTACATAGCACCATCAAGATACAGAGAAGCAGTTTCAGCGACAGGTTACTATCGATGCAATGCTCCTCTGACAGGATGAAGAGGTCAATATTCCCCAATGCCATTAGGCTTTACAATTCAACCGCCAGGACTTAAGAACTTTTTAAAAGCTATTAGTAATGCTGTTTGAGATAGTGATTTAGATGCATATCATATTTTTTTTACTGAGTTAAGTATTGTATGTTATTAGTTTTGCTACAACAAGTGTATGGGACATTGGAAAAAAGTTGAATTTCCCCATGGGGATGAATAAAGTATCTATCTATCTATCTATCTATCTATCTATCTATCTATCTATCTATCTATCTATCTATCTATCTATCTATCTATCTATCTATCTATCTATCTATCTATCTATCTATCTATCTATCTATCTATCTATCTAATGAGACCTTTGGAATGGCGTAGTTGTATGTCGAAATCCATATCCAAACATAAAACTTAGATATAGTCTTCAAAATCGAAGTGGAATCCAGTTACCTCCAAAGCTTCCCAAAGTCACTGCTGGAAATGGTGGTTGAGGCTTGTGGACTTCTTATTAGTCGTTTTCAGCATGCATGTTTCCCACAATCCGCCAATTATCACTTGTTTCTCAATTTTGCAGTAGATTGTTACTTTTTTTTTAATTGGGCATCTCACATGTCATTCTGAGTACCCAATGTTTGATAACCTGTTTGCTTCTCATTGTTGAGACGCACAGTGAATTTGAATGTATCGTTGACAGTAACGCCCGTTCACACCGATAGTCAACCTGTTTACAGCACGAAAGGCAGACTCAGCCCTCGCTCACTCTGATGCCAATCGAACGGCAGACCACTGGAATCTAAAATACACAGTCAACTTATCTGAATTAATAACAGCTATTCTTACTGCACTAAAACGATACCAGCAGATTTACGCTTCAAAATTATTAATCTTTCAACTCACGGGAATGTTGCACCAGCTGTCTTTTCGACTCTGAAGCAAACGTGACTTACTCTGCAAATATATCCTGTGAAAAATTTAAAAAAGAAACATTTAGAGATAACTTGTCTCTGATTTTGATGGATAAGAAAATGAAAAGACACTGGAATATTTCCAGGGTCACAATGAGACAAGTGCGATGTTTAGGTACCTACCTGTTGTGAGATCATCTCTTTTCACGAGCAAATTTGTTTGCATTCATGCAAAGACTCTGGATCTTGCTGCTGCAAAGACCATTTCTAAAACAACCTCATGGTGAGCCATCATCATCTGTTGCCAAATTACGTCAGGACATTAAAAACAATCTCTCTGTTCCAGTTCGGATCCACCCGTTCCCACTAACCCAGAAATCTCATTAAACTGCCCTTAATTGATGGTACCATAGCAGTTTTACAAAAGTGGGAAAGCGCCGAGAATCATTCATGAAAAGAAAAACACAATTAAAATAAAATTTGCTCATGCTCTACAGCCGGAAGTTACACAAATTATTCCGCATCAGACTGGCCAATATATATTAATGAGGCCGAGATTTTTGATTGACTCTCTTCCTCCGTGAATGCACAACACTGTAGCAATATTTACTGTCTGTAATTCTGGCATTCACAGTTTATCTGTGAGTCAAAAGTATAGAACTTAGCAGCTCAACAATGCGTAACCCGTTCCCGGTTGTAGAATAGGGTCCGATATAGAGTAATGTATTCGGAAGGGGTACCAGACTTTCCTAATACCCATTTATTAAAACCATTAACGGGAAAGATAGCACGGTCCGAATAAATTGCGCAGTAAGGAAATTAAATGTTTGAACTGTCCGCTCAGAAACAAGTCTGTGGAGACACTAGTGCCGCGGATTCGTGTTTTCACTTTTTGGGTTAATGTGCAGTGAATGTTTCATTTCGCCCAGAATCCCAGCTCGAACCTATGCATCTTCCCAATAAACATCCGATTTACAGAAATCGGTGCACTGACTCAACTTTGAGATTCAGAATTCCGAGTGTATTTCTCGTTCCTGTTTGAAAATAAACCGTAAAAACTCATCCACCCTGCTTGAATACCGTCGCACCCTGTTCTGCTCTTCGTCCGCTTGGTGATACTTGCAGAGTGATAATCATACTATCTCAAGACACCAATCTGGAAATTGCAAATTGTGGTGAGAACATGACGGTTATTCATTGTCACCGTAGTCAGGCACTGAATCACCGGTTGTCTCAACGATCCTGGAAATGAAAATGTGATAGATTAATGGGAATCAGTGCAAATAATTCAGTAGTCTTAGTTGAAATTGGGAATTCTTTCATTCAGTTTGATATTAACCTGTAATCTCCAGATGAGCGGAAAATTCTGTCATGGCGCAAACAAGGGACGGGCTGATGAAGGGAAGGATATCCTTTGGTTTCCATGAAAACTCATTTCCACAAATGTACATTCTGTCTCAAATTGCTTCAATTAACTAATAAGACAAATGTCTCCTTTTTCCCTTTGCCCCTATCAATCAGAGTTTGCTTTGCTCTCTCCATGCCATTCCGGTTCCGCAAGTTGAACCCAAATTGTTTTCTCGAAGTTACATTTATTTTTAAATTTTAACAGTTCCCCTTTAAATTGTACTCAGCTTCATTTTCCAGGTTGCTGCCAGTCCAGCGGAATAACTTAAGAATAATTTCTGCATAGAATTTGAACATGTACTCCTATGCATTTATGTTTGCTTAACTACTGTTAAGGTTTGGGTACCAACCCGTGTAACATTTATATTATAACTATATAACCATATAACAATTAGAGCACGGTAACAGGTCATCTCGACCCATTCTAGTTCGTGCCGAACGCTAACTCTCGCCTAGTCTCACCGACATGCACTCAGCCTATAACTCTCCATTCCTTTCCTGTCCATATACATATCCAATTTTACTTTAAATAACAATATCGAACCAGCTTCTACCAGTTCTACTAGAAGCTCGTTCCACACAGCTACCACCCTCTGAGTAAAGAATTTCCCCCTCGTGTTACCCCTAAATTTGTTCCCCCTAACTCTCAACTCATGTCTTCTTGTTTGAATCTCCCCCACTCTCAATGGCAAAAAAGACTAAGATTCTATGGTCATCTTAGTTGTTCTCTGAAAAGTATTGCCATTTTTCACATCACAGGACATTATCTTGTATCAGATCGGCTCTTCCAGATCAAAATGGAAGTTGCCTTTGTTTTACATTTTTTATTTACCCTTAGAATGTTCTGTTCTTTTCTTACCAATACGAAGTACCACTGGTGCTGCAGACGGTATGAATTTCCTTGCACCTGTTCTTGTTCTACATATCTGAAAATATGACTGTAAGTTCTACTGAAATATTAGACTTTGGTTTTAATATGTTGAAGTTCTACTATTGATCGTCTTCGTATTTTCAAACTGTATTCCCTCTTTCACAACTGAGATAATCTTTGAGTGGAATTTCACAGTCAGCAGACAATGACTATTCCATCTCATTTTACCCCTCTGCCTGCCTCGGTTTCACCCGACGGACATTACTTTAACAGGTAGTATTAATCAGCAGTAGCGATATTTGTGTGCTTAGAGTCAGTCCTCAAAAATGTAATTTTGTTTATCTTTCGTCACTGTCCGTAGAAGCTTTTGCACCACCTGCGTAAATTATTTTGTTCTGTCGAAGGTGTAAGCGTCAACAGATGCAAATGATGTCACTTAGCATCAATACGGTATTAATTTTGAAAAGCATTGGGGTTTATAAAGATTGACAAGTGGAATGACAGAAAGAAGGGGTAACGATGAGAAGAACTCTAGTTATTCATTGCCTTTCCATTTTTGTGTCCCTAACACGTTCGCATGTTTATCTGGTTGGTAACCATTGCTTCTCTGAAAATACTTTGTCGTTTGTAATTTGTATTCGAATGGAGTAATTGTCTGTAATTCCGAAGACCTCCTTGAATTATAAATATGCGATGTCGAAATTTAACCTGGTCATTAAAAAAAAACCTGATTTTAACGTATGGTTTTAGCTAAGATATCGTCCCGTTGGTGCGTTGTGGTTATTCACCACTGAAGTAATGCGTATTGGCAGCGGGACCTCCCTCACAGAGAAACGAAAGTTATGTAGTCTTGGAGAGTACGTTAATGCAGGATTACCTTGGCGTAGTGATGTAAACTCGTAACAGAAATACCTTAAAATATCCTTTTCTCTCTAAGGCGTGGCGGACAGTGCAAACAATGCCAACACATGTGATGAAGTAGAAACCACGGTTTTTGCTTCCGAGCTCACCGAATGCAGGTTTATAGCTTTTATTTTCACTAGAATTTTCCAGACTGGCTACTGCTAGCCTCTCGCTCACTGATGACAGAGGAAGGTGAATATGTGTGACGGTGTCTCTTTCCTTCAAAATCCAGTCCATTCACTGTTAAATGTCTCCAAACAATTTTTACCCAGTCTTTCTTCATATTATACCGACCCATACTATAGTAAGCACAATCTGTGTTTATAAAGCATTCCACAGTTTAGTACCCAGACCAGGGAGTGTTGGAGTTACATTAAGCTGCAAGCACCCGACGCCGTCACTGTCGATGCGACACGTAAACTTAGGACTCCAAAGAGAGAAAACGTTCAAAATAAAACAAAGACACACCGAATTAAATTCAGATTTATACCGCTGGTCGTGGTCATTGATACTTGCATATGATTCTTATATCACCAGGTGCACAAATTCTTCTTGGAAAAATTGATACTCAGAGACGTAGAACCAAAGCACAGTACAGCGCGAAAACAGGTTTAATCCGAAACATCAACCATGTGTTCAATTTCATGCAACATGCCATGGAATATATTTTTCCATGTCAACTCATCTATCATATTTTACGAACTTACTGCGTTTTGCACATAATTCTCGCTGCACTATCTTCGAGGTATTTACCCAAATATCTCTTCAGCTTGGGATTGTACCTGTGTCCTTTGCTTTCGCTGGCATTTTATTCCGCATATTAATTGTCATTTGTGAAAATTATTTGACTTTCAGATCTTTTTTAAGTATCTCTCCAACTACCTCCCACTGCAAAACACACCACTGGTATGACCGTCGACCTTATACGTACAAGTTATAAATTTATAAATTCGATGATGGGTCAACCTGCAAGGAATAATGATCCAGTGTGCTGCTCTTTAATATAAATCCCGGGTCCTCTGCAGCAGGCCGCATTACCTTCAGCTGAGAATGAACTTGCTATTACATTGTGAAAAATGCTGTACACAGTACTCCAAACATAGATTGACCAACGAAATAGGGAACTAGAACATATTTTTCCTGATGGTAAATTCCTGATTTTCCCTCAGATGATAAAACTAGGCTTCTACGCACATTCTACAATACACACCGAAGTGCATAATCAAATTTCGCTGTGATGATTGTACGTTCTAGTTTCAATTGTTTGGTGATAATAAAGTGAAGTAAATTAAAGTAAATACACGGCTCGTTCTCCATCTGGGCCTTGAACTCCCAAATGTTTCTGATCCAAGGAAAAAAAAAGCCAGCAGTGCCTTGCCATTTATAGCATAATTCCGCTTCTGTGTTCAATGGCCAAAATGCATCATCGTCTACATGTTTCTGGTGAGATACCTTTATCATTCTTCACACCACCTCCCTAATTGTTCATTGTAAATTTACAGGACCTGTTAATTTAATATAAGCCAATAATTGCTGATTGTACAGTGCACATTAACATTAATCAAATTACTGAACAATGGGAATTCCCACCATCAGAACGCTTTCAGAATCGACTATTACCATTAATCCCTGCTTCCTTTCAGTCAATTTTAAATACCAATCGCAAGTTCCCAAATCCCATCCGACCTGATACTCTTTACCGCATTGCCATGCTGTAGCTTGCCAAAAGTTTTAGTGAAGCCGGTTTTGAAAACACCTCCGCCATATCTTCATCTATCACTTTATATCTAATCCACATATCTGCAGTTTCTACTTTAGTCGTGCACACGGAAGCATAAAACAAGTTGACCATTCCATACTTGGCCTTGACTTTCAAGTTATGGTATAGCTTTTCACTCAGAACTCTAGTCAGTAACGTCACCACATCTGAAATCTGGCTCAGCCGTTTATAGTTCACTGGGTTGTCCATGCAACCAATCCTGAACTTATGAGGAGAAACCTTGCCGGGAATGGTCAGTGTTGTAGTATCCAACACCAGGTTCGATAAAAGATATGAGACTGAAACTAGAACTGTGTAGAAAAGGAGACGCTCGGCGATTTAAGTCTTCTCTTGTGGCACCAAAACACGTCTGTTAATTAGTTCGGTCACCTGAATCATTAAAGACGCTTTATCCGTCACCTATCCATGTTCCAGAGAGCTAGACCGTCGAAGCACCGGAAACTGTCCAGATCAGTACCGTGTTGTAACAGGGTCTTTTCGATCATTGTCAAATACGGACGTGTCCGATTGCTCAGACTGACGACGATGAATATCTTGGATGAGAGCCGTAACCAATATGTCCCTTGCAGGAACCCAGTAGCTTTTCTCAATCTGAATCCTTCCCGTTCCATGAGGAACTGCCGAGCACCTCGAACATTTCGTGAATCCGAAATTCTTCCCACGGTGAAGACCTGTTTTCCAGCGATTAACCGGGGTGGCGGCGTGACTAATGTCGGTGGGGCAAAATGATTGGTGTTCTCAGATTTTCATTTGGCAATTTGGGAAGTGTGATTATCCATGAGGGTCTTGTGCAGATACAATGTACAAGTTATTTTTGTTTACATTCTGGAGTAACTTTAAGAGTCCAATGCACAATCGTAAGCTCAACTGGGCGCCAATTTCCTACAATCCACACGGAGAGACAAAACCTTGCGTCGACAGCAAGACCTGATGCCCACGCTGCCAAACTGGCCCCTGATTTATCGTGCAGATTGGTGTTCATTCCAGCTTTCCGTGTGGAGGCTAACAAAACTCCCCTGCCGTAGACATCTACTTTCCTTGGTGGATAGGATTTTATAACTCAGGGACTTCAATCTCCGATTCCTGCTCCGGGAATACTGGCGTCGATTACGAAAATCGGCACACGAATCGTGACATCTACTGGGCTGAATGACGACGAATGAAGCAACCATTTGATGGGGGCAACAGCTGCTCACATTAAGTAGTCACACCACTTCTCCGTTTTAGGGTTCCTTCCAAATCTCTTCAATAGAATTTCTCTTTAAGAAAATTGGGATCTTGTCCAAATGAACGAAGGCACACTTATAGAGAGCATCCCGAAGCATAACATTTATAAAGGCATGGAAAATCGCAAGGCCGCAGGGCATGTCATAGTCCTCTCTCTATTTGCTGAATGCCGTCTAACACTCATCACCCTCTTATGCGACCGGATTACATGTACTTGCAAGTGTAGCTTCAAGAATCCTATTGCCCCTTGGAGGATCACGAAAGTAGTGTCTATCAGCGGAATAGGATAGGAATAGGATAACGGTTCTTGACAGTTATATGATTCAGTGCTTTGTAATCAGTGCATGATCGCAGGATCCCGTCTTTTTCTTGCAGGAAGAAGCCAGGGTATGCCAAGGAGGTAGAGGGCTTAATGGATACCAGGGCAGGAATATTTTTTATAGGCTCCATAGCATCACAAATACAATGAGGCCGAAAAGTATCGGAGTCAGTGGCTCCATAGAGTCACCTGGACCTCTCGGTTTCAGCCACTCTTCTGGGCCAAATTCTGAAACTTAACAGCATAGTTTGCTGCGGCCCAACATTATCAGATGGTCCAAGACTCGGTTATTGTTTTTTTTTTACTTCCTTGCGGTGTAATGTAATACCTTCCTCATGAGGTGCGCAAATTTTTCCGATTCACAGTAAATCTCCGATCTTCGCTCGATCTGCGTGCTATGCACTGCTCGCCACTGCTATGCCGGTCAGGAGAGGCATAATGAAACTTCACCTTTCTGCGTTCCATACGGAACCGGGCCGGCTGGAATTCGAACACAAACGAACATTGAGTAAGCAAGCCGCACCAAGAACATGGGTCACCGCCGAATCTGTTTGGGGTGGTAAGATGGGCTGGCTCTGTTGAGTGACTGAAGTCTCATCAGAGCGACTCGCTCTTCCGCCCAGCGATAGTTGACACAGGACGATCTGGAGTTCGTGTACATCAAGCCACTGTCTGGATATTTTTGGCAGTGACGCACAGCTTACAAAAGACTCTTATATGCGGCAGTGTTCATGCTGGTTCGAATGTATTGTGAGGAAACAGCTTGAAGAGATCAGTTAGGTAAGGGATGGGATATCGGAGACGGGTATCAAGACACGTAATCAAGAAAAGTGGACTCTGGTCGGTAGTGTTAATGAGCGTACGGTTGTGCACCGGACTTCCGTTCAGGATCTCTTTAAATATTAGATCCTAGTGCTAAGTCATGGCCAACAGTTAGCGGGACAGCATGGTTTTTAAAGAGGGTGCGATCGGTATCCATGTCCCAGAGAATTAGTGTGTCTAAGCCCCGGAAGTCTGCATGGCTGGGTCCGTTTGCAACAGCAACATTACCCATTTGCCAGTATTGTACATCTAAACTAATAGCAAATTTACAATAACTTAAACAATATTTCGTATTCTCATTATCTGCCAAATCTATTTCATACCCTAGTTTTGCACACGTTTTGTTTTAAATCCATGGCTTAAACATTTTTCCTTAATTCGTCGAGGGGTTCATTTCCATAGCTTCCATGCAATACCTCCTTATACCGAAAGCTCGCTGAATTTGATATGTTTGCTATCATCATCTGAAGCTTGATGTTCATCGACTCTTAATGTAACGCAATTGAAAGCATTGTCTCTGTTTATCCCGTCTGCGACAGTGAAATTGTAGTTTGGAGCTATGTAGTAATGCAGGAAAATGGACGAAAACTTTTGACGAGTCATCATCACAACTGTGCAATGTATGAAAATCGAACTTTATTGATACCCGTTACCATTTTCCTCTTACTTTAATCCTCCTTGCAAAATGTGTTTCAAAACACTGTAAACTTCCAGCCATTAACCCTGTGGTTCCATTTGATTTGACAAAAGGCCTTTGGAATAATAGTTATCAGAAAAGCATGAACATATAAAGTCGAGACATTCGTTGTTGGGTTATTTCTGTACTCACTTTTCTTAGCTGCAGTTGCAAATTTTATCATTCTGATAAAAATCTGTCCTACGCTCTATATGCTTGCATCTGTATACAACGGTTTCCATGAAGATTGAACCGTATCTCGTAACACGTGGCAGTGCTTATATTTCAGTTTACATCTCTGGAAGTAAGCAACCGTTCAAAGCTCAAAGAAATTACACGTTTCTGTGTGTGTGTGTGTTTGTGTGTGTGTCACTCTCAGGATATCAGCGTTCATCTCTTTGGCTGCAGGACGCACGACACTATTACAGAAGGGTGCACTGAAAGCTGATCAATACGGGAAGATGTTGTGCTTATATTTAAAAAAAAACTGTGACCTGACAATGAACGCGGATTCTCCTGCGTACAATCGGCCTTCTACCATGCAACAATGCAGTGGATAAAAATGTCCTCTGTAACTACTGATGGAACTTTACAAATCGATTATGCGTTGTAAAACATTGAGTTAAGTGTCAGCCGAATTCATGTAAACCTCTTTTTACCGGGTGTCTTTAGCAATGCGGCCCTATAGCCCTTCGCTCAAGCTGCAGAACATAGCGTGGAATTTTTTTATAAAGTACGTTACCACGCTCCGTACGTCTCGGGTCGATAAGGCTTGCGTCGCCGAACACAGGGAAGTTGGAAAGTCTCGCTCACTCGAACACCGATCTGTATGAATACCGTGTAAATACTGGATGGTGCAGTTGCCTGTCGGCAAGTAGTAACAGTTCGTGCACTGCATTGAATTATGAAGAACGTCATTTATAAATGTTAACTTAACTAAACAGTTATTAAGGAAAGACAGTAATAAGAAACAGAAGGACCCAATTAAATTAGTCAATTGTGCACAGGTTGGATTTCAAGCCTTCCAAAAGATGATGTGCTGTTGTACTCACTGCGCCAACCTCCAGTCACGGATCCCCGGTAAGAGTTCCGATCTTGGTCCACCCTGTTTGTACCACAATAGATTCCTAAGCATGAGTAACAAAATCCGTTAACTTTAACGGTAACCCAAACACGATCAGCACAACAGACTGTTTCAAACGAAAGCCATTAATTGAAATACCTTACGAAATTAGAGGTGCAATCTTAGCCAACATGACTTCGCAATGCAGTGGTGGTAATTGTTTCCCATTTAATGCAACGCTGTCTGAGAAAATGTTACATTCGTTTCCTTTACCTTTATTTTCTTAAAATGCCTTTACATAAAGTTTGAACTCCATTTTCACTCATTTACATGCCCCCAATGAACGGAAGTCATAACTTACCGCAGTAAATATGATACAGTAATATGCTAATGGCTGTGATAGATGTCCATAATCCAATGTAGAGAAGTCTTATTGTTGAACATCACCTTTTTTTTCCTGAGACCATATTAGTTTGTCATGAACTTCATCTTCCACACATTATTCTGTACTCTGGTTCTCATTCCAAACAAGGGTCAGTCTTTATTTAGTAAGAGAAATTACAAACAAAATAATTCTGGTTACAAGCGCTGCTTTCCAAAAAAATAACACTGCCGACAGCAAAATATGCTGGCACTCATGAAAGATTGATTACACAAAAGGAACGGTTTGCAAAGTAAAGTGACCTTGAAACTTTTTTGTCTGCAGAAGCAAAATCTAACATAATGCAGTTTTGTTACTAGGCCTACAGCGAAACACACAACCATTACATTTAATTAGTGCAAGAGAATATTGAAACAACACTGATATTTATCTCTTAGAACATAAAACATGGTTAACCTGCATTTGTTCGGTCACGGATTCAGTGCTCACTGATGGCATTACGGGTGTCTAGCGTCGTTGTTCGCAGAAGCATTTGGATGAACTTATTAATTATTTTGTCCCAATAAAAAGACCCTAAAAGGTATCGCTTGCAAATAATGTTAACTGGTAACAGAATTTTGTAAACTTTAAAAAAAGCATTGGTTGTTATTACCAGTGCTAAATGTCCGAAAAATGATGTGACTAGAAGTAGGACAAAAGTGTATTCCACACACTTGTTTTTCTACGAAAGACAACTCCTTCGCTTCCAACTCGTTCCTATGTTATTTTACGTCATAAATAGTGTCTCTGTGTTTGAAAATCGTTTGTGATTTACAGTTATTCTTTTGAAATTCGGAGATTTTATACATTGGTAAAACTTTTTAATATGTGTCAAGAACTATTTCTCGGTGTTTAAACATATAATTTAAAACAGAATGAACCTTTCATATCCGACCTTGTAATCGTGATAAGTCGCGACATTGCGATAGAGTGGTGACCTAAAACTCAAACAGTTGGTATTGGAAGGTAAACTTCGCGCAGAGAATAGAAAGGGACGTAAGCTAATATTTGACAAGAAATTTGTTGCCGTATAACCCCGGGATAGAGTGAATAGCCGCAGATACACATAATGCGTAGGTCATAAAATTTATTTTAATGTTTAGAGAATTGCAGACAGTGAACTGAATACCATCACATGGGATACGGTAGAATTTTTGTACATATTTCAAAAATATTTCAACTGGGGCATTGCTATCGTTTGTCCCTCTACCAATCATTGTTCCTCGATTTCCTGATCTGCCTGACCAGATATGGGACGTCAGAAACGACGAAAACTACAATGGCCGATCCTTGAATTGTTACTCATCGCTCATTCATCAGCATTTATTCCATCTGACTGTCCCGGCAGACCCATAGTTTCAGCCTGCTCCTGCCCCACTGAACTTCTGTCTGCCTACCTGGACTCTATTTTATCCCTCATAGTTCAGACTCTCCCAACGTACATCCAGGATACATCCCATGCCATTCACCTCTTCAATAACTTCCAATTCCCCGGCCCGCCCGCCTCATTCTTACCATGGATGTCCAATCCTTATACACCTCCTTCCCACATCAAGAAGGCCTCAAAGCCCTCCGCTAATTTTTGGATAACAGACCTCACCAAATCCCCAGCACCACCACACTTATCCGGTTAGCGGAGCTTGTTCTAACTCTCAATAACTTCTCCTTTGGTTTTTCCCCACTTTCTCCGGATCAAGAGTGTAGCCGTGGGCACTCGCATGGGCCCTAGCTATGCCTGCTCCTTTGTGGGTTATCTGGAACAGTCTATGATCGAAATCTATACTGGCACCGCTCCCCAACGTTTCCTCCGCTACATTGACGACTAAATTGGTGCTGCTTCCAGCACCCATGCTGTGCTCTTCAATTTAATCAACTTTGCTTCTAACTTCTACCAGCCCTTAAATTCACTTGGTGTATCTCGGAGACTTCTCTCCCCTTTCTTGATCTCTCGGTCTCCATCTCCGGAGACAGACTATCCACTGACATCTTCTACAAACCCACTGACTCCCATAACTATCTTGACAATACCTCTTCCCACTCTGCCCAATGCAAGATGCCATTCCCTATTCCCAGTTCTTTGGTCTCCGCCGCATCTGCTCCCAGGATGAGGCTTTCCGCTCCAGGATTTCTCAAATGTCCTCTTTCTTTCCGGATCGTGGTTTCCCTTCTAGCGTCATTAAAGATGCCCAGACCCGCATCTCCTCCGCATCCCGCACTTCAGCCTTAAGCCATCCTTCCGTCACCACAGCAGGGACAGTGTTCCCCTTGTCCTCATCTACCACCCCTCCAGCCTCTGGATCCAACATATTATCCTCCGCAACTTCCAACAACTTCAACAGGACCCCACCACCCAGCACATCTTTCCCTCACTACCCGTCTCAGCTTTTCGCTGTGATCGTTCCCTCCGCGAAACATGGTCACGCGTCCCTCCCCACAGAACTCCCACCTGGCACTTATCCCTATAAGCGCAAATGTTACACTTGTCCCCACACCTCCCCCCATACCACCATTCCGGGCTCCAGACTGTCCTTCCAGGTGAGCGAACACTGCACCTGCGAGTCTGCTGGAGTTGTCTATTGCATCCGGTGCTCCCGGTGTGGCTTCCTCTACATCGGCGAGACCCGCCGCAGACTGGGGGACCGCTTCGTCAAGCACCTCCGCTCCATCGGTCACATTAGACAGGACCTCCCGGTTGCCACCCACTTCAACACTGCCTCTCATTCCCATCTAGATATGTTCATACATGGCCTCCTCTACTGCCATGATGAGGCAATCTCAGGTTGGACGAGCAACAACTCATCTACCGTCTGGCCAGCCTCTAGCCTGGTGGTATGAACATTGAATTCTCCAAATTCCGGTAATTCCCTCCCCTTCCCCCTCTCCCTATCCCAGGGCCCTCTCTGCCTCTCTCCCCTTTCAACTTTCTGCTCCTTTATCTTTTCAGTTCTTTCATGCTTATTCCCTCCCCCATTTACCTTCCCTCTGATTGGTTTTCTACCTGGCACCTCTGGCCCTTCCCCCTCCTCTATCTCTATTACTGTGCTTCGGTCCTCTTACCCCCCCCCCCCCCCACCCCCATTCCCGATGAAGGGTCTCGGCCCGAAACGTTGGCTACTCTTCTCTCACGGATGCTGCCTGACCTGCTGAGCTCTTCCAGCGGTGTGTACATATTCTTTATTCCATCTGTTCTTTCTCCTGTTCTCCAAAATATTATCACATTTAGCCACTCAAAAATCAGCTAATCTTTGGGAGAACCCTGGATTTTTTTTGTCAGATTGGTTAGTTCAGTAGAAAATAGCACAGAGTACCCTCCAATTAACATCCCTGAACGGATAAACGCATTAAACAATGCGACTTGTGTTGCCCGTCTGCTGACTGACGACACACATACATATCAAATCCTCAGCATCTCTGCAAAAAAAAAAATCAATCTCCACCCCATTTTGAATTGTCACCATTGCGATACTAAAATAAAACCAATCCATTTCGCAAAGTGAATATAGTCAGCATCTTATTTTTTTTCCGTATTCCCATTGCTAAACTGTACGCTTTCCATGCCCGATTCAACCCCCTCAACGTTCCCAAACTTGGAAACAGAGATCATTGGAACTCTGTATAAATTTTATGATCCTTGCTGTCTGAATATTACTTTTCAGGCACGGTCGATTCACCTTTCTACCTTTCACTGCCAGGAATGGACAAACCTATGAAGAACTCCAAGTAAGATTTCCCGTATCAGGCTTCATCTTTCCGTTGTACATTTCCCTGAATGCATGTGTTCCTAATTCATGTTCCGAAGTTCCTGCCTAATAACAGGAAACTTTATTTTCCGCTAATTCAGTTGCATTTCCATACCGAATATCATTACTTATCTTCGTATTGCAAATATAATTGAGTTATTGTAGACGCCAGTGAAGTTCTTACCCATCAACTGATCTGATATATGACCAGCTTGGTTGTTTCTCATCAGACACTGTCTGGCTTCTCCTCTGATCTGTCTTTCTAGTATCGTATCCTTTTTTGTTTCATGGATGCGCAAAATAAATTTACATCCTACATAACGATTTTCAATAAAAGGTTTCAATTGATATTAGGGAAATTGAATTCATCAACTGTGTACCCAGCTGCATTGTGTCCATGTTTAAAGTACGTTCTCGATCAATTCGCGTCCCTTTTGTTGTTTTGGGGTTGGATGTTTTTGAGTGTCCATAGAATACTCCTGAGTATGTAATTGTTCTTTATCTATGTTTTTAACTTCTATCACTACTGACTCAGTAAACAATCCTTACACACCATCCACCTTTTCCGCTGTGTGATAGTATTCTGATTAACCATGTCACTCCCAGAGTCTTTTAGCAACATTATTGTTAGCTTTGAAACATTTATACTCCGGAACATACAGCAACAGTCCCTGCCTTTCTGATGACCGAGTTTCTGTACTGGCAACTGTACAGTAGTTGATTGTATCGACGTTCATTGTCCTTACTCGAAATGTTTCCTATTTGTTTCTGATACACTTTACATTAAAATAGACAGTTTTCAATCGATCCACATGACTGCATTTTTAACTGGTCCCTGCTGATACTTCGATCCATTTCTAAACTACAGACGGAACTCTCTTTGGGACGTCGTTCTTATTCAGTTCAGTTTGAATTGAGGCGACACGAGCCAAAACGACACAGTTAGTTACACGGAGTGAGAGACGGTTAATAAGGTGAGAGAAACCATTCTAATCCAAGCATAAATTGCAAATTTTCGTAGGCAGTCAACGAGAAAAGCTTCGGCATTCTCTAACAAATTGTAATCACAAGAACAGTGATAAATATACTTGCATTTCCACACTCCACTCTTCTTTTGCAGGTGGGAGCAATGTGCAGGTAATGCGGAACTGGTCCGTGCAGTTCTGGTCGAATTGAGATACTTGAAATCCGTTTTACCACCGACTTCGAATTGTGGTGTTGTGGGATGGTTATCCCTAGCCCACTAATTTTGAAGGCGCGAAACTTTAACAAAGTGTGCAAAGTCATAACTGTTACATAATTCTTTAAATCTGAGTAAATCACCGGAATTTCCCAGCAGCTTTATTGGTAATGAGGCATGACAGCGACGCCGTCGCTGATTAAGTATAATGCTCTGTGACGGCTGTCTCTGTAAGCAGTATCAGCAGCCTGTGTTGGTTAGAGAGCTTTCATATTTCCAAGTACTGAAGGAAATCTGTGGGATTGATGCTGATCTTTGTATAGACTGAATCCGCTATGAAATCTGTGTAGTTTAAGCCTAAATGAAAGCTGCTATATAACAGGGAATGTTAGCATTCGGGGCAAATACTAACGGCGGATAAAAAAAAGAACGAAGCGAAATGCAATGTGGAACGCTGAGCTTACCAGCTATAAAGAGGCCATTGTTTTCCTCGCGGATTCAATGATCTTCTCACCGCACCTTCCCAGGACATCCCAACCCTGCTCCATTGCTTGTCAACACCAACAGTCTTCCCCGTATTATCTTCGTTCTGACCCTTTCCACGTCTTCCCATCTCCCTACAACCTTCCACTCTCTGAGGCGGAAGACTCTGTCCATAGCAACAGCGTTACCATTGTACTCATTCGTCCACACATAAATGAGTTGCGCACTGACCACGACGTCGAGCTCTATTTCGGTCGCCCCAGCCTGGGAGCCTATTCTTTGTAAGAATACTAGACCTCGCACTGACCACCCCTTCTGCCGTGTCCAACCCTACTCATTTTCTTCGGCAACCCGTTCTTGAACTCCGCCCGATTAGGATCTTTCCAATTCCAATTGCGGAAATGATGCAATCGTCTTGACGTTAGCACTTCTGTCATTTCATGTAAACTTAACACTTATGAGCATACTACCCAAAACTGTGTCTGAAGCAATATCAACCTGACCATCGAATTCACAGAAATGTCAGTGCTGCAATTGGCTGGCAGACTGAGCTCTACATTCCTGAAGCCATGCGGCAAATCTCAGACAACTTCACATATCTACGGCATCAATAGGATCATAATCCACACCATGAGAAACGTCTCTATGATACTAAAGCTAACCTCATCATCTGTGAAAAGCTCCCAATCACTGCCTCCAAACTCATAGTTCACTTACCCAGCGATATTCGTTTCTATCTTTGATCATCAAATCTAAATTGCTGTGTAGGCCCATTGCCCTCTATTTTCTCCTAGCCTACTATACTCGTGAATGGTTTTCTCCACTCCATTCTATCCCCATTCGTTGCCTTCTTTCCCGTCTTCATCAAGCACTTCCCATGCTCTCGATATCTTCATTAACTTCCATTTTCATGAATCGGACAATCTCATTTACGCCATGGATTTCCACAATTTATACTTATATTACGCATTAAGAAGACGATATTCTTACCAGTCTCTTTCTGTATAAACGGGCCAACGAAATTTCTTCCCATTTCCGTCTGGCAGAACTATACTTCTTGCTCAACTATTTTCCCTCGGTAGCTCCACATTTTAAACGTCGTGTGGTAGCCTTAAGCAACCAAATGTGTTAGCTATACATTAACACCATAACAAAATATAGAATCAGAAATTAGCCATGTGGCCCATCCAGTCAGCAAGCCATTTCGACATGACTGACCCAATTTTCCTCTCAGACACAATTTCCTGCCTTTTATATATATTGCTTCATGCATGTCAAGACCAATAAAGAATCTATCAGCCTCTGCATTAAATATATATAAAGACTTGTTTTATTAGCTGTATGTTGCAAAAAAAAACATTCCACTGAATCTCCACACCAGCGAAATAACTTTCTCCTAATCTCCATTCCAAAATGACACCGTTCTATTCTGAGCCAGTGCCCTCTGGTTTTCGACAATCCCGTCCTTTCAAAACATGCTTTCAACATCCACTGGAGTATGGCTTGTCACCATTCAATAGGTTTCAATCCGGTCTCCATTGGAGGAAGATTTTGTGAGTTGATGGTTGCGATAGAGAAGTGGTTAATTTGTGTGTGTGTGTCTGTTTTTTTTTTGTAAGCATGTGTACCATATCGTAGCTTAGTTATTTTGTATAGATATGGACTTCGATTTTGGTGGAGACAAGTCTCAGAACAAATACTTGCAGTTGCCTTTCTTCTAAGTATTATCTTCAAGGATATGAGACAAACTGTCTGTTAGTAAAGAGATATAAATGGGACCGAGTTTCAATTATTTTAGCTGTTGCTCTGTGTATAGCTTGAAACAGCAGAACTGAATGTGTATCAAGCTTAGTTTTATTTTAACAGGGTTACTTGAGTAGCCACTGTTTTGTCAATCGATTGTATATTTAGAAAGTGAGCTACTTTATCTGTATATTTGGTAGTTGGAAGCACAATATTACATGAAGTCGGGCAAAAAGCTCCTCTTACATCAAAATCCGCGCCTAATTTACATGCAATCAACTTTAATTGAATTTCTTTAGCAATTTAATTTCCTTAACAATTTGGCACACCAGATGGGACGCCTTATAAAAGGGTCTAACAATTCGTTATGCTGTGAATAAAAGTGAGATTGAGAAGCAAGATCACTGAACAAAGAATTTCTTTTGTGTTGAGCTTCGGTAGCATTCGTGATGAATGTTGGGCCATGAGTCGCTGTTAGACGAAGGTGAGGTAGTGGTGACAAGACCAGTAGGGAAGGCTGGTGCAGTCGACATGCTTGCCAGGCCGGTCACTGTACTTAACCTGCTGGGGAGGGTGCAAGAAGGTAGACGAAAGCACGGCTGCTGAATGCAGGTGAATGTGAAGATAACCCCACTATACAAAGTGGATGAATGAACTCAGCAGGTCGGGCAACATTCGATGAAACGGGCAGTCAACGTTTCGGTCCGAGTCTCTTCGTCAGGACTGAAGAAGGAGGGGGCAAGAACCCTATAAAAAGGATGGGGGAGGTTGGAAGGAGCCAGGTGAAAAAACAATCAGAAGAATGATCAAGCGGTCGGGGAGAGGAAACAGGGAGGGGATAGGCAGGAAAGGTGATGAAGGGATGTAAGGGGAAAAGCACTATGGGTAGTAGAAGAAGTCAGAATTATGAGAGAGGTGATAGGCAGCTGGAAGGCGGGGCAGAGTGAAAGTGGGATGGGGGAAGGGAGAGGGAGGAAATTACTGGAATTTGGAGATTTCGATGTTCATACCAAGGACCTGGAGACTACCCAAGCGGTATATGAGGTGTTGCGCCTCCAACATCAGTTTGGCCTAATCATGGAAGTACAGGAGGTGATGTATGATATTTCCGAATGGGAATGTGAAGCAGAGTTAACATGGGTGGCGACAGGGTGATCTGGTCTGTTGTGGTGGATTGAGTGGAGGTGCTCGACGAAGCAGTCCCCCAAACTGCGTCGATTCTCACGGATGTAGAGGAGGCCGCACCGGGAGCACGGGATGCAATAGATGACCCCGAAAGACTAACAAGTGAAGTGTTGCCTCACATGGAAGAAATGTTTGGGGCCCTGAATGGTGGTAAGAGAGGAGGCGTAGCGACAGGTGTAGCACTTACGCTTGCAGGGATAAGCACCAGATGGGAGATCTGTAGGGAGGGACGTGTGGACGATGCAGTCGTGGAGGGAACGATCCTTGCGAAAAGCGGAAAGCGGTAGAGGTGGAGAGATGTGCTTAATGGTGGGGTACCGTTAAAGGTGGCGGAAGTTGTGGAGGATAATATGCTGGATCCAGAAGCTGGTAGTGTGGTAGGTGAGGACAAAGGGAACACTGTCCCTGTTGTGGTGATGGGAGGATAGGGTGAGAGCTGAAGTGGTGTCCACTATATCGACCTGTTTAGAACATGCCAAGCAGGCAATCCAGCAAGGGTTAGGCAGCAAAGTAATTTTTGGAAGTTTAGGAGATATCCAAGTAAGAGATTTCACTTGCTGATAGAAAAACTGGTTTGGAAAAGAGTGGGAATACAATTAAAACAGAATGGACTTCAGCGATGCAAATCTTTTAATATGTTTTCCACCAGCAGTAGACAGTAGCAATAATTACTGCCATGATCTTTCTTAAACACCATCTATAACTAATTTCCTCTTTCAATTTACAACACAATGAGACTTTTCATCCATATCAATACATCTTGCTGAACAATCGTTCATAGTAGTTCGGGACTGATGATAATCGGTTCGGTCACATGATATATTCACCTAGCCTGAATTCGCATGGTGAAGTTGGTACTAATGATAATCAGAATAAAACATGCTTTCGCAAGTGAATGGTGTTGTGACACATGGCCGGAAACTGCTAATCCAGTCACTCCTAGTTCTGCACTGACTCTTGTGAAAACAGTAGCAGCATCTAGCAGGTGATCTGGTACGAATACACTAGCCTAAGTCATATACAGATAGACAAATATTTAAGAAATTAGTCACAGACTACTGCAGAAGCAATGGTAGCCATAGCCGAAGAGTAGTAGTGGGGACGAGCTCCCAATGCTAAACAAATGCTCTACATGGCTTGCGTCTCAAACAGCCTTTGACAACCAAGTCCAAATGCTGGTCTTCACGTGTGACATAGTTCTTATGCCCGGTGTAGCTGTTTCCACTGACAGTGGCGCTCCCAGTGACTAACAGAGGCGTAATACCCACGATTCCCCATTTCCCCATGATCGACGGAGGACGCGCGCGCGCGCGCGCACACACACACACACACACACACACACACACACACACACACACACACACACACACACACACACACACACACACACACACACACACACACACACACACACACACACACACACACAAGAACCAGTTATTTCGGTCGAGTCATCCATGCCGAACTATTTTTTGTATTTGCCCCACCGATCTGTATCTGCTCGATTCCCTTTCACAGATCTCCCATTCACTTACTAATTTAAAGCTGTCTTTCATGCTGCAATAGAACTTGCATCTAAGAATTCTGCAGACAGCCTGCTCCATCTTTGCGCCAAACACCGAAAGATGTTCCCTTATGAGCATTCCCTTGAGTACTGTCCTTGGAATAAAATCTAACCTTTTCTAACTGCACCTGATGGTCAACGTATCTGCACATAATACTTCAAAGTACTTCATGTCTATGCAAGACATATGTCTTTGATTGGGTGCAGATATCATTATAAATATATAGATCAGATATAAAGTCAGAATCTTCCGGTGCATGCGACGCAGAACTTTCAGTTTGTGATCACTGAGGGAACACGAGTTTCAACGTTCAGTTCTGTACTTTCAAATAATTGGGGCAATTCATTTCTAAACCTCTATCCCCTTGTCACACAAAGCTAGTACAAGTTCGGATTGTTATTTATTGCCTTGCAATCTTTCACATGTATACCACCAACAGACACAACTTTCCGCCGGAAAAAAAGGCGTAGAACACAGCATATAAAACTCACATACTTAATAGGTTAAGTTCAATGTTAGAAGTATAAAGAACATTTCACTATTATACTACATAAGTCTTAACATTCACGGCACTGAGACGCAGCTTCTTGCGAGCATGGACATTATATCTATGTAAAAATAACATTAACATAGTCCGTGAAGAACCGCCGAACTTGTGCTTTCAGGCAGAGTGCATACAAAAATAAACCGAAAATTTAAAAAGAGGATATAAGAGTATTTAATAAATAGATAATAAATATCGAGAATATGATCCGAAGATTCCTTGAAGGTGAGAGCATTGGTTGTGGAAACATTTCATCCATGTGGCAAGAGAAGTTTTACCATTGCTTCAAAAACTTGATGTCTGAAGGGTAGTAATCTGGTAATGTGAGTCCTGAGCTTCCTATATCTTCTTCGCGATGCCAGCAGGGAGAAAAATAAATGTCAGGATGACCGATGTCGGTTTTCGGCGCGAGCGTTTCATGTAGTTATGCTCAGTGGTAAGGAGGATTTTACTCATGATGTACTGAAACATATCCCCCACTGTTTGTAGGATTTTCTGTTGAAGGACATTGACGTTTCCATACCATACTGAGATACTGCCTGTCCTAGTATTTTCCGCGACACATCCATGGACGTATGTAAAACATTAAGGTACCATAATGAATCTACCAGAATTTCTAAGTGCAAGGTCCACCTGCTTTCCTCGTAATTGTACTTATGTGCTGGGCCTATTAAAGGTCCTCTGAAACATTAACAACTTGGAATTTTAAAGTTGCTTACCCTCTCTAAATCTGATTTTTCGAAGGGGACTTGCTAAATGACCTCTGGTGCCCTTCTGCTGAACACCACAATCAGTTCCTTGGTCTTGCTGGAATTGCATAATAGTAATTGTTATCACACCACTCAGCCAGGCTTTTCCTCCCCTTCATATATGCTGAGTCGTCAGCAGCTTCAATTGCACCCACGATTGCGGTATCATCAGCAAACGGGTAAATTGCATTGAGTTCTATATAGCCACACAGTCATAAATTAAAACTGAGACTATCAGGAGGTTTGGCACAGCAGGGAATTGGGGCATCGACGCTGCTGGGAGTTCTGGAGTTGTGAATCCGAACTGATAGGGATCTGCTGGTAAGGACATCCATGATCCAATGGCACAAGAAGAAATTGAGGTCAATTATTAATCTGTTTTGAGTTGTTGATGATCCTGAATAGAGGGCAGTTTTCGATAAAGTTAATACTGATGGATGCATCTTTGATGTTAAGATGTTTCACTGTTGAGTGAAAATCCAACGAGATGACATCTACTTTGGACCGCTTACAGCTGAAGGCAAACTAGAACCTGTGTAATTCGCTTCTCAGGCACGAAATGATATGCTTGATTAAAAACATTTTAAAACACTTCATCGCTGTGATTGTAGATTCTGCTTGGCGTTAGTCGGTGAGGCTGGTCACCACGGTCTTATTGTAACTGAGGACTGTTTGAATCAGGTGGGTAACTCATACTACATAGGGCAGTAATATTGCCTTTGATAACAAGTTAGGATACGGAACGTTTACCATATTAGGTAAAGATAATAACGCTACTGGCCCTTCATTAGTGATGGGACCTGAGAGGTATCTGGCAGTTTAGTCTTTTAATGACCTGGGGCAAGATGTTGCTACACATTCTGACAGTTTTTTGTCCTAATGCTACCGTACATCTTCCTTGATGGTAGGGGTCAATGAGATTGCTGTACGGATGTGAGGGATTATTGACAATGCTAAATGCCCGGACCACGCAAAACTCATTATAGATCAGTCCGAGTGCTGGAAGAGAGGCACAAACGATCCTCTCAGAAGTCCCCAGAATCCCTTAGGGACCCTTGTCAGAAAGGCAAGGGTCAGATATGAAAATAATAACACTTCTGTGCCCATTTTTCGTCAGCATTCGACATCAAGTACTTCCGTAGTTTTAGCAACATAGGGCTGTGCCCGAAGTCTCATCGTGGTGGATTCCTACAAAATCCTGAACCAGAAACGGCGACCGATTACGTGATTCCTTTCTGACGCTGAATTCTATTTATGTTTTTACCTGTGTTTGCCTTCTTTCAGACTAGTCACAAAAATATTCTGTTCCGGCGAGGTTAATACTGTCGTACTGTATTGACGTTTATTCTGTCACATACCGTTATCCCATTTGCGGAATGACAGTCTGTCGAATAACTGAGTGTTGCTTCAATTTTTCTCCATACGGTGTTTGTGCCCTGACGTCAATACTCATCCTAAATTCCATTGCTGCACATTTGACTGGACTAAACTGCATTCTACATTTACTGCCCGTTTAGACTTAAACAACTTTCCAGACTATCAACAACACTGCCAATAACAAAAACGAAAGAGGAAACTCGATTAATGTGCGTTAGAGGTCGACATTATTATTGAGATATCATTAGTATCTGCGTGCCCTTGGGGTTCAGATGACATTGCTATCGCTTCCCATTTTCTATTTACCTTTAATTATCCGTGAAGTGAGGGCCTCCAACGCCTAGCGTTGACATGGATAGATTGACATAGCTGTCTAGACACGCACGGCTAGGCATTGCGATATGTCGAGCTAGTTATAGAATGTAGCAAGCTTACTTTCTCTATGCATCTGATGAACCCAAAGGAACGGATGAGACCTATACAGTTCGATACCAGGAGAGCCGCAGGAACTGTCAGTTAGCAGCGAACTCAATACATGACCGCCTTCCTGACACCAGTTCTACGGTTGTTTCCCCGGAGTTTACTTCTGAAGCCTTCCCCATTAATCGGTATTGTCACAAGACAGCGAAGTCCTGAGATCAAAGTTTCCCTGTTCCTATATATCCAAACAACCACGGCCACCGGCCCACATCTGCCCGAAGCAACTGGATTTCAGGTCCAGTAACCGTCTTTACCCGTTCTCCTGTCCGTATAGTCGGCATCACCGAGCTTAGCAGCTAAGCCACGCGTGTAGGCCATGAGGCGGACTTGTTTATCAAAGGCTATTTAAAGCAAAAGCCGTTGGGAGCATTTAATAGGTAGTGGGAGTTTTTCCCAATTAACAAACTAAAGGAACAAATTATCCGGCTATAAAAACCTAATAGAACCAATAATCTCTAGAAAACGAGTTTTACCACAAGCACTGTAAACAAACGACATAAAAGGACATAAACGAAGTAGCCTGTATCTGCTCCAAGTACAGCAATCCATTGTGATTCACCACCTTTTTTATGCACACGACTGTATTTGCCACTTTTCTGCTGTGTTCTGCATCCTGTCAGTGTTCCGTTGTAACGTACGACAAACTGATGCACTATCCAAAACACCAGCCACCTACTTTTCATCGGCAAACGCACTAGACCACCGAATGAATTCTTCATCCAAGTCATTCGTCAGAAACGTCTCAAACGGCAGTACTTCCTGAACAAGTCCCCTCGGAGTGGCGCTCATAAACGTCGTGCAGACAAAATACGATCCATTTACTATCACTTCTATGGTTAGTCCAATTCAGCCAGCTTTCCAAGGATTCGAGGCCTCTGGAATTTCCTAATAAGCTTCCAAAGGCAATCTTGCTCTAACGCGTTATCATAGTCTACACGGAGGATATTCTTTGTTCTTGCTTCATGAATATGTTTGGGCATATCCTCAAATAATTGAATTAGACTCGTGAGGCAAGATCTTATCTTGGCAATGCCAGGTTCCTTTCACGTCACAAATACATAGAATTGCCTTTTCTAAGAATTCTTCGGAATATTTGCCCAGAACGGACATAGGATCTGCTCGTCTATAATTACCAGGATTATTCCCCTATTAACTTTCATGAACTAGGAAATAACTTGTCACACTCTCATCCTCTGTCCATTGAACAGGCAGAGATCCTCGCCAAAGGCTCAATAATATGTTCCCTTATTTCTGACAACAGCCTATTTTGCCGCTCTGTGGCTCCGCAGACATGTCGATCGTTATGTTTTTTTTTCAGAAGTTCTACAAATCTACTTTCATAAGGGTGATATTATCCCACCATCCTCCGTTATTTTCGTCAACATGCTTGTCACTGGTGCAAACAAATGCAAATCACCCTTCAGTTGCCTTTCCTGCTTATTTCCCTGCGCGTCATATCTGGGAGTTTCCTGACTCGTCGCTGTGTCAAGTCACGTCTGTCATTCGACTTGAAGTTTCCCACGTTATGTTTGAAAGCTTTCTGGAAGATTCTGGAATCTCTTCACCAATATTATGTAGTTTATATAAGGCACTGCAAACTACGCCGGCATTCCCTCATCCTTTGAATCCGTATGTTATTCAATAGAGTGTCCTTTCAGGTTTTTATGCTGATTCTGTTCTCCTCCTTCTGTGTAGCGATCTCCTACCAGGTGTATCAGGCTTTGGGTCAACACTTATCTCCTGTGCTAGATTCAAAAAGGTGATTCCAATTGCGATTTTTCCCCCAGGGCTATTCCCATCTTCTGTCTTCATCCGGGAAACTGGCACATTTGGCATCTGTCTCTTTAGTCTCTAAGGCATAGTTATTCAGCGGTCAGCACATTCGCCCCGAAACTCTGTCTCCAGTCATCAGTAGAGAAGATTTCCTCTTGTATCCTTGATTTTGCTTGACAGCACAAAAAGCTGCTAGCCCATAAACATGATGAAGCTTTTCCCACATGTCTTACACATACTTAATTTACGTCTTCTGATCGAACTCACACAGAACAGCGACATTATTTAATGGGTAATCTCTTTCAGTGCACCAAGCCTTAACCCATGCGGCGTCCATAATAAAGTACCTTCATCAGTTTCCCCGAAACCAGTTTAAACGCATGCTTAAACACAGAAACAGTGTACTCAATTCTTAACAGCAATTCAGCGAAACTCGTACGGGCTGCCCGAAAATAGAACCCTGTCACTGGGTTCGAAGGCAGACTCGGATAACAGCCACGTGAATCAGTGGAAACCAGGTTCATTTTCATGAGCAATATACGAAAGGCCGGTATGATTTGACATTCAACCATAGACGAACAACAATTTGAGCGAATGCTGAGTTAATAGAATCCATACAGCCGCATCGGTCGCAAATAAATAATAAATCGTGCACCGCATCAAATTATAACAAAAGTATATTTACTAATTTCAGCCTTATCATACAGCTATTAAGATAAAGCTAATGAATAAATATCAAGACTGCCTTTCTGTTAAACCATTCTAAACAACTAACGTTGGTGCTCGTATCTTCCAAAGATTGGGTATGACCGTTACTCCCTGCGTGAAATTCTCAACACCAATCACAGGTAGAGCTTCCTATTTTGTACTGCTTCTTATCGCAAAGTACTCCTTGTCATTATATCTTCTCATATCATCGAATCCTACCGGGTCTCTTCCGATCTTCTCTTCTCTGCATCTCCCGCTAAAAAAGACCAGGAACCGCACTAATGTCCGCCAGAAATCGCATTCCATGAGACTCTGTTTAGAACTTCCAGCAAATTCAACCATTCTGATTACCTGCTACAAGATTTTGCTATTGAACACCATATCCCGTTAACGTCAGCCGAACTCAAACGAATGTTACCATTTGGACACACTATCAAGATATTCTGCAGATTTAGCAATAGTAATCTTAACAAGGACATTGCATTTTCTCTATTGTATTTTCCTAAAATATTATTTACTTCATTGCAAAAGTGTGATTGTTTCCTGACTGATGCTTACTTCGACCATTCCTATTCTGCAGATGATCCCTCGAGGATGTGTTCCATTTCTTCAGCTATGATAGGATCGCTGTTCAGCAGTGCCACTTTCCCACCTCTTTTATTTCCCTCTCTTTTTTTTTTCTTTCGAGGGATACAAAAACAGTAAGTATTTCTGCTTCTGTGAAAGCGATATTATCATGGGCACGACGTTATAACACCATAAACTGCACCATTATCTCTATTGATCACTCTTATTCCTGATAATTCTCGCATTAAAATCGACTTATTTTAAACCATGAAACTGATTGCAATTAGGACCGTCCCATTAAATATCCTTCACTGCAGTCTACAGCTACCTTTACTCCAACTGTCCCAGGGTGTGACCAAACACCCTGTTTCCAAATACCAACCAAAACGTGTTTAAAACATGTTTCCTTGTTTTGTTCTCAGTGGGAAAATGGTCACTATGTTTCGGTAGGTCATTATAGTCAAGTTCTCTGGAAACACTTTGCTCGAGCTATTGTCTCCTGCACTTTTCACAAGGGACAGTAGTATATTTGTTTACAAGACTTCAGGGATTCTTTTTTTTCCCCAGCAGCAGCCACTCAACAGGACACTCTGGGCCATGTACGGCCGTATATAGGGTATGCTGTTCTCATTGTAATTAATAAGTATTGTTTGAAAATATTATGCAACGTACCTACTGAAAGATATAGATCAGATGCACGAGAACATTACGTGATTCAGGTTCATTTTACAACGTTGGTTTGGAGAGAAATACTTTACAGAGCCAAAATGGCAGAACACTGAAAGCACTGACTGCCGCCATTACTGTGGACATTACGCTTTCAAAGCACTCAGATTTCCGTCATTTATTTCGCATTTGTAAGGTCCAATTGCAAATGTTAAAATATGTTTATCTAACGCATCAGTTTTTGTCAGTGCAGCCAATTCCATCAGCCAGAATGGTTTCCGAACCCACTCCGATTCTCATGACAACTACCCTACTATGAGGAAGAATTTGTGGTCTCTCAAGAGGACAGCTACCAACGAATCGAAGCAAACTCTATTAATGGCGATAGACAACGGCACAAACGTATTGGGTGTATGATTTATGTGGGCTTCAAACAATGTAGAGAGAACGGGAGTAAAGTGTTCTGACACAGAAGGAAATGATTAGTGAGCTGGAGGCAAATTGTGAAAAAAAACTGAAAGAGAGGAAGATTAAATATCTCATAGAGAAATTTGAAGTGAAGTTAAGTGTGTTATCCCTATACTTGAGGGCATTGCTGAACGGAGGCCAGATATAGAACACTTTAGCACTGAGCGGATGTTGAAAGAATATTAAAAATAGTGGATGTTTTCATTTTTAGAGGTCTGTTGTTAGCGCTGGGATTGCTAATAAGCCAATCGCTATTGTTGCTGTACAGACTGGACGGGCAGACACACGAAAATCCTAAAAGGATGCAGTGAACATTCAAAGTAGTTGCGACAGCTGCTGGTGTTTCCCTTGGGAGAAGTCCACATGCAAACGTGCAAACTGAAGCGTTTAATAGCAGCAAAACGCGGATAAAATTGTATTTAGAAGTAAGCACATTCATTGTGCACCTATATTATCGAGTAACTGAACTTGAGACAGACATAACAGCATTAATTGGGAAGCTCATCAACTGCTTATTGGTAAAATATACCTTCATGTAAGTAAATGCTCAATGAATGATAGTTTCATTGTAAAATGAATCTATTTTCTAAAGAAATGTTTATACATAACATCATAAATTACCGCAAGAGCTAGAATGAAGCCAAACTAAAGACTGCAAACGAGTCATGAGTTGACAACATCTGAAGAGTTGACGGAAGTTAAATTATTTCTGCAATTGCTCCACAGCCTGTTGATAACTGCAAAAAAAAAAACAAACGTAGAGTTTTGACAGAATGCTGATGACGAACTTGAGATTACAGACAAAATTATGCTAACATTTAACACCGCACCGACATACTTCATAGACACTGCCCCAATATAAGGACGACATCTGTTCAAAGAAAGCATGTGATCAATATTTGCGAAAATAACAAAAGTTAATATTCTCAGCATTAGTATATTACGGCAATATTTAGGAAAACTTGAAACATTTGAAAAAACTGCACAGATAAAACCCTCCACTTCATTAATATTAACAACCAAAAAAAGAAAAGAAAAAAAAAACAACATAATGAAACGATCCGAGATATTTTTCCGGGACGAATCTCAAATCTGACTATCGTTTTATCGAGCTTTAAACTTTAAGTTGAACGGAAATAGTGTATCAAAACAGAAATAACTAAACTAGTGATACTAATGAGACGACAATACCTTGATTATTTGAACTTTTACGCTGCGTCTTCAGTTTAGCTGAAATCATTAATTCAAATATAGGAAATAATTTTAGAGATGATAACATGAAAGCTGGACGAGATAAGAACAGAATATTAATAATATAGGTGAAAAAGAGAGAGTAGTATGCAATACTTCTTAATGTATATTCTGTCGGAAGTTTTCTCTTTATTGCACCATGATCTTTTTCGTTGCCTGCTGATATTCCAGGTAAGATATTTGTCAGTTTCATATTCATTCATCAGTTCTGTTGTATCCTGCCATTCTGTATTAGATAGATCGATAGATAGATAGACAGATAGATAGATAGATAGATAGATAGATAGATAGATAGATAGATAGATAGATAGATAGATAGATAGATAGATAGATAGATAGATAGATAGATAGATAGATAGATAGATAGTTAGATACTTTATTCATCCCCATTGGGAGAAAATGTTGAATTTCCCAATGGGGATGAATAAAGTATCTATCTATCTATCTAATACAGAATGGCAGGATACAACAGAACTGATGAATGAATATGAAACTGACAAATATCTTACCTGGAATATCAGCAGGCAACGAAAAAGATCCTGGTGCAATAAAGGGAAAACTTCCGACAGAATATACATTAAGAAAATCTGCCAACTATAGCTGCACATTACACATACAACAAAACACATTACACGTCTTCTACAGCTCTATCAATGTATTATTTTGCGATAATAATTTGGTATGATGCTGATTTAGAAAATTACAAACTAAAAATAAAAATTCAAATAAAAAACTTCGAAAACACTATGTGCACTTGACGCATTTAAACCGATAGTAATTTAAAATAATATAAACAACAGTGTGATAAAAGTTGTAAGGGTATACTCTCATCAATGAAAACGCGGTTCAGCAGTCCGTGCGAGCATATGTAATATGATAAAAAGTTAACACAACTAAGCTCAGAATAAGCCTCAACTGGGAAGGATGATGAAATAATAACTACACAAGAAAATGTTAAATAATTGGAGACCGAATGTCGAACAGGTTGATTGCGAGACAGATGGAAATTAAACTTTATTTTTTATTTAATTTTCACAACGAAGCACTCGATGTTAGCTTCACATAATTGGAATTGCCTATAATATTATATGCAGTGTTCCTTTCTGAACGACAGCTTGAACGACAACAACACCCCACGGCACGTTTGGCCTGACAACTATCGACAGCAAATAATCTTCTTCACATCCCGCACCACAGATGTCGTTCCTTCAGGGAAGACAGGGTCAAACAAAAAAAAGTAAAGAAGCATGAATTTGCTAAAGATGAGAATTAGTCGTTGCCTCTGTAAAGTAACAACTTTAGCACATAGAAGACGAGCTGCTGTTCCGTAAGAGTCTGTTGTAATAGTGCATGATACCAGCACAGACTGAGAGTAGAAGTAAAATTAAAATGACAGGTAGCGGTAAGCTTGTAGTCACTTCAATATTTTGAGTGCTGTTACTCTGCACTGCTGTCACCAATGAAGTTTATGATTTCTGGGAAAGTCGAATGGACCGTGACGTGAACAATGAGACTGGCACATTGAAGTAAAACAAAATATCCGCATGACTAGTTCCCCAGGAAATCTACTTGTGCCCTAGATAGTGCAAATAGAAGAGGCAAACCTGTGAAGATTTTATAGAAAGTGATGTGGGTGGAGACTATCATTATGAACATTGCTTCTTTGTACACTTTGAATAATCCTTGATTTCATTCGTGACCAAATATCAATTAATCATGCAGGTGAATAAATTCAGAAAGTCCAAAGATTGGCCTGGAAAGCAACGTTGCACGGTCAATATCATGGGTGAAATGTTATGGAATCGCAAAAAAATAGTATTTTTATGTCAGTGAACCAAACCCAGACGGCAGGGGTGAGACCGTAAATGTTCAGCCACAAACCAAGCTGGGAATATTTTTTCAGTATCTCCGAGACTCACAGAAAAATGGGTCTTTCCATTATTCACCAATTTCAAGTTGGAGCCCTATGCCGACACTCAAATCGTCGATTGCATTCCAATGTTTCTTTCATGCAAAGATATTGCTAAGCACGGGAGGACAGACAAGCTGCTGAATCAGCGGCAAGCAACTGCGTAGCTTTTATCCTTTCTAGGCAGAACTCACAGACTGCAGCGCAGCGGTACATTACATCTCACGTCGGAGTTCGAAGGAAATTTCCGGCGTCTACCATAAACAAGATACTTCATTTTCATGTACGCGAAAGATTCCATCGGGTTCTCCATTTTCTTACACAGTCCAAATACGTACCAGTCACTACCGAACATTGTAATCTGTCCCGTAATTAGGCTAGAGTTAAATCTGTTGATCTGGAGTGCATGAGACTGAGGAGTCCTCGTGTGAGACGCCCAGAATTTTAATTTGCAGTTTGAGTCTGTGGCAAAGAAGGCGAATGTAATAATAGCATTTATTTCAAATGGAATAGATTATAAAAGCACGCTTAGAATGCTGAAACTTTGTAAGACACTCTTCAGGCTGCACAGAGCTTTGTCAGCAGTTTTGGGCACCATTTCTTAGAAATGAGGTGTCGCCTTTGAGGGGAGCACAGAAGAGGTTCACGAATGAACATATGAGGAGCGTTTGGCAGCTTTGGAACTATACTCAACGTAATTTAGAAGAATGCGGAGGGATCTCATTGAAACCACGAGACAGTATGGACATGGGGAGGATGTTTCTTATTATGGGTTTATTTCGGTGCTCGGGAGCACAGCCACCAAAATGAGGGTGAACATTTAGAACAAAGGAAAGGAGCGAACATTGATGACCGAGCATTGAGGGACAAAGCTAATGCCACAGATTTCTGTGGAAGCCAAGTGCATGCGTACATTTAGGGCGGAAGTTGATATTTTCTGATCCTTCAGGGGGTCAAAGTATATCGAGAGAAGGCAGGTGTATGGAGTTGAGTAGGATGTGGGATCAGGCATGATGTGTTGGCGCAGCAGACTCGATAGGCTGAATATCCTAATTCCGCACCTATGTCTGATGATTTCATGGTGGATTGTCGGGCGGTGCGGCATATAAGACAGGAAGGGCCTGTTTCACGTTTATCTCTAAGTAAATAATTAAATAACTAGCATGCGTCGTTTGGGAAATTCGCAGGTTTCTAAGATATTTACCTTCCATCAATGTCGTCATTCGAAAACAAAGATGCGGCGTGAAATAACCCTGGTGCTGCAAGTACCCCAAACCTGCCAGGAGTTAACTGTGTAGAGAAAATGCTCACCCAGTCAATGTAATAGAAAGAATTTTGGGATCATTTGAATACTGAAATCAATGATTGGGGGTGGGGGAGTGTGCGCGGGGATTCAAACTCATATTGAGAAAAGGTCACTTGAGTAACACGGAATTTTACTTCTGCCTGTTCACCCGGCCAGCCTGCGACCTGCCTTTGTGGTTTGTTTTCAGTGAGATGGAACTACAGTACTCTTCCTCAGGTCTGATTCAAAGCAAACTGCCTCACATGCGTTGAACAATCAATAACATCTCTCTAAGGACTGGATACAAGAAAAAACCTCTGCGTTCCGTATAATTCCCCAATCTCTTTCGCACCTTAGGTAGGATAGAAAAAATGACATGGACTTACTCATAAAAAAAACATAATTTCCACGTATCACTGCAGAAATCCTGATCGTTTTAAGGAATTCAATTCGCCTTCATACCTGCCGCCCGTTTTTCGCAGCAATTCTACTCAATGCTACTCAACATTGCCAGTATCTGCAGAATCTCTTCCATCCAGGTTTCCTATTTAGAAACAAGATTTCATTAAGGAGCTTCAGGAAAATTAACCTATATTAAATACTGATCATATAATGATAGAACTATGGCAGTCAGTTAAAGGTAACCAGAAGTATTTTCCTAACGTGAATTACATTCAATGCGGTCGCGACGGTTTGCTAAGCAAGACAATCCGCGACTTCCGTCTCTGAACTGAGCTAGATTTTATGAAGAACCTGAAGAAAAAACGATTACTCAGCAGCGATGACGATATCATAACATGCACCCAGCAATTTGAGAGTGATGACCTGATATCGATAAACCGCTATCAGTAAATCTAACTAGAAGTGCACGAGTGAGGAGAATTGCAAGTTCGATGATAAGGAGATGGCAACAGGGTAGCAATGGTTATATAAGTAACAAGTAGCAGAGACAAAGGAAAATATGTGGCCTTCTTCAAGGAGCTGCACAGGAGCATACCATGAAGATGGGAGCCCCAGTATTCCAGAAAATGGTACCAGCATTCATGGAGCTTGATTATTTGTGTGCAGAAATTCTGAATTGATAGGGTTGTTAATGTTCAAATTTAATAGTTATTTTTGGATGTTCAATGGCTGTGACGTATTGGAGGATAGGGAGTGCGTAAATGCTGTGACAGCATTTAACATCAAAGTGTCATTCTGTATGTTTTTCTGTATGCAAATTCCAGCTCCTACTGCATTTCCCGAAGGTCACCAGACATGGGATCCACGTGACATTGGAAGAGTGGATTCAAAATTTTCCGCCTCTCCGAAGGTATGGTGCTGTATAAATTGGGAGTTATTATTACCGGATTTTTGGAATTAGGGATATTCCGTGGCAACTGTTTCAGGACCCTCACTGTTTGTGACGTTAAAAAGTACTTTGTTATTTGTGATTCGAATTAAGAAGGCTGCGAGTGGAACGGCTAAGGATTTCCGGGACGAAGGGATTTCCTACTCAGATTAAAGAAAGGCAAGACTGTGCAGGCGCGTGAAAACAACTAGTAGAGAGGGAAACGTTTAAAATAAGACCGCCATATCCAGAGGGCGGCGGAGTAAGATGCAAGCAGCGTGCAAGGTCTTTGTCTCAACGGACTTAAGCGGTAACAGCACGAGGCGAGGTAAGTTTCCCGTGTTAATTGTGGAAAGGATGTATGTATATGAGGCCGATAAGGAACTGTAGTTGCAACTCGAAGAATATCCTCTGGTCAAGGAGACATAGCAGGTGATACAAAGAAGTTTTGGCAGGTGGTTACACCGCGGCTACGGGACACGGAGAACTGGGTAACAGTCAGGAGATGGAAGGGGAAGAGTTAGGAACTACAGAATTCCCCTGTGGCTGACCCCCTGAACAATAAGTACTCCTGTTTGACTGGTGTTGGGGGCGGCAGCCTACCTAGGAGGAGCAACAGTTGCCATGCCTCTGGCACTGAGTCCAGCCCTGTGGTCCAAAAGTGTAGGGGCAGTATGAGAAAGGAATTAGTGATAAGGGACACTATCGTTAGGGTGTCTGACAGGGATTTCTGTGGACCATGTGAATAAATTGGGATGGCAGTTTGCCTCACAGGTACTAGGGTCTGGGATGTTTCAGATGCATTCCGCGATGTCTTGCAGTGGGAGTGAGAACAGCTAGATGTCGTGATACATATTGGCACCAATAGCATAGGTAGGAAAAAGGAAGACGTCCTGAAACAGACTACAGGGAGTTAGAAAGGAAGCTGAGAAGCAGGACGGCAAAAGTAATAATCTTGTGATTACAGCCTGTTACACGTGACAGTGAGTATAGGAGTAGAATAAGGTGGGGAATAAATTCGTAGCCGAGGGTTTGCTGCAGAGGCCAGGGATTCAGGTATCTGGAATATTACGATCTCTTTTGCGGCAGGTGTGACCTGTACAAAAAGGACGGGGCGGATTTGAATCCCAAGGGGACCAGTATCCTGGAGGGGATGTTTGCTAAGGCTACTTGGGAGAGTTTAAACTAGAATTGATGGGTCGGAACCGAACTGGAGAGACTGAGGAAGAGGAGGTTAGCTCACAAATAGAGAAAGCTTGGAGACAGTGTGAGAGGGAGAATAAGCAGGTGATAGGGAAGGGACGCGCTGAGACCGACGGTTTGAGTTGTGTCTATTTGAACGCAAGGAGTATTGTGAACAGAGCGGATGAGCTTAGAGCATAGATGAATATTAGAGCTCTGATTGGTGGCCATTACTGAGACTTGTAAGGCTCAGGGAGAGAAATGATTACTTCAAGTGCCGGGTTTTAGATGCATCAGAAACGACAGAGAGCGAGGCAAAAGACGTGGGGGCGGAGCACAGTTCAGCAGAGATATGGTCAGGGCTGCAGAAAAGGTGGACATCATGAAGGGATTGTCTACGGAGTCTCTGTGGGTGGGGGTTAGGAACAGGAAGGGCTCAATAATTCTACTGTGTGCTTTGGAAATGCCGCCCAGCAGTAACAGGGTTGTCGAGGAACAGATGGGGAATCAGATCCCGCAAAGGAGTAATAATAACACAGTTGTCGTTGTGGGAGAACTTAATTTCCCAAATATCGATTGGCGTCTCCATAGAACAAAGGCTTTAGATGGAGTACCGTTCGTTAGGTGTGTTCAAGAAGTTTTCTTGACACACTACGTCGATAAGCCTACAGGAGCAGAGACTGTACTTGATTTGATATTGATAAATGAACCTGGTCAGGTGTCAGATCTCTCAGTGGGGGACCATTTTTGAGACAGTGATCATAATTCTATTTCCTTTACAATAGCATTGTAGAGAAGTGGGAACACACAAGTTAGAAAAAAAAACAATTAATTGGAGTAAGAGGAATTGTGAGGTTATCACGCAAGAACTTTGAAGCTTAAATTGGCAACAGATGTTCTCAGGGAAAGATACAGAAGAAATGTGGTAAATGTTCAGGGGATATTTCTGTGGAGTTCGGCATAGGTACGTTCCAATAAGACAGGGAATTTATGCTAGGGTACAAAAATAGTGGTGTACAGAGACTGTAGTAAATATAGCCAAGAAGAAAAGGAAAGCTTACGAAAGGTTCAGAGATCTAGGTAAACTTAGAAATCTAGACTATTATAAGCCTAAAGGACTGAGCTTAAGAAGGAAATTAATAGATCCAGAAGAGGACATGAGAAGGCGTTGGCACGCAGGATGAACGAAACTCCCAATGCATTCTATAAGTATGTGAAGTGCAAGAGGATAAGACGTGAAAGAATAGGACATATCATGTGTGACAGTGGGAAAGTGTGTATGGAACCAAAGGAAATAGCAGAGGTACTTAGTGAATATTTTACAACAGTATTTACTCTGGAAAATGATCTTGATGATTGTAGTGATGACTTGCAGCAGACAGAAAAGCTTGAAATATTAATAAACTGAATGTGCTGGAGCTCTTGGGAAACATCAAGTCGGATTTGTCGCCGGGACTGGATGAGATTTTCCCGAGGCTACTGTGGTGGGCGAGTGAAGAGAATTGGGAGCCGCTGGCGATGATCTTTCCAACATCAATGGGGACGGCAGAGGTTGGTGTGTTGCGGATGTTGTTCCCTTATTGAAGAAAGGGAGTAGAGATAGCCCAAGTAATTATTGACCAGTGAGCATTAATTCGGTGGTTGGTAAGTTGATGGAGAAGATCACGAGAGGCAGGATTTATTAACAGTTGGAGAGGTATATTATGATTAGTAATAGTCAGCATGGTTTTGTCAAGAGGAGGTCTCGCTTTACGAGCCCGAGAGAATTTGTTGAGTATGTGACTAAACATATTGATGAAGAAAGAGCTGCAGATGTAATGCATAATGATTTCAGCAAGGCATTTTAAAAGGTACCCTCTGCAAGACTTATTGAGAAAGTAAGGAGGTATTGGATCCAAGGGGAAATTGCTTTGTGGATCCAGAAATGGCTTGCGTGCAGAAGGAAAAGTTTGGTTGTAGACTGGTCATATTCTGCATGGAGGTCGCTGACCATTATTGTCCCTTAGTGATATGTTCTGTGACGCTTCTTCTGCGTGATTTTTATAACTGACCTGGGGAAGGAGGTGAAAGGATGTGTTAGTACGTTTGCTGATGACACAAAGGTTTGGGATGGTTTGGATAGTGTAGATGTCTGTCAGAGGTTGCAGCGAACATTAATAGGATGCAAAATTGGGTTGAGAAGTGGCAGATGGAGTTCAACCCAGATAAGTGTGAAGCGTTTCATTTAGGTAGCTCAAATGTAATGGCAAAATAAAGTGTTAATTGTAAGACTCTTGGCAGTGTGCAGGGTCGGAGAGATCTTGGGGTCAGAGTCCATAGGACGCTCAGAGCAGCTACGCAGGTTGACTCTGAAATTAAGAAGGCATACGGTGTATTTTATGATATATATGTACAATGTCTGAAATACATCTCATGGAATTGTTTTTTGATGATGAACTTCAATAAAGGAATAAATTACAAAAAAAAAACATTTATGAGCCTAGAGGTAATGTTGCAGCTCTCTAAGACCCTGGTCAGACCCCACTTGGAGTACTGGGCTCAGTTCTGTCCGCCTGACTACAGGAAGGATGTGGAAACAGTAGATAGAGTGCCTAGGAGATATACATGAATGTTGTCTGGATTGGAGAGCATACCATATGAGTACAGATTGACGAACGCGGCCTTTTCTCCTTAGAGCGACGATGAGTGGTGATCTGATAGAGGTATATAATATGATGAGAGGCATTGGTCGTGAAAATATTCAGAGGTATTTTACCAGGGCTAAAATGGTTGCCACAAGAGGGCAGGGGATTAATGTGCTTGGGAGTAGGTACAGAAGAGATGTCAGTTAAGTTGTTTTTTACGCAGAGAATGGTGTGTGCGTGGAATGGGCTGCTGGCAACGGTGGTGGATATGGATACGATATTGTCCTTTAACAGACTTTTGGATAGGTATATGGAGCTGAGGAAAATAGAGAGCTATGGGGAACCCTTGTAAATTCTGAGGTGCGGACATGTTCGGCACAACTTTGTGTGCCGAAGGGCCTATATTGTGCTGTAGGTTTTCTATGTTTCTATGTTTCTAATGACGGGGATGAGAAAGTAGAGATATTGCATAAAGCCTGGTGGTAGTGTGTACCGAGTAAAAAGTTGTCACATGATGCACAGTGTCATAGAAAGGATGTGGATTTGGTTGGATTAATGAAAAATTGCGTTTAATTCGAAACAGGAAGTGTGAAGTTACGAAAATTATAAAATAGAACTTAAAGACATTACAACGATACTCGGTGGATTCTTAGCATGCAGACGTATAGAGGGGTCGCGGAATCTGTGGCAGTTTTTACGTATTCAGGCAACAATAAATATATATGAGTTAGGCAAGGGTTTTTATAACAAATAACACGTTTATTAAACACTGAAAACAAACCCACCAAAAGTAAACAAACACTAGCGTAACCGGAAATCAGCTGCTATGCGGCAGATTCACAGTTCTTAATAGCGTTGCAGTTCCAACAGTTCTTAAAGCGGTATTGAAAAAAACAGTTCTTTAAAGCGGTATGCCGAAAGTTCAAAAGCCCACAGTCCATTTAAGAAGGAGAGAATTTTAAGGCGATTTAAATTCTCTTCCACGTCGTTGTCCTTCGATCCCCGGCGTCGAACTCTTCCCACGTCGAATGTTTATGAAACGTAATGGTTTAATGGCACTAACCTCTTCTTCCACACTCTGTCCTCAATCTCCCGCTATCCCAGCGGAAATTAACACGAGAACAGTCAACAAAATCCTTCCGAATGAGGATCAAATAAGGTCGAAACCAATCCACCGTCGAAAATCGATTCTCCTCGATCTTTATCTTCCAAATTCTTATCTTCACTCTCCACCAGCAAATAAACCGCTGGCAATGACCTTTTAAACTTTAGGCATTACATAAAACTTCATTTTTCAACTAAACTGCGTCATCACATTAAATCACGCAGTGTCATGAAGTCAGCTTCGCAAATTCAGCCACGAACTAACCCACCTAACAGGGTGGGTCTTCCTTTTATAACCTGTAAAAAAAAACCTGTCACATGACCTCTACTGGCGGGAAAATGACATCACTCCACCATCACAAGACCATTACCTCAAGTCCAGTATAGCTTCAACCCCAGTCACGTGACAAGGGTACCACTGTCACGTGTCACGGTACGTAACACAGTAAATCCATCATTGCTGGCACTCAAGTTTAATTAAGAAATAATCTGGTGTGCTATCCTTCATTCGACTGGATATTGATCTTAGAAGCCATGACAAGATACTCTACGTCTGCAAAGATTAGATGAGTCTACACTCAAAAAATTCTGCTAATTTTTGCCCCTCTCATTAAAGACAGGACGTCGAAGGTTTATTGAGAGTGCGCAGAAGATTTTTCATGAGGCCTCATGGATTAGAGAATGCCTGAAGGGGAAGTTTTGAGCAAACTAAAGCTTTTCTTTTTGGAGCAACACTGGTTCACAGTCAACTAAATAGAAATGAATAAGATTATGAAAGACGTAGATAGAGTTGTTGTTTTCTTTTTCAGGGCAACAATGAGAAGCGCCAGAATTCTTCTGTTTATAGTGAACTTAACACTGATAACAGAAATAGAGCTTTTTTTTTACACGGCGAGTGGTGGGTGACTGGAAATCCATACCGGATGTGATAGAAGATTCATGAGTGTTTCTTTTAAAAATAGTATCATGTAGATATAATGTAGACAATAAATTGGGGTTTACTGCCTTGTATTTGAGGGAATGTTTGGATAGATAGCTCAGTTGTTCTAAATTATTTGGAATCGCAACGTGTGACGATGAATATGCAGTGTGTTGTCCCGTTAGATATTCTTTGTTTTCTGCTTCATTAGATGTCGAACGGTAGATGATCCATGGTTTTATATTTCGCGACCTCCAATAGTATTATCATCATCTTGTCCTTTTTGTGCAGTTAAGTGCATTTCATTTGCTGTAAGAGCTCTTAAGTTATTTTGCAGAGGACTTTGGGTAACCCAGTGTTAGCTTTTGTAAATAGGGGATGGCTCATTCGCTACTGTCCACCAAAAGAAAAAAAAAATAAAAACACGACCATTTATACAATCACTCAGTGGAAATTCCGGAATGAGCTCCCTGAATTGTACAAACACTCTGTCAAAATATTTGGGAAATAAATGAAACAGTTAAGTTCGTTTCGAATATTTATCAGAAGCATCTCATCATACAATTTTACCAAGTTTTTCATGGCAAATTACATACTTTAGAATGTGGATGATAGCAGTTTTGTAATTATTAGTCATGCTGTATTAGATGTTAATATCATCTCAACATAATTTCAAAATCCGCTTCCGAGGATCGCAAAAATATTTGCATAATAATTTTCAAGAAAATGCATGAAATTATCTTCAAACTATTCAAATAACCAGTCTGCACAGAAGATCCAAAAAGAGACATTTCCATGGACGCAAGATCTCGTAGAGAGAAAGAAAAAATCAAAACAAAATGAGGGACTCATTTGTTTTTTTAAATGTTCTATAATTTGTTTTAAAAATATGTTTGTCGGTATTGACCTGAACGAATGGTCCTTAGTAATTTTACATTGCAAATAGTGAGATGTTCATTCATTGTTACATTTTAGTTTGTGTTATACCGTTGTTCGGTTCTGCGTTCATGGGGCAACCTGACTTTAACGCAATTGCGTTTTTTTTTCTTTTTTTTTGTCTTTTTGAGTCTGCAATCGCGAATCGAATGCTCAACACAATATCTTTGTTCCAGTGTGGCTGACGGCCGACTCATTCGGAACCGAAATACTCCAAAAGTGTGCGCATGTAAATAGCCGCGCTTTCCCACCATTAACTGATGGCACGAAAACCATCGAATAGACTTCAGCTGGGACGGAATATAAGGACTTCACTTTGCATCTGTTCGAACCTGAAACACTAGTGCAGGATTCTCAGTCTTTTCTCTGCGGTCTTGGCGCTCGCATGTTTTTGTACAGCTTCTTTCGTCTTTTGAAACACTGTGGAATTTACTACTTTGAGGTTTTTGCGCATCTCGCTCCCTCCTGTCTATCGCTGTGCTGCTCGCCGACTTATGGCACATTGATACAAAGCCGAGTCGCTTATTTGCAGTTTCGAGATGATTAACATGCTGATTTTCTTGCCAGGATCGAGGGAGCCGAAGTAGTGTCTTTCTGTAGCATTTTCCTGATCCTGTTCACCAGAAGTGTGGCTCTGGAGCAGAAGTTTTGGAGGGTCCGATTGGAACTGCCGGAACCAGTGTACCGTATATGTACAAAATCCGAAATATTTGCAGCTTAAGGTGACGTTGTCTTCAGTATAAGAAGATTGTCGAGGCGGACTCTTGGACACCAGGGATAATGGATCTGAAGGAATTTAAAAGAGGCATCGCTATTACTTTACTGCCGCTTCTGGATCCGGCACACATAGAAATAAGTGAAGGTTGAACACCTTCTGGTTTCGTTGACAATGTCTTCAAAATACTTTTATTGCCCCTGGTAATTACTCGGGCGACTTGCTGTGGTGAAGAAATAATTAGCAAATTGTGTAGTAGGAGAAATGACACTACTACACTAAAATGCTCGAAAATCTGATACCTGACGGGAATTAATAAATCAAATATATCATGTTTATGAAACACTCTTCCAGAGCCGTCATCCGGAGTGTTGGGGGATCTACCTGTTTTATTCTGTAATATTAATTTCTTTTTTCTTTTGTTACTATAAAGGAAAGACAGACAGGAAGAAAGATTGCTGCACTCACTAGAACTATGTTGCTCTTCGATTTAGCAAATTAGGAGACTTGAGAAGGGAATTATTTTCTATGTTTGTGATAAAGACCTGTGGAACAAGTAGTACACGTTGTTTAATTTTATACATCTCGGTGTAAAAATTCCTAACATTTCGGTGCAATGCACCCCAATGCTGTAGGATTCCAGTAGGCCAGGAAGCATCTATGGAAAGGAGTAAGCAGGCGATGTTTCAGGCAGAGACAATTCATTGGGATATTCATAGATGCTATCTGACTTTTGGAGTTCCTCTAGACTTCAGCGTGGGTTTTTTTGGTTTTCAGCATGTGCAGATTTTGGCTTGTTTCCTCATTCGGTGAGCCAATTCACGCTCCGTTTTATTTACAGTTCAGTCAGTTTTCATATGAGTTTTCTCTTGATACTTCTAGTTCTACTTTTACTGGATATGTTATATATGCTGTCATCTTAAAATGTTCTCACGCAGTCTGTTAGATGTTGCTTGCATTGTAATTTACGTGCGGGTGTCAGGCTCATTCGTAACTGGGCGTCTCCGCTGACTATTTTTATCTATAGTTTCTGCATGATATAGAGTTACTTTCTCAATTTTCCAACATGCAGTTTCTGTGGACGGGCACCTTCATTTAGCACAGGACTTCCCTGTGAAATTCTATCATACTTAATAGCGGAATGTGTCGACCCCAGAGTAGCATTTCTTTTCCTGCCCCCAAACCTCCTGCTTGTAACAGAAATAGCTGCACTGCATATGTGAATTAAACCATGCCGCTCTTCCTGAAATGTAAAGCTACATAAATGTGCTGCTTTTAGAATAATTGTACCTTTCCTAAGACGAGGTAACGCCTGGCATTCTAAACGCGTTATTCTTTATCAAACACAACTTCTATCTTTGAAATCTCAATTAAACTTGATATCTTTCCAAAACTGTCCTTGCAAGAACATTGAAGAAACGGCTTCATAAATGTAGCCTGTTCAGATACTCACCGACTGTGACAGTGACTCTGGACCCGGGTCCATCTACGTAGCTTGTTTTGTAATTCACGGTGATCCGACTGTCCGTATCACTGATGCAAGAATCATCCTTACCTCTGTGCTATCCGCAGTCGTCATTGGACAGCTACAACAATTCCAGACTTTAGAAACATGAAAAAATAAAACAGTGTCCAGTGCTCCACAAACCCCCATAAAGATATCTTTTAAAAAGAAAACTCTTCGAACTGGACGCTTCATACTTTCCAAATGTCGGTTCCTTAAACTGCAGCAAATGCAAAGAAAAAAATATGCTGACAGGTGCAAATTATAAGAGAATTCACCAGATCACAGCGTGAAAGTAATCCAACATATGATTCTATTTCCCGACTCTGGAATAGAGACTTTATCAGGACCGAAGGATTTTGTTCGATTACCCTCCGTTGTGTGTCCAAATACCCACGGTGTTTTAAGTCAGGTTCAAATCTCAGAACAGGACGGGGCCGGAGATAAAGGCTTCCCAGCTTCTGTTCCAACTTCCATGCTATTGGAGGAACATCCTATCTGAAGTAAGGGATTGGTAAGGGGGGAAATCGTTCTCAGTTGCTGGTTGCTACCCAGTTTTTTTTGGGAAAGATGGTTTTATACTTTCAAATTCAGAAGAGTTAAGAACTATAGTATGAACACTGAACTTCCAGTCTCATTACAAAACTATACAGAATGGAACGCAGGCAAGGTGCCTCGTGGTATTAGCAGCAGATTAACTTTGTTCTTTAAGTTGTAGATGGGATATTTTACAGCGCTTACTTGTGTACGGTGGGAATCCCTTTCTCAGCTCTGTGTATATTTATATTTAACTTTACAGAAATAGGTGGCGCTGTCCTTAACTACGAGATTTGTAATTTTCAGGGTAATTGTCATTTCTGCTTTATTTTCCGTTATACTAAATCTTCCTCCTGTGTGGATAAGCTCCCAGTCCGTTAGTTGTGACGTTTGTTTGAAGAAGTGCCATGCTTCAAAGTAATAGTATTCCCAATCTTTATGGAGCCTGCATGTGATAGTGAGGGACTGACATTCATTTTTCGTCACCGCTGTTGGGCTCTGGGTTACGGACTGGCAGAAGAACTCTGGAAAATAAGAATATGGAGAAGCAAATAGCAATTAGATATGAAACATGCAAGATGGCTAATACAATGAGTTCATGAAATTCCGAATATATTCTTCAGTTTTATATTTAGCTCGCACATTGCAGAAAGTTGTGACCAGTACTCACGGCGGAAACAGAGGCAGAGCGTGACATCCAAGAGAAAGTTCATCGTATCGTGGCCGAGTGTCAGATGGTTTTCTTGACGCAGAGGTAGAGTGCCGTGGCAGATTATTCTTCAGAACAGCGCAGAGGCACCTTCTTTGGTTGCTGTTCTAGAATAATACAAATTCAGCGCTGCTTCCGAAATACCATTTTGTGCGAGAAAGTGTCAGGGTTAATGAGCAATAGCTGAGGTTCTGTTTCCTCTCAAGTTGTTCTTAAGCTCCTCCCTTACTGGTTTAAAGCCAATAGGGTAATGTCTCGTCCTTTGAATAAATAAGAAAAGATGGAGGAGCTGAAAAAAAGAAAATAAGTATTTTACATTGCCAGGGTGAAAAGTCATCTCATCATGATAACTGTCAGTGTCACTAGGTTTGTAACAATATCAACAAATATTCGCCGGATGTCTCGAGGGATGGAGTCAAAGAGATTGATAACTGCAAGCAACGTGTCAGAAATGCATCAATAATTTGTTGGCCGCTCTGGAAGATGAGGTAAAAGTTGATGAAATTGACGATGTCAGCAGGGGCACACCAGTGCAGTCGTGCATGTGGCATAGAAAGAGTTGGGGGACGTTGGACCGTTACCAGTGCAGGCTCAGGACATTTTTACATAGGGGACGAGAATAGAAACAGAGCAGGGAAAGGGGAGCATGTTAGTTCACATGACTATCAGTGTTTGAAGATTTAGAGGAGTCAAAAGCAAAAACGGTTTGTGTGAAAAACAGCTCCTCGATGTTGTTCGATTTTTCTGTTTTTATTTGAGATATAATGGGTGCAATAAACCAAGATCGCAGACTGACTAATTTCGCCGAAATGTTTTCTCTATACAGACAACATCATCACTTGCATTATCAATAAAACCAACTTTTAGTAAGCTCACTCAGCTGTGCCAACAGTAAAGCAGTTTAACCGATTTACCTCTGTACTAGTCCGAGTATACTGTCGGTCCTCCATAATTACAAGTATTGCTCATAGACTGTGAGGCAGGGTATATAGCAGTCTTTAATTATTTAGTGTGTTCAGATAGTGTTGATTAAAATTGAGTGTGCAGATGAATTTGCATTTTTCTTTCAACATATATTCAAGGCGCTCACACAATAGCAAAATGAAGCGAAACAACCTATCATTCTCTTTTTCTCTGACATCGTTATCCAATGCTTAAAATAACATTATAACTTTCACTATCACTCACTCTGTCACTCTCCGTTCCTTGTAAGCCACTGACGGGGTTTGAATCATGGAAGTGGAATGAGTGACTATTTGCTTGAAAGCTCGAACAGGAACACACTTACGAGACAGAAACTCTCGGGCGTATTTTAGTGATATCGATTGCAATGTTTTCGTGATGCCTTCATGTCTTAATACAGAAATGTAAAATCATTTCATAAGCTTGTTGGACAGTGTTTCATTTCCGTTCATGTATGTTGTGTTACGTACCCCGTAACTCGGTCACTTACCAGCAAAGATAGAGAGGTCCGTTGAAGTCTGATGGTACTATTTTTAACAGTATTTTTTGATTAAAAAATACACAAAATAATGTCAATGCAAACATGCAGATAATATACGTCGCCGATACTAAATCTAAAAGCGCGGGTATAATAATAATCAATAAGAAATAGCTCTATCGTTGTCTAAGGGATAATGAATTTTCCGATGGAAATATATAGTTCGTTCAGTTCATACAGGCTGCAACCGTTGAGGAGCCTGTGTGGCAATTGTTGGAGAGAGAGAGAGACGGGTTAAAACTTGCCCATTCTGTTTATGATGTCAATCCTTCGAAAGTCGTTGAGAGTTGAGTTCCCCGTTGTTAGCTAAAAACCGTTTTTCCGTGGCAAAGGTCACCGATTCCGGGCAAATGGAAGCGGACGCACGTGGCCTTCCACCGGCTTTCGCTATTACGGAATGGCTAGCGTTTCTTCTGGTGCGGCTGAGGGTCTGTTCCCACAGACCCTCTTTTTATCCTGACTCACCGGGTCTCAGATTTCAATCAGGTTGGGATGAGGTAATCCCTCTCCCTCTCGTTTCATTGCCTGGGGCGTCGATGCATCGTACCGGATGCAATACACAAGTCCGTCTCCAAGAGACAATAGCCGGCATCAATGGGTCCGCCTCTCGGAGGCCAAGACACATTCCAACGACTTGTGGATTCTGCATGTCTTTCCCTCATTTCCTGGGTCTCCTGAATGGACTCAATAGTGATCTTGGGATTCTCACAAAGGAGGGGGCTACCGCGCACCCTTCGGCCCCTCCGAGCTGTGGTACATTCATAACAGTTGCAAGGTGCCTACTGGAGCCTAATACTCAACAAGTTTATGAACGATTTTCTAAATTTAGTTTTTTGGGGATAAATAAATACGTGACGGAACAAATGTTCGTTGCATATTATGTGTGACGGTGAGTAGGTATATTTGCATTTACGTGTGTGTGTGTGTGTGTGTGTCTGTCTGTCTGTCTGTCTCTGTTTGTGTGTGCTTGTGTGCAAGAGTGCAAGAGTTTCTGGACACTCACTTTCAATGATATGTATAGATCATAAGGGAACACTGAAATGTTAAAAACAAATTCTTATGGATTAAGGAAAGTGCACTCACTTAGATTCGGAAACAGGTTCGCCTTCTTCTCGAATTACCCCGTAGTTACCAGATGTAGCTATTATTGTTAACCGCTACAGAGGTAAAGATAGAATAAAGAGTTCATAGTATGCATGGTACAATATTTCATTTATATAAAACAACAAGATCTTAACACATAGGAACAGGCTGTTCAGCCTTTAAATCATGACTGATCCTTTTTTTTGCTTTTGGTTCCTCTGAACCTCATTTCCCATCCTTCTTCCCGTAAACTTGCATGCCACATCTAATCAAGAACCTATCAAGGTTTGCCTTGAATGCACCAAAAGAACTACCACCACAGCTGAATGTGGCAAGAAATTCCATAAGTGCACCAGCACCTGCTGAATGATATTTCTCGGAATCGCTTTTTTAAATGTACTTCAATCTATCCTGAAGCTATGCTCCCTTGTCCTAGATTCTCCAAGCATGGGAAATATACTTTCCTCATCTACTCTATATAGACTTTTGAATATTCAAAAGGTTTAAATTAGATGCCCCACCCCCATCTGTCTAAATTCCAGCGAGTACAGCAAGAGCCATCAAGCTTTCCTCGTATGATAAACCTTTCGTTTCTTCCTGGAATTCTTTCCTGGAATCAACCCTGTGAACCTACTCTGCACCCTTTCCAAAGTCAGCACATCTTTCCTATGAAGGGGACTCCAAAACTGCTCACAATACTCAAGATGAGGCCTCACCAGTGCGTTATAAATGCTCCGCATCACAACTCTTGTACTGCAGAAATCTTGAAATGAATCCTAACATTGCATTTGCATTGCTAGCCCTCGACTCAACATACAGCTTAACCTTTAGGGTGTTCTGCACAAGGATTCCCAAATCATTTTGCATTTAAGAATTTTGGATTTCCTCCCCGTTTAAAAAAATGTCGTCAGATTTATTTCTACTACCAAATTACATGACCATGAATTCTCCAACATTATATTTAATTTGCCACTTTCTTGGCCATTTCCCTAAATTGTCTCAGTCGTTCTGTATCCAACCAATTTTATCAAAACTACTTGCTGCTCCACCAATCTTCGCATCATTTGTAAACATAGCAACAAATCCATCTATTTCATCGTCTAAATCATTTATACATAACATAAAAATTGGTCCAAACTCCGACCCCCACGGAACACCACTAGTCATTGGGATCCAACCAGAAAAGGGTTTTTTATTCCCATTCGGTGCCTGCTATCAATCAGCAAAATGCGCTATCGATGTTCGGAACTTCCTGTAATACCATGGCCTCTTATGAAATGCAAATATGCAACACTTATTACATCCCCTTTATCTGTCTTACTTGTAATCACGTAAAATAGATACAAGAACTTTGTCAGGCAAGATTGTCCGTGAAGGAAACCATTCTGACGTTCTCCTATCTTGTCCTGTGCCATTAAGTACTCAATCACCTCAGCCTTAACAATTAACTCAAACGTCTTTCAAATAACTGAGGTATTGCTAACTTGTCTATAATTTCCTTCCTTCTGCCTTCCTGTGTCTCAATATCACCAAGACCAAGGAGATGGTGGTGGACTTTAGGAGATCTAGGCCTCATATGGAGCCAGTGATCATTAATGGAGAATGTGAGGAGCAGGTTAAGACCTACAAGTATCTGGGAGTACAGTTAGACGAGAAGCTAGACTGGACTGCCAACACAGATGCCTTGTGCAGGAAGGCACAGAGTCGACTGTACTTCCTAAGAAGGTTGGCGTCATTCAATGTCTGTAGTGAGATGCTGAAGATGTTCTATAGGTCAGTTGTGGAGAGCGCCCTCTTCTTTGTGGTGGCGTGTTGGGGAGGAAGCATTAAGAAGAGGGACGCCTCACGTCTTAATAAGCTGGTAAGGAAGGCGGGCTCTGTCGTGGGCAAAGTACTGGAGAGTTTAACATCGGTAGCTGAGCGAAGGGCGCTGAGTAGGCTACGGTCAATTATGGATAATTCTGAACATCCTCTACATAGCACCATCCAGAGACAGAGAAGCAGTTTCAGCGACAGGTTACTATCGATGCAATGCTCCTCAGACAGGATGAAGAAGTCAATACTCCCCAATGCCATTAGGCTTTACAATTCTACCGCCAGGACTTAAGAACTTTTTAAAGCTATTATTAATGATTTTTGAGATGGCGATTTAGATGCATATCACATTTTTTTTTTTACTGAGTTAAGTATTGTATGTAATTAGTTTTGCTACAACAAGTGTATGGGACATTGGAAAAAAAGTTGAATTTCCCCATGGGGATGAATAAAGTATCTATCTATCTATCTATCTATCTATCTATCTATCTATCTATCTATCTATCTATCTATCTATCTTCGTCCTCAGAATTTTGTAGTCGTCTGGCAATGCCAGAGACCAATGACGTTTAATTGATCACTGCTAATGCCAAAAAAAAAGTAAATCTGTAACACTATCTCTATCCGAACCTTTGGTGCTGTTCAACTTGTCCGGGTGACTTATGTATCTTTGGATCTTTCAGCTTTTTGAGCACATTCTCCCATCTAACAGTAACTGCACCCACTTCTCTTCCTTCAAAGACTACAACATCTGACACGCAGTGAACACGGATGTAAAATACTCATACAGTTCATCTCTCATCTCCTTGGCGCATGTTATTATTTCTCTTACCTCATTTTCTAGCGGTCAGATATCTACTCTCGCTCTGTTTTATTTTGAGCAAAGTATTTAATATCCATTTTAATACTATTCTCCAGCTTGCATTCAGATTTCACCTTCTTCATTCTAACGATTCATTTAGTTGTTTTCTATAGTTAAAAACGTAATCGTCTATCTTGCCACTAATTTTTGCTTTGCTGGACGCCTTTGCTTTTATTTTTACGTTAGCTTTGACATCTCTTTTCAGCCACTGTTGTACTATATTGTCATTTGACTTTACATTTTCCCTAACAAATTTCAAAGTTGAAAACAATCATATTGTTATCACTGGTTCCGCACGATACTTTTACCTTAAGCTTCCTGATCGCCTCCGGGTCATTAGATAACATCCAACTTGTATAGCTGATCCCCCCTAGTGGACTCAACGACAAACTGCTCCATAAAGAAATCTCTCGGGTATTCAACAAACTAATTCTCCTGAGTTCCCTTACCAACTTATTTTCCCAATTGACATGTATGTTAAAATCTCAAATGACTATCATATCTTTGCCCTTTTGAAACGTCGTTTTGTTCGCTATTGGAACCTCCGGACCACGTCCCAGCCACTGTTCAGAGGACTGTATATAACTGAGATCATGATCCTTTCCGTCTTGCTTTCTTTTAAACTCTACCCAAAAGGATTTAGCATATTCCGATCCTATGTCACAAATTTATACTGATTTGTATTGATATATTGTACGCATTTATTTCAATGTCTTCTGATTCCATGTCAATTATTTTTGTTTAATTGTTCTGTAAATCCGTGCAATTTCCGCAGCATACGTCAATTTGACATGCAATGCTATTAAAATTCCTAATCAGATTAATCACGTGGCCGTCTCACCCAGCATTCCAGTTTGCTATTCTCGCTGTCAGCACCTGACCTGCCTTTCTCGTTGGAAAATTGCAGTAGCAGGTCTACAGATTGTAATGGTTGCAGAGCAGAATAACATTAAATCCGTAATATCCAAACGACTGCTTCGACGGAGGGCTTCAACGTCTATAGAGGTATTGACGAGGAGTCATGGAGTGAAATTGCTGAGTTACAGCCATTGAGAACATTATTGCACTGCTCTTATGTCATGCCACTTCTGCAGAGGAATTCCATGGAGTAAAGCATTGTATCTTCATGAATTATGTACGCCCGATAGTTGTTGGTGAAATGGCGTGGTTTCGGGATACAGCTCCTTGGAAAAGTGATATCAATGGTGGAAAAAAATCTTGTTTTACAACAAATATCAATCTTGGAGATACAGTGGAACACTACGAGTCTAATTATTTTTAGAAGTGTTGCATAATATCTCGCTGCACTACCACATTGAAAGCCAACACTACAAACCCAGTTGATTGCCGGTGGAGACAGAGCCACTCGTACACTATACCGTGTTTGAGGCGAGCTATTGGAAAGAGCGTAATTATGAACAAGAGCATCAACGATCCACTCTCTGCTATATTTCATAAAACTGGTTAGCGTGCTGAACTGACGATTCGCACTACTGTGATTTATAGCTTCGTCTTGCCTATCAATTCAATAGACTCCGCACTTGTGGAATGTGCAGTGTTATGTATGTGCAGCGAATACGGGGAATACACAGGGCTATTTTCGAGATGTGATGTTTGTTTCAAGTTGTCAAAAATGCACCATGCATCGTGTTTTCTTTTCCGTCTGCTCAGGCGCGCTCAAAAATAACTTTTATTAGGAAGGAATTCTTTACTCATTTAAAGTATTAATCATTAGTTTATATCGTAGTCGCTTCTACTGTAGCATCTCCTCGAACTTCCTGAACCCCTATAGGTCTCTGTGCAAAATGTCGATTTCCTGACTTACAGTTACCAACCGTTACGGATTTGTATCAGATCTCTTCTACGCTCGCTATCACCAGCCGTGCGCCACACGTCTGTGCATTTGGCTTGTTCCTCTACCAACTACATACCCCTAAACTGTTGTGTGACGAAGATTTTCAAGCTGATAATATGTTATTACTGATTAATAACCCTACTACTTCTCTACCGCCACTATTGAAAACAATTTAATTATATTCTGAGGTATCTGCTTACAAAATCAACTGTAATAAATTTGAGGCTATGCCAACTTCAAAATTGTGTTATTCAAATTCACTTTCTCAATTTATTTGCTGATGCGGGCCAGTTGGATTGAGGTATCTAGGGGTCAAACTCAGTCAGAATTTGGATAGAATAATTACTTTAAATTTTGATTCTTCATTCAGTAGGATAATAAACATTCCGTGTCAGTGGTGTCACTAAGACTGTCACTGTGGGGTAAAGTCAATGTAGTTAAAATGTCATATTTATATTAGAACTTTGTTTCTGTTTCTAAGTCTTATTTGTTTTCCTGTCAGGAGATGGCTGTATAAATATGCTGTACTGTATCTGCTCTATGATATGCTGTACTGCTTTGTAAAGTTCACATAAATAATAATAAATAATTGAATAAAAAAAACATACGGTATTTAAGAATACTTATGAACCACTTTGGATTTTCAAACTAAACGTGAGTACGAATTGGCATATAAAAGCGTAATTGAAATGTTGGTTGAATAGTGCCGCAACAACGAGCTCACGCTCAAGCGAAGAAACAAAGAGTCCATGAGAAAGTCCTAATTAGTGAATCCAAGGTACGTAGCCATGCACAAAGAATGCTGGAAGAACGCAGCAGGCCAGGCACCATATATGAAAAAAACATACTCGACGTTTCAGGCCGAAATCCTCCGGCAGGACTGAAGAAACACAAAGCTGAGGAGTATACCTGAAAGGTAAGGGGATAGGAGAGAGAAGCAGCTGGCGATGCGTGAAGCTTGCATGTGGATGGATGAAGCAAAGAGCTAGGAAGTTGACTAGTGAAAGAGTTCGAAAGCGTTGGAAGAACAGAAAAGGTTCTTCGTGCTAATTACTGCAATTTTGATAAATCAGTGCTCATGCCATCAGGTTGGAGGCTAGCCAAAATCAATGTTTGGTGTTGCTCCTCCAATCTAAGTTTGGCCTGATCACGACAGCAGAGGAGTTAATGGATGGACATATCGGAATGCGAATGAAAAGTGGAATTAAAGTGGATGGCCACTGGGAGATACTTCATCTGTGAGTCTGTTGTGGTCATATACTCCCGTATGGCCTCATGTATATAGTTGAGTCGCGACGTAGATTAGCAGCCCGATTCTAAGAACATCTAACTTTTGTTCGCTAGTACAAGCGGTGTGGAAACTCTTCATTTGAATAAGGAGAAAGTCTGTGTTGTTCTATAATGGAAAGCCTCATCCATAGAACAAATGCGGCGGAACTCAGTAAAGTAAATATCCTGTTTATAAGCGACAGCCTGGGAAATGTACATAAGGTATAGCTGCCAGTCCAGTATATTTATGAAAGTTGTATCTGGAGAACATTTCTCCAGTGGTAGGGACATAGAGATGGAGAAAGGGCATAATTTGCAGACAGAAATATTCCAATTCTCATTGTATCGAGAACTCAGCCTCCTCTATTATCAGGATGAGGCCACTGCCTGTCTGTAGGAGCAACGCCTCATATTCTCTGGAGGCTGCCTCTATTCTCACGGCCTGAATATTGATTTCTATAGTTCTTCATTCTCCTGATTCTTTCTTTATTCTATTCAGCGCTCTTACTCTAGCCTTACACTTCTCTTCACTTAACATGATCATCATCACTTTCTGGTGAGCTAGCTCGCCCCCTACTCCGATGGTTCACTGACATCTACTGTCAGATTACCTTGTCTTCCGCCCTTTTCGTTTTTCCCTCAACTCTTAGCAGCTGCTCAGTTAATTGTCCTTACTTCAACCCCACCTTCAACTTTGTCTCGTTGAACATTACATCTGTCACATTACACGCCTTCGCTTCACACACCATGCTTATCTGGCCTATTCGTCCTTCCCTTCCGCGCCCATTGAAAGAAAATGTCCCAAAATATCAACTGTTAATTCCTCTCCGTAGATGTTGCTGATACTACTGACTTTCCCATGCACTTCGTGTGTGTTCCTCTGGATTCGCAGAATATGAAGTATTTTGTGGCCATTTGATAAAAAATCTGTCTTTGACATTAATCTCTTCTCTCTGAAGTAGGAGAAATGAATACGTCCTGTAGGACCAGAGGGTGACTGAGAGGCTGTGTTGCGGGCCTTGTTCACGGGAACTTGTTACGAAGGTTAGCATGCCCAGTGGTTTGCAAAGGGATATAGAAGAGAAGGATTTCAAATAAGCACATTATCTAAGTTAAAGAGTAAAACATTCTACCAAACAGCTAAGTCACCGTAATTTGAACAAATTCGAACATTAATAGTTTGTTACACTTTAAATTCAACAGGTATTTCATAAATTCTCCCGACGTGCACAAAAAAGGCAAATATTCAACAGACACTCAGGTACGTTTGCGCATGGGCCCTCCTATATCCAGCACATCCTTCTGCAACAAGTGGTATTTTAGCACCTATCAGTACCGCAGTGGAAAGCGAGCGTGCCTCTTTTCTTTCTGTTTCAATCTTTTTATTATTTTTTTTTCAAAGACAAATACATAGCAGTCATAATAGTGCAAAGGGAGTGTGATAACATTGTTGGCAGTTAACACGTGAGAAAAAACTATGAGTAGCACCAATACAATTGACCTCCCAAACCCTTAATATAAACAAGATAAAAAACAATAAAAATGATGGGAAAAAAAAACCCAAATTGAGAAATCTAAAAACAAAATAAACTAAACTAAACCAAACTAAATCTAAGCTAAACAAAGCTGCGCTATTCTATTATATTAAATAAATGTAACCCCCTGGTTTGCCTCAGGCTCGCTCAGCTCGTTCTCGTCTAGGGGGAGCAGCCTTCGGCCCCGCCAAACTGGGTAATCAGCTGGTGTGGATGCTGTGTGATGTCCCCGCCTCGCCCAAAAACACACAGTACACCATATGCGATTAAATGAGTACAATTTATAAAGGTTACTATAACTAAGTGATTAATAACGATACAGTATATATGAAGAAAAAAAAAGAAATGGCGCTAATCTTATCAAACTCCAAGCCACTTCGTGCACAACCGTTGGAGCCCAATTACTGAAGTCTTCTGGCCACCATTCGATCCCCTCCGAACTCCTCGACTCGCAGCTTAGGACCATCCAAAGTGGTCAACCAAGCACATCTAGCTTCATCTCCTCTCCTCGGAGTACCTCCTGGCCTCGAACCCCCGCTTGGGGTCCGTTCCTGGCCCAGCTGACAGCATCGCGTCCTCTCTCTCTCTCAACCCCTCGCGCCGATCTCCCCAAAAGCCCGCCAACCATAGCTTACAGACTCAGAAGAAAGAACAACATTAATCCCAATTGGATTACAAAGGAATACAATTCTCGTTATCAGTAAATTTTAACCAAAACAAGCTTCCAACACTCTCTCACAACAAAGAAGCATTCCTGCTTTTAACAAAACAAAGAAGCTATTTTGATTACATACACTGTAACAAAGAAAAAAGAAGAAACCCGCTTTACATAAAATTATTAGTGTTGTCAAATCCGCTGCTCTATTTATATCAATGAGTGATAGAAAGGAATCGGAAAAGGTCAAATTACATTCTCTGAAATTATTGATTAAAAGGCCTCCAGCTTTCTTCAAATTTAGCCGAGGGATCAAATATACCACTTCTGATGTTTCTAAATTTATGCAAGATATGGTTTGGAATAAAATATTGAGATGTAGTTGGAGGATTCATCTCTTTCCAGTTCAATAAAATAGATCTTCTAACCATTAAAGAAGCACATGCAATCATCGACCGAGCTGCAGAGAGCAGATCAATCAATGATAAGACGAAAATTTGCAGTAGTAGGATCTGGTTGTAAATCCATCCACAAAATTGTAGAGAATATATCAAAAATATCTTTCCAATTTTTTTTTTCCGAAAGTGGACAAGACCAAAACATATGCGTCAGAGAGGCTACCTCAGAGTGACATCTACCACAAATCGGATTTATATGAGAATGAAAACTAGCTAATTTATCTTTAAACATATGAGCCCTATGTACTACTTTAAATTGAATCAACGGATGCTTAGCCCAAATAGAAGACAAAATAACTGATTGTATACTGTTCTTCCATTTCTCTATAGGTAAAGAAAGTTGAAGTTCCTTCTCCCATTCATTCTTAATTTTATCAGATATATCCGATGTACATTCATAATGATACCATATAAAATTGCTATTAAACAATTTTCATAAGGATTTAAGCCTATTTTTTTTCCATGGTATCAGTTGGAAATGAAATCGGAAAAGCCAGTAACGTCCTATTAAAAAAAAATCTCTGATCTGTATGATTCAAAAAAAAATGGGATCAGGGCAAGTTATATTTTTTTTAGATAACTGTTCAAAATACATGAAACAGTTATCCAAAAATAAATAATGAAAACATATTATACTCTTCTTTTTCAAAACCAGAAAGTCGTAATCCATGACAAGGGTTTGAAAGAATAAAATAGATAGAATAGGACTTGAATAAATAAATTCATTCAAGCCAAACTGAATGAAACTGAATCCATATTCGTGATGAATATTTAATTATTGGATTAACCATTTGTTTATTCACTTTAGAAAGAACCAGGGGAAGCGAGGTCCCAAAGTTAGACGTCAATGAAAATCATTGTACCAAATTACATTCAAGATTAACCCAATGTAGACTGACATTAATATCCACATCTTGTGTTAGAATATTAAATATCGAATATTAATTGCCCAGCAATTAAGTCTTAAATTCGGCAGTGCCAAGCCACCATTCTTTTTGGATCTCTGCAATTAATTTTACTCAGCAGAGGATGTTTTTCTTTATTCTTCTGCCATATATAAGACAAAATTTTAGAGTTAATAGTATCAAAAAAGGATTTAGGAATAAAGATTGGTACCGCTTGGAAAAGTTATAAAAAATAGTTAAAATAAGCATTTTAATAGCATTAATTTGACCAATCAGTGATATAAACAGCGTGTACCATTTAGTTAGCGATTGTTTGACCTGGTCTATTATAGGTAAAACAAAATGACGTTAAATAAATCCTTGTGTTTTTTTTAGTAATCTTAACACCTAGATAATTAAAATAATCTGTAACCGATCTAAATGGTGAATGTCTATAAATTGGAACTTGCATATTTAAAGTGAAACGTTCACTATTATTAAATTCAGTTTGTAACCAGAAAAGTTACTAAACTGAACAAGCAATGATATAACAGCCGAAATGGAATTCTCAGGATTCGAAATATCTAATAACAAATCATTTGCGTAAAATAATAACTTGTGCATCACATTTCCGAGGGAAATGCCAAATATAGAATGTGAGTCACGAATTGCAGTAGCTAATGTTTCCAGGGCAATATCAAATATCAATGGGCTGAGAGGACAACCTTAGCTAGTGCCACGAAACAACTGAAATAAAAGAGAACATATATTATTGGTAAGTTCTGAAGCCATATGGGCATAATATATCAGTTTAATCGAAGATATAAATTGTGAGCTAAAATTAAATTTCTCAAGCGTACTAAATTAGCATAACCATTCAAATCCATCGAGCGCTTTCCCGGCATCCAATGACATGACACGTTCTGGAATTCCAGATGAGGGAGTATAAGCAATATTCATCAATCACTTAACATTGATGTACGAATAGCGGTTTTTAATAAAACCGGTCTGACCGACCGAAATAATTCGAGGCAATACATTTTCCAATCTAGTTGCCACTATTTTCGAAAAAAAATCTTAGAAACTGCATTTATTAAGGATTTAGGCCTATATGATGCACATTCAGTGGGATCTTTATCTTTTATTTAATTAAGGAAACAGAGGCACCATAGGGAAATTTTGATAATTTACCTATAAACAATGCATTCTTAAATATTTCACATAGCCAGGTAGAATATATAGTGGAGAAGGATTTAAAATAATCTACTGTAAAACCATCTGGGCCAGGTGCTTTATCTGAATTCATCGAAGAAATGGCATTATTTATTTCTCTCTCGGTAATTAGGTGATAATTTCGGAACATTCAATTTCCTTTAGAATTCATGCATTATAGTGGGATTTTCCGGAGATTCTGATAGATATAAAAAAGGTATAACATTCTTGAAAATATTTGTTATCTCATCATGTTCAACCGCCATAGTTCCATCTCGTTTACGAATTTCAATAATCTGACGTTTAACCGAAGCAGATTTCAATTGGCTAGCGAATGTTTTACCAGATTTATCACCATAAGTAAATCAATGACTGCTAGACTTAATTAATTGATTTTTAATCGTGGATTTTAAAAGTAAACCATACTCCATTTGAAGTTCCCTTTTAAATAAAGCTCCTGACTATGAGCATTAAAGTATATCTTGTCAATCGCTCTAATCTAATCAACCAACATAAAATCTCTTTATTAAATAGTTTTTTTTTTCAGTCCAGCAGAATATGAGATAATCTGACCACGGATGTATGCTTTAAATGTATCCTATAAAACCCAGATGGAAATTTCAGCCCTAGAGTTTGTTGAAAAGAAAAAAAAATCCTTAATGAAATTCACAAAGTCCGAGTCTTGTAGTAATACAGATTTGAATCGTCATTGTCCAAAACTACAAGGCGTATCCAATAGTTTGATAGAGAGTTTCAGAGGCGCATGGTCAGAAATGCGAATGAAATCATAATTGCAGTCAGTAACAGATTGAATTAGACGAGAGTCAATAAAAAGTAGTCAATTCTAGAGTAAATATAATCAACATAGGTAAGGATTGAAAACTCGTTTTCCTTGGAATGTTAAAACCTCCAAATTTCTAAAATTCCAAAATCAAACATGAAGGATATAAATAAATTATCCGATTTATTCGCAAGTGCCTGATTAAAGTTAGATCTATCCATTGAAGGATTTAAACAGCATTTTAAATCTCCTCCTATTATCAACATATAGTCATTTAAATTGGGATTGGATGAGAATAAGTGTTTAAAAAATCCAGGATAGTCAATATTCGGAGCATAAACATTGACCATCACCAATTTTATTGCAGAGTAGGCCAGTGATTAACAGAAATCTACCGTTAGGATCCAGTCCAGTTTCATAGTGCACAAATGAAATAGAAAAGGCTATAAAAATAAAAACTCATTTTACTTTAGCCTGGGAATTCGAACGGTACTGCTAATCTCTCCGAAACCTAAAAAAACGCCGATTATCCTCTTTCTTCACATGAGTTTCTTGTGGAAATAATATATGAGCATTCAATCTTCGGAATACCTTGATTTTATTTTGTTTCCATTTAATCGGATGAATCAAACGGTTTGTATTCCACGAAACAAAATTAATAAACTTATCCATCATATTATAGCCAGTAATATGGTAAGTAAAGGGGTAACCAGAATACAAACTCATGAACTCAGAAAAGGAAAAAAAATGTTTCAATGAAGAACCAGAATTAACGACATATCCGACATTTTAGTAGTTTCGAATTAACGAGTCTCTTGCAAGTGATATTCTTATACTTCCGAGTCACAATGAACCGAACACTACTGCCATCGCGAGCAGGGAAACCAAAGGGAAATACGTGCTGTTACGTACCCGTGACACGTGACAGTGGTACCCTTGTCACGTGACTGGGGTTGAAGTTATACTGGACATGAGGTAATGGTTTTGTGCTGGTGGAGTGATGTCATTTTCCCGCCAGTAGAGGTCATGTGACAGGTTTTTTTCTACAGGGTATAAAAGGAAGACCCACCCTGTCAGGTGGGGCAGTTCGTGGCGGAATTTGCTAAGATGACTTCATGACACTGCGTGATTTAATGTGATGACGCAGTTTAGTTAAAAATGAAGTTTTATATAATGCCTAAAGTTTAAAAGGTCACTGCCAACGGTTTCTTTGCTGATGGAGAGTGAACAAAAGTTTGGAAGGTAAAGATCGAGGAGAATCGATTTTCGAAGGTGGAAAAGTTCGACCTTGTTTGATCCTCATTCGGAAGGATTTCGTTTACTATTCTCGTGTTAGTCTCCGCTGGAAATAGCGGGAGATTGAGAATAGTGTGGAAGGAAGGTCAGTACCTTTTAAGCCGTTATATTTAATAAAATTCTTCGTGGGAAAGTTTGACGCTGGGGAATCGAAGGACATCGACGTGGAAGAGAATTTACATCGCTTTAAAAAAGTCTCTCCTTTTAAAAGTACCGTGAGCTTTTGAACTTTCGGCATATCGTTCTAAAGAACTGTTTTTTCCTAATACCGCTTTAAAGACTGTTTGGGACTGCAAAGCTATTAAGAACTGTGAATGTGTCGCACAGCAGCTATTTTCCGGTTACGTTTGGGTTTGTTTACTTTTGAGGGGGTTTGTTTCAGTGTTTAATAAACATGTTATTTGTTGTTAAACCCTTGCCTATCTCATCTATATTTATTGTTGCCTGAATACGTAACAGTGCTAAACTTCCTGACACTAAACCTTGTAAGCGGAACAAGTGCCTCACCTGCCCTTACACTTCCTCCCTCATCACCATTCAGAGCCCTAGACAGCACTTCCAGGTGAGGCGACACTTCACCTGTGAGTCGGTTGGTGTGTAATACTGCGTCCGGTGCTCCAAGTGCGGTCTTTTATATATTGGTGAGACCCGACGCAGACTGGGAGACAGTTTCTCAGAACACCTGGGCTGTCGGCCAGAGAAAGCAGGATCTCCCAATGGCTACACATATTAATTCTCCGTCCCATTCCAATTCTGATATGTCCATCCATGGCCTCCTCTACTGTCAAGATGAATCCACACTCACGTTGGAGGAACAACTCTGATATATCGTCTGTGTAGTTTTCAACCTGATGGCATGAACATTGACTTCTCTAACTTCCGTTAATGCCTCACCTCCCCTTCTTAATCCATCCCTGATTTATTTATTTTCCCTCCTTCTTTCCCGTTTTTTTTTTTTATTTATTTGTCTGCCCATTACTCTGCTTGCTCTCCATCTTCCTTTGTTGCTCCCGTCCACCTTTCTAACTCCTTAAACCTCCCGTCCCATGATCCATTCCCTAGTCCAGCTCTGTATCCCTTGTGCCAATCATCTTTCCAGCTCTTAGCTTCACCCCACCCTCTCAGATCTTCTGCTATCATTTCGCTTCCCCCCTCCCCCTCATACTTTCAAATCTCTTATTATCTTCTCTTTCAGTTAGTCCTGACGAAGTGCCTCGGCCCGAAGCGTCGACAGTGTTTCTTCTTATAGATGCCTCCTGGCCTTCTGTGTTCCATCAGCATTTCGTGTGTGTTACAGCCAAAACTTAAACCTTTCTATCTCCGTAATCCAAAAAATACAGAACAGATACAGAACCCATCAAGCAATCTACCTGGATTTATCTTTATACGCCCTCTCCTGGTTAGGTGTTTCGAAATCTACCAGATTTGATTAAGTACCTTCTATGTAGAAAATTTACAGAAATTAATCAATGATCCTAATATGAGAAAAGTTTTGTCATCGTTTAAATGTAACTGGATATATTTCCTAATGTTAATTAACTTCAATATGGTCGTAATGTTGCGGAAAAAAGGCAATCCTGCATTGTTATCTGTAAATCTAACTACAAATGAATCACAGCGGAGCAGGCCATTTTTAATGACAAGAACATGACGGTAAGAGCAGCAATGTTTAAGTAAGTAACAGGTTGCAGCAACAAAGGAGAACAGTCGTCTTCAACAAAGAAAACCACACGAGCATATCATCACGATGGGAGACCAAATATCATAGAAAATGTGCTAGCATTCACAGAAGAATGACTAGCTGGCTAACTTCAAAAGCCAGAGTTATTCTGGTTGGCGGTGTGAAAAGTGCTGTTTAGCAAGGGTCGCTGTTGGGTCAGCAAATTTCCATGCTATATACAACAGAATAGATGCGTTTTTTTTCTGAGGTTGCGTATGTTGCAAATACAGGTGAGATGTTAGTTACCGCTGGGAAAGCAGTGAGCAGACAACATTCACACGAGGTAGGACGTTACGAAAACGGACTAATAGAAATGGAAGTTGTAACACGCAGAACGAAGCTATATGGCCATGTAATTTGATAGCAGAAACAATGCCATTGACTATATTCTAAATTGGAAGAGAATTCGAAAAAAATGAGGTGTAAGCAACCTTGAATGGGCTCGTGCGTGATTCGGTTACGGTTACCTGAGGATTGAGTCAGTCCCAAATGAGGCAAATTCGATTGCAAAGAGTTAAATAGAAACAAAAGGGATGTAGCTCTGTGTATTTAGAAGGGGTGTCACGTACACACAACCCTGTAAAGGTCTCAACAACAATAGAACACACTTGGAGTCTGGTTCTGCTGTTAACCAAACACTACTTTATTAGTAACTGCGTCATATAGTAACTTTAACCAGGTAAATCAAGAGTTAACGGTGTTATTCATATATAGGTGGAAATAGAAAAATCCACAAACTTCTTCAAGCTTAGGTGGTAAGTGATACAGTGTTACGATTGTATGTAAGCAAGTTCAGTTCAGATGCACAGGTTAATTAATGTGAGATGTTTGTAATCCAAAGGCAAATATCGTGAGAAGGCAGTTAGGTCGATATTCCACAGATTCCAAGACAGCAATACAAAATAACAATATCAGTTGGTTTTATCTCCGAAGTTGTTCCACTTCACACACGAAGTATCACCGACAGTAGCTTATCACAAATGGGACCATCTTCAAGCGAACCACCCGCCAGGCAAGGGTCGACACACTGGTAGATTCCACAAGGTTACACTAATCACACACAACGTGATAGCCACTTATTTAGTTCCACGACAAACAAAATAAATCCAACAGTGATTTTTCACAGGGGTGCCTTTCTTCATTGAACTACCACACCAAAACAAAGGTTAACACACACACCTGGAATTCACAAATGTTTTCTACTCACCAGAGCACACTCATGCGGATTAACTAAGTGACAATCGCACTTTGGTAGCCGAATGGAAACAAACTCACCCTCACGGGCTACTTAGAGAGAGAGCTTCCAAATAGTGATCTCCTTGTCACTAGGTTTCTTCTGTTTGAAACCTTCCTCTCCACTATTCTCTTCTCTGCTTCTAATTGCAGAACCTGTGAGAATCATTTATCACTATTCTGGATCAATCTTAACTCACACCTTTTGTGCTACTGAAAGTTTGAAGCATTGCTTTCTTCCATTGAAGACACCCAACGTATTTGGAGCATTTTATGACTCGCTGGAGCAGAACAATGATATTAATCTCACTGTAACATAACGTAGATAAAATAGACAGAGTACAGAGGACGTGCGGAGGATCCTTACTGCAGCGGCAAAGTGGAACCTCAGAGGCACAAAACTTCCGGGAAAAAAAAAGACATCCCGTAGAGTAAAGTGGAAATTTATTTGCAGATTGAGACTTTCTTGTATTCCTTGCCACTGATTATTGCGGAGAACCTGTACGATACATTTCAAGCAGACACAGTTGAGGTATTATAATAAATATATTATGTTCGAATGTCAGGGACAATGTTGAATGGTCAGATAGGCCAATTCTTCTCCCGTGGTCTTATGGTCAGCTCTTTTACATACCACTAAAAGACACGTTATCACACCAGTACTCATTAGTTCGAGGGACAGCCTCCTATACACAAATAGAGAATAATCTAATATAGTCGAAAAATATTGAAGGCAACGGGTATCAAAGCACACACATTTTGTGCAGAAATTCTGGACTTTAGAGGGTAATTCAAGTTGAATTTAATACTTGTTTGCGGCTGAGTTCAATGGCGTTGACGTACTGGAAGAAGGGGAAGGTGTGAAAGTTTGTAGAGCTCTTAACCCGCGATGTGCTGTTCTGTATGATTTTGCTGCTTCATCGTTCTCTGTCGGAAGCATTGTGTAACAGGTGCAGTGATTGGCAGCACAGAAATGCAACAGTGCAGAGAAAAGGAGGACCCAGGAAGCCTTGTGACGTTCAGCACGATGGTTACCAGGCATGGAATCCACGGGGCATTGGATGAGAGGATTCGGAATTCTCTTGCCGTCGAAAGGCAAGGTGCGGTATTAGATGGAATTCATTATGCCCGGATTTAAGGATTTAGGGATGTCTTTCGGGTAACTGTTTAGACATCCTCACACTTTGTGACATTAAACATTACTTTGTGATTTGTGTAATGACCTGGATGTGTAAGTAGAAAAGTAGCGTAAATAAAGGTAGAATTGTGTATCCAGAAGAAAGTTGACACTTTTCAGAGGGATATAAACAGGAGGTAGAGGATGGATGGAAAAATAAGAACTTACTTTTAATAAAGAATTAAAGATGTGAAATAACGAACATTAGTAGATCGTACTTGAAGTCTGAGTACTTGGTTATTAAGAGGATTCTCAGCGGTTCAGAGGTACAGAGGAATCTCGGTAATGTCGACAAGTAGATCCTAATCCTCTGCAAAGATCTGGTTATGTAACACTCTGATAATTCTGCTACATTCTGTCCGCCTCATGAATGAGAGGATGTGGAAGATTTACCATGAGGCCTCCTAGATTAGGAAATCCCTTAAGTGGAATTCTGAGCAAACTGGAACTTTTCAATTTGGAGTGGCGCTGTTCGACAGTTAACAACAATGTTTCCCTTTATGATGACTGGACGGAATTGTAGCGCAGATATCAGAAGAGTGATTTCTTCATTTCTTACACACTGAATTGTGAAGGCCTGGAAATTCATGCCAGAGATAGTAGAAGATACAAGAGGATATTTTAAACAATACTATGCATAAGGGACTGTTTTGTTAGATAGCTTACCTGTTATAAAATAATGTGCCGAATAAAACATGTGCCGAAGGACGTGTTTTGTGCTGGAGGTTTTCTATGTTTCTTACCCTTTTCAGGGAAAAGTACATAATTGTCTTGAACTTATTCAATTATCGGTCTATTTGTAAGACTGAAGAGATGCAATTCCATGTATGCATGTTCTCTTCAAGAAATATATGAAGGAACATATTTCAATAGTTGGTTCTTAAAATGAAATTTATCGGTTTTGTCCTAAATGAATTTACGTTACTCATGGGCTGTGGGATATGCCCAAATATGGTCTAGATAATATTTATGAATCAGACTACTTGTTCTTCTTTTGCTCATGATACAAACAATGATACCGGAGGTGGAAATAGGTGGAATTATGCTCAAATTGATGTCGAATTATGCCCTACATATTTGTCTTGTTACAGAAGAGAAATACCTACCTTCTTCGTTCAACATTTCTGTACTCTCGTGGCTCCAGCAGCCGCCATATCCGAGCAACATTATACTCAGACCCTCCATTCTGATTCATATCGTTTCCGTTTCTGGGAAGGAAAATCACAGAGAAGCGATCTTTATTATAACTGCTTATAACATAAGCAGTGTCAAATTAATACGAATATTTGTGTCATGCAAAACATTCACTCGGTGTGCTTATCGCTATGTGTTCATTCTCTAAGTAATAGTCAATTTCATAAGCATATTTGTATTCGTGATTTCTGTCGGCATATTGTGGAGCTAAGGGGTGCGATCGACAGCCCGTCTCAGCATTCCCATTGGCTAGCACTATTTATTGTTCTTGTGTTGAAGTTTTCGTTGTATTATCGTGGGGTGTAGATGTCAATTTGGCTTTAAACTTAGCTTGGGATGTACTGCTATTCACTTGGGCGATTCTGGAGCACCCTGCCTATAACTGGGGTGTGCAATGATCCCGGCCAATGTCTGTATGTGACTGAAGGAGTTATTTACCAGGGTTATAGCACCCGGTCAGTTTTTGTACGTGTCGCAGTAACGACGTCAGTTGAGGTACAGTTTAAAAACAAATTCTTGTATGTTTGTCATGGACCGAATGCTAGCCACAATATATTTGCTCCAGTTGCAGCTGATGGAGTAATTAATCAGAACCAAAAGTGGACAAAAGTGTCGACATGCAAGCAGCAGTGCTTTTTCCCATTTTCAGACTGCGCGAAGATTATTGAATACACTTCAGCTGAAGACGTAATTTTAGTCTTATAGAATCAGAGAGGTTATTGCAGGGTTCTCGGTCTCTTCTCTGCAGTCATGGTGCTCCCACGTTTTGCTACAGCACCTTTCGTTTTCTGAAACGCTGCGTAATCTTCCACATTGTGGCTGTTGTTCATCTCACTTCCTCCTGTATATCACTGTGCTCTTCGCCGACAAGTTGGTACAACCCGGTATCGCTAACTTACAGTTTCAACATCACATGCTGACATTCCTCAAAGAACCGTAGAGGTGTTCCTCGGCAGCATTTTTCTGATTCCGATCTCCAGAGATATGCCCTGGAGCAGCATTTTGGAGGCTGAGCTAGGAGTTACCGGTTCCAGTACAGTGTATTACAGACCCGAAATATTAGCAGGTAAATGTGACAACGTCATCGGAATAAGAATATTGCACAGGCAGACTGTTGGACACCTGTGTCAGAGGGATCTGAAGGAATTGCAAAAAGAAGCAACATTATTACTTTACTGATGTCACTGAATCGACAACCAATAGGAATAGTTAATGTATGTTTCCGTTTACAATGTGCCAAAATGTTTGTTTGTTTGTTTGTTTTTTGCCCGTGGGAATTATTCCATCGACTTGCCGCGGTGGAGATTTAATTGGTAGATGTTGCGCGAGAAAAAATAAATAAATTAATACATGGAAATTCTGAAAATTGTGCAACTTCGTGGAAATGACAAAATGAAATGTAGAACGTTTATGAAATAATCACCTAGGTCCGACACCGGAAAGATGGAGGTATGTCCTGTTCAATTGTGTAAAATTCATTTATTTCTCTCATGTTTGTAAGGGAATGATTTTCCATGTTTGGTATGCGACTTGTGGGTCCGTTGTTAAATTTAATGCAACACAGGTTAAACGCCCCTAACCATTAGGTGTACCACACCCTCAAATTTGAAGAAACAAACCTGACAGCATCTATGGAAATAACTGAACAGGTGATGGTTCGGGCAGAAACATCTCATCAGGGTACTTATGGACGCTGCTTGGGTTGTGGAGTTCCTCTTGCATTTTGTGTGTGTTGCTTGTGTATCTGCCATCTGGAGACTTTCTCATGTTTCCCCATCGCTGTGACAGATGATCCGCCGTTTTACTTCAGTAAATTTCATATGTTTTTTTTATTTCCCTGATACACTTTGTTTTACTTTTGCTGCATATGACATTTTAAAGGTTTCTCACGCAGTCTGTCTGTTAATGCATGTTTACGCATTGGTGTTACGCTCAATGACAACTCGTGGTGTCCCCAGTCTAATTGCATCTGTGGAAATTACATGAAAAAATAATTTATTTATCCATCTTCCAAGATGCAGTTACTGCGGACCTACAGAGTGACTCAGCACATGACGTCCTTAACAGGTTGCGTCAAAATTGATGGACTATATGCAGACACAAGTTCAGCATTTCTTCTGCTCTCCCCAAAACCGCCTGCTAGCAACACAAGTAACCGCTCTAACCAAATATAAGCTTGCGGCACCTCTGGCGATGCATAGTCACAAAGCTGGGCTCCTTTTACGTTAGTTGTGTCTTTCGTAAAACGAAGTCATGCCTGGCATTCTAAAGGCTTTATTTTTCACCAAACCAAATCTTTTGGCTTTTATCTCCGACATCTCAAACAAACTTGATATCTTCTGCAAAGTTACCTTTCAAGCGCATTAAAGGGACGACTTTTAAATTTGGCCTGTTCAGATACTTACCGTCTGTGACACTGACCATGGAAGAGGTTTAAACTACAAAGACAGTTACAGAGTCAGTCACCGTAATCCAACTCTCAGTCTTACTGATACATAAGTCATCCTCAACTCATTCTAATCAGCAGTCACTATTGGACAGTGTAAAAACATTCCATATTATTAAGGCATCAACAACATTTGCTGTTCGAAAAAGCCCTGTAAAGTGACTTGTGAATGAGAAACCACTGTAAAATGGTCACATCATACTTTTCCGAACGTCTGTTCCCGAAACCGCAGCAAATGATAACGAAAAATTCCTGAAATGGGCAAAGTAAATTTAATTCAACCAATTACAACACGAAAGCAAAATAACATCTGATTTTATTTCTCTACTCCAGAGCTAATGCTTTATCAGGTCACAACATTTTGTTCGATTATCCTCCGTTGTGTGCATCACAATATCCACAGTGTTTCATGTCAGATTCAAATCGCAGAACAGGGTTGGAATGGAGACAACAGCTTCCCAACTGCTATTCAGTCTTCCAGGCTATGGGAGGAAGGACACATCTGAAGAAAGGGGTTGGAAGGGGGAAAAGGAATTCTCAGTTGCTGCTCATTACACGATACTTGGAAAAGATGGTTTCATCAATGCAAATTCATAAGAGAAAGCAACGAGCGTATGAATAGTAAATTTCAAATTCTATTACATATTAGGCAGTATCGAACGCAAGTAAACTACCTCGTGGAGTTACCGGAAGATTATATCTGCTGTTTCAGAAGGCGCTGGAATATTGTTCAGCGAGTGTATGAGTACAGTGGGAATCCCTTTCAAGCTTTGTGCGCAACATTTATATTCAGCTTTATAGAAATAGGCGGCGCTGTCATAAAGTTCAAGATTCATACTTTTCAGGGTAAAAGTCATTTCTGCGACCTTTTCCGCCGTAAATCTTCCTCCCACCACGTTTCTACCGCTGTTTCTACCGTTATCCAGTTACAGCATAATAGGCTTCCGAATTTATTATATCTATCTCTCTATCTATCTATCTATCTATCTATCTATCTATCTATCTATCTATCTATCTATCTATCTATCTATCTATCTATCTATCTATCTATCTATCTATCTATCTATCTATCTATCTATCTATCTATCTATCTATATATTTAGCAAACTGCATGTTATGATGAGAGACTTGAAAACACTTTTCGTCACCGTCGTCAAGCTCTGGGTCATGGACTGGCTGGCGATGGCTAGGAATTAAGAGTAAGGAGAAGCGAGACGGCATTAGATGTAAAACACGCAAGACCCCTAATACCATGACTTCATGAAAATTCTGTATCTGTCCGTTCAGTTTCATATTTAACTAGCATATTGTGGAATGTTGTGAACGGTACTCATAGCAAACGCAAGGCAGAGCGTGACATTCAAGAGAAAGTTGACTGTTTCCTCTCCGAGTGTCAGATGGATATGACGGCTAGATAGACTACTTTGGTAGGTTATTTTTCCGAACTGGACAGAGACACCTCTGCCGGTTCATGTTCTAGCATTATTCAATTGCGGCACTCTTCCTGAATTATCTGTTGTGCGAGAAACCGTCAGATTTTATGAACAATTGCTACGGTTCTTTTTCCACTCAAATAGTTTGCAATTAAGGAGAAAGCTCCATCCTGACTGTTTTAACGCCAAAGGTGTAATGTCTCGTCTTTTTAATTAATGAGAAACAGATACGGAATCAGTGAGTGTAAAAAACAGCTACACAATGTTGTTTACGTTTCCTGCCCTTTATTTGCGAGGTAATGTGTCCGATAAAATCGGATTGTAGTCTCGCTAATATTGCCAAAATGTTTTCTCTGTACAGTCAACAAAATTGCTTGCATTATCAGCAAAGTCCGCATAATTGGAACACAACTCTGAACTGATGCTAAAACCTGCAAACTGCTTCAAAGATTTGTAAAAATAAGGCACTATATTATTAGTATAAATATTTCTTTTTCTTTTTCAATCTTTTTATTAGTATTAAAAATATTATGAACAAAATACAGTTAATATATTAATAAAGGGATTACAAACATACAAATACCCATTACACATGAAGGAATACATAAGCAATTAATACAGTATAAATAAGTTTTCCCAAAACATGAACCATATAGTATATATATGAACAAGGTAAATCTAGATATATCATAATATATAATATATAAAAAAAGAAAAATAAAAAATATATGCAAAGTTACTAACCTACTAATCTAATATCTAAGGAAAAAAAAGAAAGCAAAAAAAAGAGAAAAAACTAAAGAAAAAGAGAGAAAAAAGGGGCTGTTTATAGTATCTCACAAGAATACATAAACATCAATGTCGTCAACTCCGATCCTCTGAACATACATACAATTAAAGCTGAAAAAACCAATAAGCTTGGCACAGGGCCATATTACATCATATGAAAATATTGAATAAATGGTCTACATATCTTTTCAAATTTAATAGAAGTATCAAATACAGCACTTCTAATTTTTTCTAAATTTAGACATAACATAGTTTGAGAAAGCCAATAAAATACCGTGGGAGGATTAATTTCCTTCCAATTCAACAAAATAGATCTTTTAGCCATCAAAGTGAGAAAAGCAATCATTCGACAGGCGGAAGGAGATAAATGGAGTGAGTCCATCATCGGTAAACCAAAAATTGCTATAATAGGATAGGGTTGTAAATCGATGTTCAGTACCGCAGAGATAATATCAAAAATATCTTTCCAATATTTTTTCAAAAGCGGACATGACCAAAACATATGAGTTAAAGACGCGATTTCTAATTGACATCTGTCACAAATAGGGTTTATATAAGAATAAAAATGAGCTAATTTATCCTTGGACATATGGGCCCTATGTACAACCTTAGATTGTATTAATGAATGCTTGGCACATATAGATGATGTATTAACTAATTGAAGAATTTTATCCCAATTCTCAATAGGAATAATAAGATTGAGCTCTCTTTCCCAATCATTTTTGGTCTTATGAAAGGGCACTGAACGTATCTTCATAATTATATTATAAAGTTTCGATATAAGCCCTTTTTGAAAAGGGTTTAATTCAAACAAACTCTCCAAAATATCTGAAGACACAAAATTTGGAAACGTAGGAAGTACCGTACTTAAAAAATGCCTAACCTGTAAGTATCTAAAAAAAAATGAAATCTAGGAAAATTATATTTATTAGATAATTGCTCAAAAGACATAAAACAATTGTCCAAAAATAAGTCGGAAAATCTTAATAAACCCTTAGTTTTCCAAGCCAAAAAAGCTTGATCTATAATTGAGGGATGGAAAAAACAATTAGCTACAATAGGACTATTTAAAACGAATTGAGTCAACACGAAAAATTTCCGAAATTGAAACCATATACGTAAGGTATATTTAACTATCGGGTTGTCAATTCGTTTCGGCAATTTAGAAAGAGCAAAACGGAGAGATGTCCCTAAAATAGAACCCAGAGCATAACCTGATACCGATTTAGTTTCCAAACTCACCCAATGAGGGTCAAAAGGACCATCCCATTCTTTCAACCAACATAACAAATATCTAATATTAACTGCCCAATAATAACATCTGAAATTGGGTAATGCCAACCCACCTTCCTTCTTTGTCTTCTGTAAATATGTTTTACCTAACCTAGGATTTTTATTCTGCCATATATATGAGGAAATTTTTGAATCAACATTAGTAAAAAAAGATTTCGGAATAAAAATTGGTACCACTTGAAAAATATATAAAAATTTAGGTAAATTAATCATCTTAATAGCATTAATCCTACCAATCAGAGATAAAGATAATGGTGACCACTTAGTAAACAAGTCTTTAATCTGATCAATTAAGGGTAGAAAATTAAACCCAAATAATTATTTATGGTTTTTTGTGATTTTAATCCCTAAGTAAGTAAAAGAATCATTAACTAATTTAAAAGGTAAAATACCATAGCTTGGGACCTGTCTATTCAAAGGAAACAATTCACTCTTATTAACATTTAACTTATACCCAGAAAACTCACTAAATTGAGCCAACAATGATAAGACTGCTGGAATAGATTTCTCAGGGTTAGAAATGAATAATAATAAATCATCTGCGTACAAAGATACCTTATGAATATCTGTTCCAAGATTAATACCCAAAATATCCTGTGATTCTCTGATGGCAATTGCCAAAGGTTCTAAAGCGATGTTAAATAGTAATGGACTAAGAGGACAACCTTGTCTAGTGCCCCGAAATAAACGAAAAAATGGAGATCTTAGATTATTAGTAAACACCGAGGCTACTGGAGTTTGATAAATCAGTTTAATCCAAGAAATAAAGGTCGGACTGAAATTAAACTTCTCCAGCACATAAAATAAGTAAGGCCATTCAACTCTATCAAATGCTTTCTCCGCATCTAATGAAATAACACATTCTGAAGTGTTATGTGAAGGAGTATAAACAATATTCAGTAATCTCCTAACATTGAAAAAAGAATAGCGATTTTTAATAAAACCGGTTTGTTCTTCCGAAATAATTTGGGGTTAAACCTTCTCCAACCTGGAAGCCAGTAACTTGGAAAAGATCTTAGAATCCACATTCAATAAAGATATTGGTCTATAAGATGCACAGTCAGTAGGGTCTTTATCTTTCCTCAGTATTAAGGAAATGGAAGCTCTATAAAAAGATTGTGGCAAATTCTCCAATCTAATTGCTTCTTCAAAAACCTTGCATAGCCAAGGAGAGAGAGTAGCAGAAAAACATTTAAAAAATTCTATTGTATACCCATCTGGACCTGGTGCTTTCCCAAAATTCATTGAGGAAATAACCCCTTTAATTTCCGCATCCGTGAACGAAGTATCTAATACTGAAAGATCATCGGATGATAATTTTGGAAAATTCAATTTCCCAAGAAAATCACACATGGTATTATGATCCTGAGGGAATTCAGATTGATACAGGGAGGTATAAAAGTCTTGAAAAGACTTTTTATCTCATCATGGTTAACTGTCAAATCCCCATTCTGCTGACGAAGTTTAGTGATTTGACGTTTAACCCAAACATTCTTCAGCTGACTAGCTAACAGTTCTCCCGATTTATCACTATGTATATAAAAATCAGATCTGGTTTTCATTAATTGATTTTCAATCGGAGATGTAAGTAATAAAATATGTTCCATTTAGAGTTCAACCCTCTGTTTGTAAAGCTCCCTACTAGGAGTAGTCGAATATTTCTTGTCAATCTCTTTAATTTTATCAACCAATAAAAGAGTTTCCTTCTTAATGCGTTTTTTCAGACCAACAGAGTAAGAGATAATCTGTCCACGTATATACGCTTTAAAGGTGTCCCAAAGTATTCCGCAAGAAATATCTTCCGTGGAATTAGTTGAAAAGAAGAAATCGATCTGCTCCTTCATAAATTTAATAAAGTCCGGCTCTTGCAATAAGGTAGAGTCAAATCGCCATTGTCTAGCGCTTAAAGCTGTATCCGTAAAATTAATAGAAAGTTTTAATGGAGCATGGTCAGAAATAGCTATAATATCATAATTACAACCAATTACCGATGGAATAAAACAAGAGTCAATAAACAAATAATCAATTTTCGAATAGGAGTGATAAACATGTGAGAAAAAGGAAAACTCCTTATCATTAGGATAACGAAATCTCCAGATATCAAAAACTCCATTATCAGTGAAAAAGGAGTTAATACAAGTGGCCGACTTATTGGGTAAAGTCTGAATAGATGTAGATTTGTCCATCAAAGGATTTAGACAACAATTAAAGTCACCACCCATTATTAACTTATATTCATTTAAATTAGGTAAAGAAGTAAATAAGGACTTAAAAAAGTCATGACAATCCACATTTGGAGCATAAACATTAACCATAGCAACCTTTTTATTACAAAGTAAACCCGTAATTAACAAAAATCTACCATTTGGATCCGAAAGGATATCATGTTGAACAAATGCAATAGAGGAGTCAATAAAAATTGAAACTCCCTTAACTTTGGCATTCGAATTCGAATGGTACTGTTGATCCCGCCAAGACCTAAAAAAGCGATATTTGTCCTCCTTCCTCACATGAGTTTCTTGTACAAAAATGATATGAGCATTAAGTCTTTGGAAAACTTTGAAAATCTTCTTTCGTTTAATCGGATGGTTTAAACCATTAGTATTCCAAGACACAAAGTTAATGGTTTGAGCCATGGTTCTAAAGTCATCCCTTTGGTATAGAAAGGGTTAACCATATTATAAACTCATGCACCCGTTAGAGGAACAAAAATAAAGAGCGGACCCGGAAGTGACGACATCGTAGACATATTTGTAGTTCATGTACAGCCCGAGTGAAAAAACTAAAACAAATTGATAAAAGAAAAATAAAAAAGGAAAACAGACCAACCCCCACCCCCACATGAAAAAGAAAAAAAGCCAAAATATGGCTAAAAAAAGGAAAAAATGAGACTAAATCTACCCCCATATCAGCGGCAGACCACTCCGTGTTTAAAGGATATATGAAATAAAACACCCCAACTTTAAGAATTATGATCGCAATACTAAAATCTGACCTTCTTAATATGCTTAGTTGTAAAAAAAGAGTATAATCACTAAAAGTTTATAAATCGGGTTATAACCCAAACAAATCAAGAAGTATTTAAACTATGATAAGCGATGCATTATAGGAAGAAGACGAAAAAAGAAACAATAACGCCATCTTAAACAAAACCAAGAATATTTTGCAAAAAACTACCATCTTGATAATAAAAAAAAAAATTCCCTTCGAAAGGTTAAAAATATACCTTCAAGGGAACAAAAATAGTAGTCAAGAATATAGTATAGTGGTTAAAGTGTATGAGACAGAGCGATTAATATAACGAAAGCACACTTTAACTTAAATATGAAGTATAGGATAACCCTACACCAATAGCCAGAGACTAACCCTGGTTTAAGGAATCGAAAACCATCTTTCACGATCAGAATCACTCATTTTCATTTTCATTTTCATGAGAGAAAGACTCTCACATGGTGGATTGGATAGTGGACTACTTGACAGATAGACCTCAGTATGTGCGGTTGGGAGACTGTAGGCCTGACACAGTGGTCAGCAGCACAGGAGCGCCACAGGGAACCGTACTCTCTCCGGTCCTGTTCACCCTGTACACATCTGACTTCCAATATAACTCGGAGTCCTGCCATGTGCAGAAGTTCGCTGATGACACGGCCATAGTGGGGTGTGTCAGGAATGGACAGGAGGAGGAGTATAGGAAACTGATACAGGACTTTGTGATATGGTGCAACTCAAACTACCTGCGTCTCAATGTCACCAAGACCAAGGAGATGGTGGTGGACTTTAGGAGATCTAGGCCTCATATGGAGCCAGTGATCATTAATGGAGAATGTGTGGAGCAGGTTAAGACCTACAAGTATCTGGGAGTACAGTTGGACGAGAAGCTAGACTGGACTGCCAACACCGATGCCTTGTGCAGGAAGGCACAGAGTCGACTGTACTTCCTTAGAAGGTTGGCGTCATTCAATGTCTGCAGTGAGATGCTGATGATGTTCTATAGGTCAGTTGTTGAGAGCGCCCTCTTCTTTGTGGTGGCGTGTTGGGGAGGAAGCATTAAGAAGAAGGACGCCTCACGTCTTAATAAGCTGATAAGGAAGGCGGGCTCTGTCGTGGGCAAAGTACTGGAGAGTTTAACATCGGTAGCTGAGCGAAGGGCGCTGAGTAGGCTACGGTCAATTATGGAAAACCCTGAACATCCTCTACATAGCACCATCCAGAGACAGAGAAGCAGTTTCAGCGACAGGTTACTGTCGATGCAATGCTCCTCAGACAGGATGAAGAGGTCAATACTCCCCAATGCCATTAGGCTTTACAATTCAACTGCCAGGACTTAAGAACTTTTTTTTTTAAAGCTATTATTAATGCTTTTTGAGTTAGTGATTTAGATGCATATCATATTATTACTGAGTTAAGTATTGTATGTACAACATGTGTATGGGACATTGGAAAAAATGTTGAATTTCCCCATGGGGATGAATAAAGTATCTATCTATCTATCTATCTATCTATCTTTATTAGAGAGTAGTGTCTATAGCAGTAGGGAAGTTCTCCTCCAAATACTTTTTCGCTTCAAAAGTCGAAAGGAAAACCTGGCGAGGAGCGTTCGGCGGGGAGATCCTGAGCTTCGCCGGGTATAAGAGTGCAGGTTTTAGATTTTTCTCATAACATTCAGACATCAGAGGTTTAAAAAGAAGCCTTTTCTTCATAATTTCAGAACTAAAATCTTCCACCAAACGGAAATAGTTATTTTGAAATTTAATCATCCCAGCCCTCCAAGCCTCACGAATGAATTGTTCTTTATCGTGTACGTAGTGAAACCGGACAATTACCATCGGGGGTTTCGCTGAAGTACTCGATGAACGACTCCAAATTCTATGTGCTCGGTCAAGTACCGGGGGGTTCTCTGGAAAGACCGACGGAAACGCATCTTTTTAAAAATTGAGCAAAATATTTCGAAGGATCGCCTTTTTCTATGCCATCTGGGAGACCAAGTATGCGTAGGTTCTGTCTTCTGGACAGATTCTACAAATCGACACTCTTGGCTTTAAGTGTTTCCACCAGTTTAATGGTCGAAATTAAATCCTGTTGCAATTTTTCAATTGTCAAATCTCGTTTCCGAGCTTCTTCTTGCAGAGACGCGATAAGAACTTGTTGCTGGTTAATTACTGAATCCGTCATAACCATATAATCTTGAAAAGCCTTTATTTCTTGTTTAAAAGCTTGATGTTGTTCATCAAATTTTCTATCCAAAACCTCCATAAGCAGTTCATAAGTTAACTCAGTGCATTGCGGTTGAGCTTGCTTCTTTCCATTACCGTTCGGGTTACGTCCCGGTTCTCGTCCTTTGGATCTAAGAGCCATTTCTGTTTGCATATCTTCAAGAATTCACAATAAAATCTTAACGATAAGCCCAAGAAAGTAGCAAGAATCTTTTGGTGTAGGTATCAATAAGTTGAATAAGGGTGATCAAAGGTTAAAAAAAGCTTTGCCTCAATTCAGTTGCCTCAAATAGAGTACCCCACAGAAAAAGGGAAAAACAGAAAGCCTGGAATAAGGAGCGATGGACTGCACCGTGAACTGGAATGGGGAGTTAACGGACTGGACCATAACAATGGTATGGTTTCTTTCATGAGTTTTTACATTAATACAAGGTATTGATGGATGACGTTTCCCAGTTCATTTTACCTGTGTATGTAATCAGATTTTGTTCAACTGCTATAGTTGATTTTTCTCCAATTATCCACTCCAACATCCATGTTTATATCTACAGAAAATTCGGTAATAATTATATTAACTATTAATTTGATCTTTTTTCCTCAAATTTAATGCTTGAAAAGCTTCGGTGCAGACTTAGCAATACACTCTCAATTGTCAATTACGAGGAACTATTCGAGGTATGTATAGTGCTATGGAATTCTGAAGATTCACATAAATATTGCAGTGTAGCCCTAGTTCTTTAATCTTTTAAGTACTGCCTTTGAGATGTCATCAGTTGCAGATGTCCTCCGGGTAAGAGAAGGCTCCAGGCAGAGGCGAGGGGAGGCAAGGCTCCAGGAGGAAGTAGAAGGCAATGGATACAGAGTAGGGGATTGAGACAGGAAAAATCTAGCAGCCCGAGACTGAAACCTGAAGCTATTTATGAAGCCAGCCCAAACAAGAATCAGCTACCTCAACAGAAACTGGGCAAACCCGGAAATACTGGAAAAAGAATTTATGACCGGACCGTGAACGGGTATGAGGATTTCACGGACCGTAACAAGACAGCAGAAGTGTGCGGGGGGAGAGCAGGTCTCATTGATACCTTTGGAATTTTTAATGAACTAGACAGGGAGGATATGGACAGTATGTTTCCTGTGGTTCGGCTATTCGGAACTGGAAGGCAAAACCTCAAATTTCAGAGGCGTCCATTTAGAACAAAGGTAAGGAGCATCCACTGAGGGGCGACCATTAAGAACAAAAGTAATGGCACTAACTGCAGTTTAAGCCAAATCTGTGCGTATATTTACTGCGCAAGTTGATCGTATCTGATCGGTCACGGAGTGAAATGATATTGCGAGAACGCACGTGTACGGATTTAAGTGGGATGCGGGTTCAGCCAGGATGGGTTGGTGGAGCACACTTGATGGTCTGAATGGCCTAATTCCTCTCCTATGTCTTATGGTCTTTTGGTTGATTGTAGGGAGATGCGGCACGCTGGATAGGAAAGGGTTTTTTCCCATTTTATTTATATGTAAATGAGTAAATAAATAACAAGGAGCGGTTTGGCAATTTGCAAGTTTCCATGAGAGCCCACAGAAATGATGGTTTTATTCGGAAAGAGTGAAGTGGCATTATTAACATTGGTACCTCAAATATTGCGACAACATCCCGTAGTTAACTGTGTCGAGATGTTGCTCAAATAGTCAAGGAAATTGAAAGAAAAGTCAGATCGTTCTAATATTGAAATTAATGATTCGGATACAATGAGTCCATATTCATATTGAGAAACAGACATTTGAGTAACATACCATTATATTATATTTCACCCACACAGTCCGCGACACTGTTAAGGATCCGGCCTGAACACTGGGTCGAGAGGCCTCTGCTGGTAGCTCTGGACCACAACAGACTTTAATTTCTGCCTCCTTTCACCTGGCCATGTTTGTTTTGACCCAGCCCCTTTCCTTTTTGGACTTTCTCCAACTACCCGCTTGTCTCCTCACTTGCAAGCACCTGTTTCTATTTTCACTCATTCCGGTCCATTTAAACACTGCCTTGACTCGCATTCTATGCCAGTTCGTCCCAGTTCTGACCTGCGTCGTATAAGCCTGTCATTGCGACTGCTGCCAACTGATTTTGCCTGTGTGCTCTGGATCGTCTGACCTCACCGGTCTGCCTTTTCTGGGTAAGAACTCAGCCTGCCATTTCGGATTCGTGCCTGCCTCCTGTATTTGAAAGACTGTTGCCCTTGTGCTCCCTAATAAATCCTGGTAAAAGAGCATTCATTGGTCTGCACTTGAGTCCCACCGTAAACCGACCCATCCTGACAGAACGAACTGGCCATTATGGACTCACCAGACTCCAACCAGGTGCGTGAGGCCCTCGTCTGACAGGGCGTGTTGTTGGGGAGACATAAAGCGCAGTTCGCCTCTATCAACCAGTCGATGGAAGTCTTCTCCGCCACTCTGACCAGCATGGCCTCCCAGCTACAGCTGATTCAGCTGGCGCTGAGCTCTAACCCGCCTTCTGTTGCGGCACCATCAGCCCCACAGACTCCAACCCAACCAGCCCGAGAGCCCCGTTGACTTCCACCTAAACTTTACATTGGTGAGCCAGGCACCTGCACATCTTTCCTGCTTCAATGCTCGCTGGTTTTTGAGCTGCAGCCCGCTACCTTCCCCACCCCACTGATCGATCCCGTATTGCTTATGTGATCACGCTGATGTCAGGAAGAGCAGGAGAGTGGGGTACGGCTGTGTGGGCCAGATGAACCCCTTTTTGCCACAGGCTTAAGGACTTTTGTGAGGAGATGAGAAGAGTCTTTGACCGTTCCCAGCATGGGCGAGAGGCAGCAAAGGAAATGTTTCGAATTCTTCAGAGTAACCGCTCTGTTCAGGACTACGCCATTCAGTTGGGCACACTAGCCGCCGCTACCAACTGGGATTCGGCGGCCAAATCTGACGTGTTGCTCTATGGGCTTAGCGAAGAGGTTAAGGGTGAAATAGCCACCTGCGACCTGCCTGCTGTCTTCCAAGAACTGGTCGATTTGGCCATTAAGATTGACAGCCGCATAAAACAGCGTCAGCGGGAGCGTAATATCCGGTGGTCAGGAAGAACCACCAGCGGGCGTCTGAAATTTTCTCAACCCGCACCCAGATCTCCTTCCCCGTGTCCTCAGTCACCAGCATATGATTCCAGGTCCCAACTGCAGAATATATACTTTATTCGGGCCTAGGTCTTTGATAGCTTATACTCCGCTGTGTGCATCCCATGGTGCACAGTATTTCATGTCAGGTCAAGTCGCAGAATGGAGTGGTTTGGAGTTAACAGCTTCCAAACTGTTTTTCCAGCTTCCTTGCCGCTGGAGCTGGGTCGCATCTGAAATAAGGAATTAGGAAGGGCGAAAACAATTTCAGTTGCTTTTCACTACGCTATACTTTGGAAAGTTCGTTTCATCAACGCAAATGCAGAAAGGAGAAGAACTAGAGTATGACCAGTGAATTCCTAGTCCCATTGCAAACCTGAATGTATGCAAAGCAGGAAAATTGCCTCGTGGAATTATTGGCAGATAACATCCGCTCCGTCAGCTGTTGATGGAATACTTTAAAGTGAGTATATGAGTGCAGCAGAAAGCCCTTTCCAAGTTCTGTGTATATTGATATTCAACTTTACAGAAATAGATGGCGCTGCCCTTAACTCCAACATTAATAATTTCCAGGGGAGCTCTACTTTCTGCAAGTCCCACCTGTGTAGATACGCACCCCCACCCCCTCCCACCCCCATTCCTGGCTGCCACTGTCTGAAGAACGTTCCGGATACGAAATAATAGTGTCTCTATGACATCTCTCCTCTTTCTCCTGAACAACAGCGAATATAACCGAAGCACTGCCAGACGTTCCTCATCCGGTCAACGGTCAATTACTGGAATCATTCTCGTGAATATTCTCTGAACCCTCTCCTATGTCACTGTATCTTTTCTAAAATAAGGAGCCCAAAAATGCACACAATACTCCAAGTGTGTCTCATTAGTGCCTTATAGAGTCTCAACAACACGTCCTTGCCTTCTTCATCACGTGCACAACCTGGATGTGAACTTCGTGGGTATCCTGCACGAGGACTCTCTTTCCCTACGCATCTCTGCATTTTGAATTCTTTCCCCATCGAAATAATAGTCTGACCGTTTATTTATTCCACCAAACTGCATGAACGCACATTTTCCAACATTGTATTTCATTTGCCACTATTTTGCCTTTTCCGCTAAACTATCTAAGACTCTCTGCAGTCTATCCGTTTCCCCAGCACTATTCACCCCTCCAGCTATCTCTGTATCATCGGCAAATCTAGCCACAAATCATGAATTCAATAGTCCAAATCACTGACATACGTTGTTCGAAGCGGTGGTGCCAATACCGACCCCTGTGGAAATCTAATGGTAACCGGCAGCAAGCCAGAATAGGATATTTTTATTCCCACAGTCTGTTTTCTGCCCACCAGCTAACGTTCCACCCATGCTAGCAACTGCCCTATAACTCCATGGATTCCTATCTTGTTAAGCAGCATCATGTGTGGCACCTTGTCAAAGGCCTTCTGAAAATCCAATTACACCACATCTCCTTTGTCTACCATGCTGTAATGTCCTCAAATATTGCAGTACGTTAGTCAGGCGGGGCATTCCTTTCGGAAAAGCATGCTGTTTTGGCAGATCTTGTCATGTGTTGCAGGTACTATGTATTCACATTCCTGAAAGTAGATAGATAGATAGATAGATAGATAGATAGATAGATAGATAGATAGATAGATAGATAGATAGATAGATAGATAGATAGATAGATAGATAGATAGATAGATAGATAGATAGATAGATAGATAGATAGATAGATACTTTATTCATCCCCATGGGGAAATTCAGCATTTTTTCCAATGTCCCGTACACTTGTTGTAGCAAAACTAATTACATACAATACTTAACTCAGTAAAAATATGATATGCATCTAAATCACTCTCTCAAAAAGCATTAATAATAGCTTTTCAAAGGTTCTTAAGTAGTTTACTTAAATACATTAAATACAATCAACCCCGGCACTTTAACATATCTTACTCCTGGCGGTTGAATTGTAAAGCCTAATGGCATTGGGGAGTATTGACCTCTTCATCCTGTCTGAGGAGCATTGCATCGATAGCAACCTGTCGCTGAAACTGCTTCTCTGTCTCTGGATGGTGCTATGTAGAGGATTTTCAGGGTTTTCCATAATTGACTGTAGCCTACTCAGCGCCCTTCGCTCAGCTACCGATGTTATACTCTCCAGTACTTTGCCCACGACAGAGCCCGCCTTCCTTACCAGCTTATTAAGACGTGAGGCGTCCCTCTTCTTAATGCTGCCTCCCCAGCACGCCACCACAAAGAAGAGGGCGCTCTCCACAACTGACCTATAGAACATCTTCAGCATCTCACTACAGACATTGAATGACGCCAACCTTCTAAGGAAGTACAGTCGACTCTGTGCCTTCCTGCACAAGGCATCTGTGTTGGCAGTCCAGTCTAGCTTCTCGTCTAACTGTACTCCCAGATACTTGTAGGTCTTAACCTGCTCCACACATTCTCCATTAATGATCACTGGCTCCATATGAGGCCTAGATCTCCTAAAGTCCACCACCATCTCCTTGGTCTTGGTGATATTGAGACGCAGGTAGATTCCAATAACTTCCCAACGTGTCAGGGAAACAGGTCTGTAGCTTACTTCCTGCTGCCGCCCGCCGTTCTTAAATAGCGGGAAAACATGAGCGTTATACTTTGTCGCTCCTCCTTAATTACAAACATTGCTTGTGAACAGTATACTACGTTATATAGCAGTCTTTGTTTATTCAATGTGTTGTAATAGTGTCGATTAAAATAGAGTGCGTCGATGTATCTGATAATTTATTTAAAGAAATATTCAAGAAAGTCATGCAACGTAGTATCAAAATGAAGCGAAATAACCAGTTTGTCTCTTTTTCACTGACATTGTTATGCCACGCTCATAATTTGACTCTCAATGTCACTATCTCTCACACACTCAGTTTTTCGCTCCCTTTAAACCACGCTTGTGTTTTGTGTCCAGGAAACAGAATGAGTAACTAACAGCTTGAAGGTTGGGACAGAAACCGTTCCTGCTTGTGACATCATCGTGCGTATTTTTTGTGATATAGATTGTAATGTTTTCGTGATGTCTTCAATTTCCTAATATAGAAATCTAAAGGTCATTTCATGAGGTCTTGAACAGTGTTTCATTCCAGCGCAAGACTGCTATAAAAAACCCACCGGGGACTAATACACAACAGGTTTATCAACGATTTTACATTCTTAATTTTTGAAGGATTAACATCAACGTGCCAGAACAATTGCTCTTTGCATATAATTTGTGTCTGTGAGTCGATATATATGAATGTCCGTCTGTGTGTGTGAGGGAGAGAGAGAGTGTGCTTGTATGTGAGTGTGTGTGTATGTGTGTTTTTTATATATATGCAGCAGTCGCTGGACGTTCACTTACAGTAATATGTGCAGATAATACGGAAACAATGACATGGAATAAAAAAGTGAACACCCCAAAATTGTAAAGCAGGTCCGCTTTTGCTAGAAGTATGCCAGTTACCAGATGTGCAATTATTTTTAACCGCGTCAGCGGCAAGGGTAGAATAAACAAGTTACAGAATTCATGGTATTTAATTAGAGTAAGACAATAAGGCCACAAGTCGTAGGAACAGAAATTGTGCTGTTTGCCAATCAAGTCTGCACCGCCATTCAATCACGGCCGATCATTTCTTTTCCTCTTCAAACCCATTTCCAGGACCACACACTGTAACATTTTAATACTCTGTCCAATCAAGAACTTACGTATTAATGACTCAAATACACCCAACGGCCTGGCCTACACAACCGCATGTGACAACAAATTCCATGCATTCACCACTCTCTGGTTAAATGCATTTCTCCGGCTCTCTGTTTTGAATGGAAACGCCTCTCTTCTGATGTTGTGCCCTCTTGTCCTGGATTCTCCAAACATGGGAAATATCCTTTCCACATCTACTCTACCTAGGCCTTTCAAATTCGAAAGATTTCAATTGGCAATACCCTCATCCTTCAAAATTCCAGCGAGTACAGGGCCAGAGCCGACAGACCGACTCGTATGATAACCCTTTCATCCCTGAAATTAACCCTGTGAACATCGGCTGTACTCTATTCAAGCAAACATGCATTTTTTTTTCTATAATGAAGAACATAAAGTTGTTCACTGTAGTATAGGTGAGACCTTATAAGTGTCTTATAAATCCTCAGAATCATATCCCAGTTCTTGTATTCTAGACCTCTTGAAATTAATACTAAGGTTGCATTTGTCTTCCTCACTAGCGACTGAATCTGCGAGTTAACTTTAATGGTGTTCTGCACAATGGCTGCCAATGCATTTTGCATCTGAGATTTTTGGTTTCCTCCCCGTTTATAGTCCGAATATTTATTTCTACTACCAAAGTGCATGGCTATGGATTTTCCAACATTATATTTCATTTTCCATTTGCTTGCCATTTCTGCTAATCTTTCCAGGTCCTTCGGCATCCTGTTTTTTATGTTTGCAGCGCTACGGTTCCCTCTACCAATCATCGTAAGTCTGCACCTTGGCAGCCAACCAGGCAAGGATACAATTATTCTTAGTCTCTGCCACCTTCCAAACAGCCAGTGCTCTAAAATGTTACAACTGTCCTGTAATACCACAGGCTCTTAACTTAGTAAGCAGCCTAAAGTGCTGCACCCGATGAAAGGCCGACTTCACCTTTCCACTTCTTTTAAAGAGTGGAGTGATATCTGCAATTATACAGTCCTCTGATACGACCCCAGATTCCAATGATGATTGAAAGAGCACTGCATATGCTGGCACAAGCAATAAGGCTAACCTATTCAGAAGCTCAGGGTGTAGTCGATCTGGTTCGGTAGACAGTGCCTTTAGCATTTTCACCTCCTTCTCCCTTGTAATAGTAACTGCAGGCACTTCTCTTCCGACACACACTATAACAACTGGCCTACTGCTCGTGTCTTTCACAGTGAAGACTGATGAAAATGCTCATTTAGTTAATCTGCCATCTCCTGGCCGACAGTTTTCTTTTTATTTATCCGGCCTCATTTTCCTGCAATCCTATATCCATTCTCAGCTCTCGTTTATTTTTCAACATACTTGAACAGGCGTTTAATATTTAACTTGACAATATTTTCTATCCTGCGATTATATTTCATCTTTTCCCTTCTACTGATTATTTTAGTTGTTATCTGTAGGTTTTTTTAAAAACTTCCCAATAGTGTATCATATTTATTTTATTAATAGTTTATTTTTTTCTTTGTTGTACATTCTATCTTGTATTTTTACATTAGCATTGGCTTCCCTTATCAGCCACTGTTGTAATATTTTGCCATCTGATTATTTCTTATTTTTTGAATACAAATGTCCTGCAGCTTACTTCTTTTTCACCAAAAACGCATGCCATCTCTGTCAGCAGCTCCTTCCAATTTACTTTGGCCAACTCATTCCTCATACCACTGTAATTTCTGATCCATTTCCAATCTTATTTTTCCATTCGACCTGCATGTTAAAATCTTCCGTGGCAATCATACCACTGCCCCTTGGAAAAGCCTTTTCCATTTCCTATTGTAATATGTGGTCCAACTCCCATCCACTATTGGGAGGTTTGTATATAACTGCAATAAATATCATTTTACCGTTGCATTTTATTTACTTAATCCAGAAGGATTCAACATATTCTGATGCCATGTCACCCATTTCTATTGATATATATTGATATATTCTACGTATTTTCCTTCCATGAATTCTGGCCCATACCGTCAATAAAACAGCCGCAGTATGAAGCGGCCAGACACTTTTATTTTTGCAAGCCATCGTATTGCCCGCACCCTACGTCAACGTGGCCCGTGATGGCCAGGGAAATTCGAATCAGCTGAATCATGTGGACGTGCCATACAACTTTTTAGTTTGTTGCTCTTTATGTCAGCCGTTGACCTGCCATTGTCTTTGGAATATTGCAGTAGCCGTCCTCTCAACTGAATTTGTTGTACAACAGCATTAAAATAAACTCTCAGTTCTTGCGCGTCTATATGGACTGGGGGTATTCTGGTCTATGGAATTATTGGCGTAGGTGTCATCGCGCGAAACTGCTATATTACAGAGATTCGGAGCACAATGTGCAACAGACTCATTCACTCCTCTTCTGTATGTCACTTGTGCTGGGGAATTGTTATTATAAAGTGTCTCTTCCTGTATTATGTAAGCCCGATAGGTACTGGTACAATCCGCGTGCTTTCGGGATTCAGGCCCTTGGGAAAATGAATTCGATCGTGAAAAATTCCCTGTTTTACAACAAACATCAGTCTTAATGGTACAGTGGAGGTTTCTGAAACTTAAAAGTTTTCTTTTATTTACAAGATATTATCACGATACCTAGCACAGTGAAAGGCAACAGTGCAAACGCAGTTGTTCTATGGTGGAGACAGAGCCACTAGTACATATTACAGTATCTGAAATTATTGGAAAGAGCTTCATCAGAGATTCCTTTATCATTCTTCACACCACCTACCTAATTGTTCATTGGAAATTTACTGTAAACTCTGCACAGGACATGCTAATTTAGCATAAGCAAATAATTGCTGTTGCACCATGCACATTCACATTAATCAAATTACTGAGCAATGGGAATTCCCACTATCAGAACGCTTTCAGAATCGACTATTACTATTAATCCCTGCTCCCTTTCAGTCAATTTTAAATACCAATCGTAAGCTCCGAAATCCCATCCGACCTGCTGCTCTATACCGCATTGCCATGCTGTAGCTTGCCAAAAGTTTTAGTGAAGCCGGTTTTGAAAACACCTCCGCCATATCTTCATCCATCACTTTACATCTATTCCGCAAATCTCCAGTTTCTTCTTCAGTCGTGCCCACGGATGCATAGAACAAATTGACCATTCCAGACTAGGCCTTGACTATGCAAGTTATGATGTAGCTTATCACTCAGAACTCTCGTCAGTAACGTCACCACATCTGAAATCTGGCTCAGCCGTTTAGTGTTCACTGGGTTTTCCATGCAACCAATCCTGAACTTATGAGGAGAGACCTTGCCGGGGATTGTCAGTGTTGTAGTATCCGACACCAGGTTCAATAAACGATATGAGACTGAAACTAGAACTGTGTAGAAAAGGAGACGCTCAGCGATTTAAGTCTTCTCTAGTGGCACCAAAACACGTCCGTTAAATAGTTCCGTCACCTGAATCATTAAAGACTGTTTATCCGTCACCTACCCATGTTCTAGAGAGTTAGACCGTCGAAGCACCGGTAGCTCGCAAGATCAGTACCGTGTTATAACAGGGTCTTTTCGATCATTGTCAAATACGGACGTGTCCGACTGCTCAGAGTGACGACGATGGATATCTTGGATGAGAGCCGGAACCAATATGTGCATTACAGGAACCCAGTAGCGATTCTCAATCTGAATCCTTCCTGTTCCGTGAGGAACTACCGAACACCTCGAACATTTCGTGAATCCGAAATTCTTCCCACGGTGAAGACTTGTTTTCCAACGATTAACGAGGGTGGCGGCGTGACTAATGACGGTGGGGCAAATTGGCTGGTGTTCTCAGATTTTCATTTGTCAATTTGGGAAGTGTGAGTATCCATGAGGGTCTTGTGCAGATGCAATGTACAAGTTATTTTTGTTTAAATTCTGATGTACCTTTAAGAGTCCAATGCACAATCGTAAGCTCATCTGGGCGCCGATTTCCTACAATCCACACGGAGAGACAAAACCTTGCGTCGACAGCAAGACCAGATACCCACGCTGCCAAACTGGCCCCTGTTTTATCGTGTAGATTGACGTTCATTCCAGCTTTCAGTGAGGAGGCTAACAAAACTCTTCTGCCGTAGTCACATCTACTTTCCTTGGTGGACAGGATCTTCTACCTCAGGGACTTCAATCTCCTGTTCCTGCTCAGGGAATACTGGCGTCGTTTACGAAAATCGGCATTTACGAAACGGGACATCCACTGGGCTGAATGATGACGAATGAAGAAACCATTTGATAGGGGCACCAGCTGCTCACATTAGTAGTCACACCACTTCTCCATTTTAGGGTTTCTTCCAAATCTCTTCCATAGAATTTCTCTTTAAGAAAATTGGAATCTAATCCAAATGAACGAAGGCATACTTATAGAGAGCATCCCGAAGCATATCATTTATAATGGCATGGAAAATCGGAAGGCCGCAGGGCATGTCATAGTCCTCTCTCTATTTGCTGAATGCCGTCTAACACTCATCACCCTCTTATGCGACCGGATTACATGTACTTGCAAGTGTAGCTTCAAGAATCCTATTGCCCCTTGGAGGATCACGAAAGTAGTGTCTATCAGCGGAATAGGATAGGGATAGGATAACGGTTATTGACAGTTATGTGATTCAGCTCTTTGTAATCAGTGCATGATCGCAGGATCCCGTCTTTTACTTGCAGGAAGAAGCCAAGGTGTGCCAAGGTGGTAGAGGGCCTAATGGATCCCAGGGCAGGAATATTTTTTATAGACTCCATAGCATCACTTTTAAAATGAGGCCGCATATAATCGGAGTCGGTGGCTCCATAGAGTGATAAAGACCTCTCCGTTTCAGCCACTCTTTTGGGCAAAAGTCTGCAACTTAACAGCGTAGTTTGCTGCTGCCCAACATTATCAGATGTCCCAAGACTCGGTTATTGTTTTTTTTTTAATTCCTTGCGGTGTAATGTAATACCTTTCTCATGAAGTCCATAAGTTCTTCCGATTCACAGTAAATCTCCGATCTTCGCATCTCCGCTCGCTCTGTGTCGTGGCACACGCCACTGCTATGCCGGTCAGGAGAGGCATCATGAAATTCACCTTTCTGCGTTCCATACCGAACCGGGCCGGCTGGAATTCGAACACAAACTAACATTGAGTAAGAAAGCCGCACCAAGAACATGGGTCACCGCCGAATCTGTCGGGGGTAGTAAGATGGGCTGGCTCTGTAGAGAGACTGAAGCCTCATCAGAGCGACTCCCTGTTCCACCCAGCGATAGTTGACTCAGGACGATCTGGAGTTCGTGTACATCAAGCCACTGTCTTGATATTTTTGCAGTGAAGCACAGCTTACAAAAGACTGTTATATGCAGCAGTGCTCATGCTGGGTCGATCGTATTGTGAGGAAACAGCTTGAAGAGAACAGTTAGGTAACTGCTGGGGTATCGGAGACTGCTGGGGTATCAAGACACGTAATCAAGAAAAGTGGAGTCTGGTCGGTAATGTAGATGAGCTTACAATTGTGCACCGTACTTCCGTTCAGGATTTTATTACATATTATATCCTGGGGCTAAATCATGGCCACCAGTTAGCAGGACAGCTTGTTTTTTTTAAAGAGGGTGCGATCGTTATCCATGTCCCAGAGAGTTAGTGTGTCTAAGCCCCGGAAGCCTGCACGGCTGGGTCCGTTTCCAACAGGAACATTACCCATTTTCCAGTATTTTACATCGAATTAATAGCAAATTTACAATAGTTTAAACAACATTTCGTGTTCTCATTATCTGCCAAATCTATTTCATACCCTTGTTTTGCACATGTTTAGTTTTAAATTCAGGGCTTAAACATTTTTCCTTAATTCGTCGAGGGGTATATTTGCATAGCTTCCATGCAATACCTCCTGATACAGAAACCTCGCTAAATTTGATATGTTTGCTATCATCATAACTGGAACTTGCTGTTCCTCGACTCTTAATATAACGCAATTGAAAGAATTGTCCCTGTTTATCCCGTCTGCCACATTGAAATTGTAGTTTGGAGCTATGTAGTAATGCAGGAAAATGGACGAAAATTTTTGTCGAGTCATCATCACAACTGTGCAATTTATGAAAATAGAACTTTATTGATCCCCGTCACCATTTTCCTCTTACTTTTATCCTCCTTGCAAAATGTGGTTCAAAACACTGTAAACTTCCAGCAATTAACCCTGTGGTTCCATCTGATTTGACAAAACGCCTTTGGAATAATAGTTAACAGAAAAACATCAACATATAAAGTCGAGACACTCGTTGCTGGGTTATTTCTGTACTCACTTTTCTTAGCTGCAGTTACAAATGTTATCATAGTGATAAAAATCTGTCGTGCAGCAGACAGTGAAGAAGGCTAATGGAATGTTGGCCTTTAGTACAAAGGGAATTGAGTACAAGAGCAAGGGAATCCTCTTGCATTTATACAGAGCCCTGGTGAGACCACACCTGGAGTACTGTGTACAGGTTTGGTCTCCAGGGTTAAGGACGGGCATCCTGGCTGTAGAGGAAGTGCAGCGTAGACTCACGAGGTTAATTCCTGGGATGTCTGGACTGTCTTACTCAGAGAGGTTAGAGAGACTGGGCTTGTACACGCTGGAATTAAGGAGATTGAGAGGGGATCTGTTTGAAACATATATGATTATTAAGGGATTGGACAAGATAGAGGCAGGAAATATGTTCCAGATGCTGGGAGAGTCCAGTACCAGAGGGCATGGTTTGAGAGTAAGGGGTAGGTCATTTTGGACAGAGTTAAGGAAAAACTTCTTCTCCCAGAGAGTTGAGGGGGTCTGGAATGCACTGCCTCGGAAGGTAGTGGAGGCCAATTCTCTGGATGTTTTCAAGAAGCATCTAGATAGGTATCTTATGGATAGGGGAATCAAGGGATATGGGGCAAGGCAGGAACCGGGTATTGATAGTAGATGATCAGCCATGATCTCATAATGGCGGTGCAGGCTCGAAGGGCCGAATGGTCTACTTCTGCACCTATTGTCTATTGTCTATTGTACGCGCTGTATGCTTGCATCAGTATAAAACGGTTTACATGAAGATTGAACCGTATCTCGCAACACGTGGCAGTGCTTATATTTCAGTTTACATCTCTGGAAGTAAGCAACCGTTCGAAGCTCCAAAAAATTACACGTGTGTGTGTGTGTCACTCTCAGGATATCAGCATTCATCTCTTTGGCTGCAGGACGCACGACACTATTACAGCAGGGTGTACTGAAGGGTGATCAATACGGGAAGATGTTGTGCTTACATTTAAAAAAATCTGTGACCTGACAATGAACGCGGATTCTCCTGCGTACAATCTGCCTTGTACCATGGAACAATGCAGTGGATTCGGCAAGAAATAAATGTCCTCTGTAACTACTGATGTAGCTTTACAAATCGTATATGCTTTGTAAAACATGGAGTTAAGTGTCAGCCGAATTCATGTAAACCTCTTTTTACCGGGTGTCTTTAGCAATGCGGCCCTATAGTCCATCGCTCAAACTGCTGATCATAGCGTGGAATTAAAAGAAAAACACGTTACCACGCTCCGTACGTCTCGGCTCGATAAGACTTGCGTCGCCAAACACAGGAAAGTTGGAAAGTCTCGCTCACTCGAACACCGATCTGTATGAAATCTGTGTAAATACTGGAGCGTGCAACTGCCTGTCGGCAAGTAGTAACAGTTCGTACACTGCATTAAATTATGAAGGACATCATTTATAAATGTTAACTTAACCAAACAGTTATTAAGGAAAGACAGGAATAAGAAACAGAAGGACCCAATTAAATTAGTCAATTGTGCACAGGTTGGATTTTAAGACTTCCAAAAGATGATGTGCTGTTGTACTCACTGCGCCAACCTCTAGTCACGGATCCCCGGTAGGATTTCCGATTTTGGTCCACCCTGTTTGGACCACAATACATTCCTCAGCATGAGTAACAAAATCCGTTTACTTTAACGGTAATCGAAACACGATCAGCACAACAGACTGTTTCAAACGAAAATCATTAATTGAAATACCTTACGAAATTAGCGGTGCAATCTTAACCAACATGTCATCGCAATGCATAGGTGGTAATTGTTTCCCATTTAATGCAATGCTGTCTGAGAAAATGTTACATTCGTTTCCTTTACCTTTCTTTCCTTAAAATGCCTTTACATAAAGACTCAACTCCATTTTCAGATATTTACATGCCCCCAATTAACGGAAGTCATAACTTACAGCAGTAAATATGATACAGTAATATGTTACTGCCTGTGATAGATGTCCACTATCCAATGTACAGAAGTCTTATTGTTGAACATCACTCTTTTTTACTGAGACGATATTTGTTTGTCATAAACTTCATCTTTCACCCATTATTCTGTACTCTGATTCTCGTTACAAACAATGGTCAGTCTTTATTTAGTAAGAGAAATTACAAGCAAAATAACTCTGGTTACAAGGGCTGCTTTCCAAAAAAAAATAACATTGCCGACAGCAAAATGTGCTGGCACTCATGAGAGATTGATTACACAAAAGGAACGGTTTGCAAAGTAAAGTGACCTTGAAACTTTTTTGTCTGCAGAAGCAAAATCTAACATAAGCAGTTATGTTACTAGGCCTACAGCGAACCACAAACAGTTACATTTATTTAGTGCATGGGAATATTGAAACCACACTGATATTTATCTCTTAGAACATAAAACATGGTTAACCTGCATTTGATCGGTCACGGATTCAGTGCTCACTGATGTCATTACGGGTGTCTAGATTCGTTGTGCCCAGAAGCATTTGGATGAACTTATTAATTATTTTGACCCAATAAAAAGACCCTAATAGGCATCGCTTGCAAATAATGTTAACTGGTAAACAGAACATTATAAACTTTAAAAAAAAAAGCATTGGGTGTTATTACCAGTGCCAAATGACAGAGAAATGGTGTGACTGGAAGTAGGACAAAAATGTATTCTACACACCGGGTTTTCTACGAAAGACAATTCCTTCGCTTCCAACTCGTTCCTATGTTATTTTAATTTGTAAATATTGTCCCTGTGTTTGATAATCGTTTGTGATTTACAATTATTCTTTTCAAATTCGTAGATTTTATACATGGGTAAAACTTTTGAATATGTGCCAAGAACTATTTCTCGGTGTTTAAACATATAATTTAAAACAGAATGAACTGTTCATATCCTACCTTGTAATCGTGATAAGTCGCAACATTGCAATGGACCTAAAACTCAAACAGTTGGTATTGGTAGGTAAACTTTGCAGAGAATAGAAACGGACGTAAGCTAATATTTGACAAGAAATGTGTTGCAGTATAACCCCGGGATAGGGTGAATAGCCATAGATACACAAAATGCGTAGGTCATAAATTTTCTTTTAAAGTTTGGAGAATTGCAGACTGTGAATTGAATGCAATCACTTGGGATAAGGTAGAATTGTTGTACATATTTGAAAGAATATTTCAACTGAGTCGTTACTATCGTTTGTCCCTCTATCAATGATTGTTCCTCGATTTCCTGATCTGTCTGACCAGATATGGAACGTCAGAATCGACGAAAAATACAATGGCCGATCCTTGAATTGTTACTCATCGCTCATTCATCAGCATTTACTCCATCTCACTGTCCCGGCAGACCCAGAGTTTCAGTCTGCTCCTGCCCCACCGAACTTGTGTCTGCCTACCTGGACCCCATTTTATCCCCCATAGTTCAGACTCTCCCAACCTACATCCAGGATACATTCCATGCCATTCACCTCTTCAATAACTTCCAATTCCCCGGCTCCGACCGCTTCATTTTTAACATGGATGTCCAATCCTTATACACCTCTATCCCACATCAAGAAGGCCTCAAAGACTTCTGCTACTTTTTGGATAACAGTCCCCACCAGTTCCCCAGCACCACCCCACTTCTCCGGGTGGCGGAGCTTGTTCGAACTCTCAATAACTTTTCCTTTGGTTTTTCCCACTTTCTCCAGATCAAGAGTGTAGCCATGGGCAGTCGCATGGGTCACAGCTATGCCTGCCTCTTTGTGGGTTAGGTGGAACAGTCTATGCTCCAAATCTATACTGGCACTGCTCCCCAACGTTTCCTCCGCCACATTGATGACTACATTGGTGCTGCTGCCTGCGCCCATGCTTAGCTCGTCAATTTCATCAATTTTGCTTCGCAATTTCAGCCAGCCCTTAAATTCACTTGGTCCATCTCGGACATTTCCCTCCCCTTTCTTCATCTCTCGGTCTCCATCTCCGGAGACAGACTATCCACTGACATCTTCTACAAACCCTCTGAATCCCATAACTATCTTGACAATACCTCTTCCCACCCTGCCCAATGCAAAAAATACCATTCCCTATTCCCAGTTCCTCAGTCTCCGCCGCATCTGCTCCCAGAATGACGTTTTCCGCTCCAGAACTTCTCAAATGTCCTCTTTCTTTCAGGATCGTGGTTTCCCTTCTAGCGTCATTAAAGATGCCCAGACCCGTATCTCCTCCACATCCCGCATTTCAGACTTAAACCATCCTCCCGTCACCACAACAGGGACAGGGTTCCCCTTGTCCTCACCTACAACCCCTCCAGCCTCTGGATCCAACAGATTATCCTCCGCAACTTCCACCACCTTCAATCGGACCCAACAACCCAGCACATATTTCCCTCCTTACCCGTCTCAGCTTTTCGCAAGGATCGTTCCCTCCGCGACAACCTGGTCCACGCGTCCCTCCCCACAGATCTCCCACCCGGCACTTATCCCTATAAGCGCAAATGTTACACCTGTCCCTAAACATCCCACCTTACCACCATTCCGGGCCCCAGACAGTCCTTCCAGGTGAGGGAGCACTTCACCTGCGAGTCTGCTGGAGTTATCTATTGCATCCCGTGCTCCAGGTGGGGCCTGCTCTACATCGGTGAGACCCGCCGTAGATTGGGGGACCGCTTCGTCAAGCACCTCCGCTCCATCCGTCACAATAGACAGGACCTCCCAGTTGCCACCCACTTCAACTCTGCCTCTCATTCCCATCTAGATATGTCCATATATGGCCTCCTCTACTGCCATGATGAGGCCAAACTCAGGTTGGATGAGCAACAACTCATCTACCGTCTGGGCAGCCTCTAGCCTGGTGGTATGAACATTGAATTCACCAATTTCCGGTAATTCGCTCTCCCTCCCCTTCCCCTTTCCAAGGTCCCTCTCTGCCTTTCTCCCCTTTCAACTTTCTGCTCCTTTATCTCTACAGTTCTTTCATTCTTATCCCCTCCCCCCTTTATCTTTCCTCTGATTGGTTTTCCACCTGGCGCCCCTAGCCCTTCCCCCTCCTGTATCTCTATTCTTGGGCTTCGGTCCTCTCTTCCCCTTCAATTCCTGATGAAGGGTCTCGGCCCGAAACGTTGGCTACTCTTTTCTCATGGATGCTGCCTGACCTGCTGAGTTCTTCCAGCGGTGTGTACGTATTCTTTATTCCATCTGTTCTTTCTCCTGTTGTCCAACATACTATCACATTTAGCCACTCAAAAATCAGCTATTCTTTGGGAGAACCCTGGATTTTTTTTGTCAGATTGGTTAGTTCAGTAGAAAATAGCACAGCCCTCCAATTAACATCTCTGAACGGCTAAACGGATTAAACAATGTGACTTCAGTTGCCCGTCTGCTGACTGACGACACGCATACATATCAAATCCTCAGCATCTCTGCAAAAAAAATCAATCTCCACAGCATTTTGAATTGTCATCATTGCAATACTAAACAAAACAATCCATTTCGCAAATTGAATAAAGTCAGCATCTCAAATTTTTTCCGTATTCCCATTGTTAAACAGTAGGCATTCCATGCCCTAGTCAATCCCTTCAATGTTCCCAAGCTTGGAAACAGTGATCATTGGAACTCTGTAGAAATTTTATGATCCTTGCTGTCTGAACATTTCTTTTCAGGCACGGTCGATTCATCTTGCTATCTTTCACTGCCAGGAATGCACAACCCTATGAAGAACTCCAAGTAAGATTTCCCGTATCAGGCTTTACCATTTCGTTGTACATTTCGCTGAATGCATGTGTTCCTAATTCATGTTCCGAAGTTCCTGCCTAATAACAGGAAACTTTATTTTCCCCTAATTAGGTTGCATTTCCATACCGAATAGCATTACTTATCTACGTATTGCAAATGTAAGTGAGTTATTGTAGACGCCAGTGAAGTTCTTACCCATTAACTGATCTGATATATGAGCAGCTTCGTTGCTTCTCATCAGACCCTGTCTGGCTTCTCCTCTGATCTGTCTTTCTAGTATCGTTCCTTTTTTTTTGTTTCATGGATGCGTAAAATAAATTTACGTCCTACATAACGATTTTCACTAAAAGGTTCCAATTGATATTAGGGAAATTGAATTCATCCACTGTGTACCAAGTTGTATTGTGTCCATTTTCAAAGTACGTTCTCGATCAATTCACAGGCGTCCCTTTAGTTGTTTTGGGGTTGGATGTTTTTGAGTGTCTGTAGAATACTCCTGAGTATGTAACTGTTCTTTATCTATGTTTTTAGCTTCTATCACTATTGACTCAGTAAACAATCCTTACACACCATCTACCCTTTCTGCTGTATGATAGTATTCTGATTAACCATGTCACTCCCAGAGTCTTTTAGCAACATTATTGTTAGCTTTGAAACATTTAGACTCCGGAACATACAGCAACAGTCCCTGCCTTTCTGATGACCAAGTTTCTGTACTGGCAACTATGTAGTATTTGAAAGTTTCGACGTTCATATCCTTACTCGAAATGTTTTCTACTTGTTTTTGATGCACTTTACATTAAAATAGACAGGTCTCAATTGATCCACATGACTGCAATTTTAACTGGTCCCTGTTGATACTTCGATCCATTTCTAAACTACAGACGGAACTCTCTGGGGGACGCCGTTCGTATTCAGTTCAGTTTGAAGAGAGGCGACAGTGGCCAAAACGACACAATTAATTACACGGAGTGAGAGACGGTTGGTTAAGGTGACAGATACCATTCTAATCCAAGTATAAACTGCAGTTTTCCGTAAACGGTCAACTAAAAAAGCTTTGGCATTCACCAAGAAATTGTAATCACAGGGACAGTAATAAATATACTTTCGTTTGCACATTCCACTCATCTGCGAATTGATCTTCTGCGGGTGGGAGCAATGTGCAGGTAATGAGGAACTGATCCGTGCAGTTCTGGTCGAATTGAAATGTTTGAAATCTGTTTACCCACCGACTTCGAATTGTGGCGATGTGGGATGGTAATCCATAGCCCACTAATTTTGAAGGCGCGAAACTTTAACAAAGTGTGCAAAGTCATAACTGTTACCTAATTCTTTAAATCTGAGTAAATGACCGGAATTTCCCAGCAGCTTTATTGGTAATGAGGCATGACAGCGACGCCGTCGCTGATTAAATATAATGCTCTGTGATGACTGTTTGTGTAGGCTGTATCAGCAGCCTGTGTTTGTCAGAGAGCTTTCATATTTCCAAGTACTGAAGGAAACCTGTGGGATTGATGCTGATCGTTGTATAGACTGAATCCGCTATGAAAACTGTGTAGTTTAAGCCTAAATGAAAGCTGCTATATAATAAGGAATGTTAGCAGTCGGGGCAAATACTAACGGCGGATAGAAAAAAGAACGAAGCGAAATGCAATTTGGTACGCTGAGCTTACAAGCTATAATCATGCCAGTTTTCCGCGCAGATTCAATGATCTTCTCACCGCACCTTCCCAGGACATCCCATCTCTGCTCCATTGTTTGTCAACACCAACTACCTTCCCCGTATGATCTTCGCTCTGACCCTTGCCATGTCTTCCCCTCTCCCTACAACCTTCCACTCTCTGAAGCGGAACACTCTGTACATAGCAACAACGCTACCATTGTACTCATCCGTCCACACCCAAATGAGTTCTGCACCGGCCAAGACGTCGAGCTCTATTTCCGTCGCCCTAGCCTAAGAGCCTATTCTTTGCAAGGATTTAGTCCTCGCACTGACCACCCCTTCTGCCGTCTCCAACCCTACTCATTTTCTTCGACAACCCGTTCTTGTGCTCTGCCCGATTAGGATCTTTCCACGTCCAATTGCGGAAAAGATGCAATCGTCTTGACGTCAGCACTTCTGTCATTTCCTGTAAACTTAACCCTTATGAGCGCACTACCCAACACTCTGACTGTAGCAATACCAACCTGACCATCGAATTCACAGAATTGTTTGTGCTGCTGTTGCCTGGCGGACTGACCTCTACATTCCTGAAGCCATGCGGCAAATTTCAGACACCTTCATATACCTACTACATCAATAGGATCCTACTCTACATCATGAGAACCGTCTCTATGACACTAAAGCTATCCTCATGATCTGTGAAAAGCTCCCAGTCAGTGCCTCCAGACTCATAGTTCGCATACCCAGCGAAATTCGCTTCTATCATTGATCATCAGATCTAAATGGTTATCTCCACTCCATTCTATCCCCATTCGTTGTTTTCTTTCCCGTCTACATCAAGCACTTCTCATGTTCTCGACATCTTCATTAACTTCCATTTTCATGGATCGGACAATCTCATTTACGCCATGGATTTCCACAACTTATATAACGCATTAAGAAGACGTCATTCCCATCTATCTCTTTCTGTATAAACGGGCAACGAAATCACTTCCCACTTCCGTCTGGCAGAACTTTTCTTCATGCTCAACTATTTTCCCTCGGTGGCTCCACATTTTAAGCGTTCTGTGGTAGCCTTAAGCAGCCAAATGTGTCAGTTATAGCATAACAACATAACAAAATATAGAATCAGAATTTAACCATGTGGCCCATCCAGTCAGTGCGCCATTTCAAAATGACTGACCCAATTTTCCTCTCAGACACAATCTCCTGCCTTTTACATATATTGCTTCATGTATGTCAAGACCAATGAAGAATCTCTCAACTTCTGCCTTAAATATATAAAAATACTTGTTTTCTGTAACTGCATGTTGCAAAAAAAAAAAAATCCACTGAATCTCCACACTAGCGAAAGAACTTCCTCCAAATCTCCGTTCCAAAATGACATCATTCTATTCTGAGCCAGTGTCATCTGGTTTTGGACAATCCCACCGCAGGAAACCTCCTATCAACATATATTGGAGCATGGCTTGTCACCATTCATTAGGCTTCAATCCGGTCTCCGTTGGAGGAAGATTTTGTGAGTTGATGGTTGTGATAGAGAAGGGGTTAATGTGTGTGCGTGTGTGTGCGTTTTGTAAGCATGTGTACCATATCGTAGCTTAGTGGTTTTTTTTCATGGATATTGACTTCGAGTTTGGTGGTGATAAGTCTTAGAACAAGTACTTGCAGTTCCCTTTCTTCTAAGTAATATCTTCAAGGATATGAGACAGGCTGTCTGTTAGTACAGAGTTATAAATGGGACTGAGATTCAATCATTTTGTCTGTTGCTCTGGGTATAGCTTACCCGTGTAGAACTGCATGTGTATCAAGCTTAGTTTACTTGTTTTTTTTTATTTAACAGGATTAATCGAACAGCCACCGTCTTGTCAATCGATTGTATATATAGAAGGTGAGCTATGCCCTCTGTATATTTGGTACTTGCAAGCACAATATTACAGGTTCTACTCACCATGAAGTCGGGCATAAAGCTCGTCTTAATTCGAAATCCGCGTCTAATTTGCATGCAATCAACTTTAATTGAATTTCTTTAGCAATTTAATTTCCTTGACAATTTGGCACCCCAGATGGGACGCCTTATAAAAGGTTCTAAGAATCCGTTATGCTGTGAATAAAAGTGAGTTTGAGAAGCAAATTCACTGAACAGAATTCCATTCTGTGTTCAGCTTCGGTAGCGTTCGTGATGAATGTTTAACCGTGAGTCGCTGTTAGACCAAGGTGAGCAAGTGGTGACAAGACCAGAAGGGAAGAGTGGTGCAGCCGAGAGGCATGCCATGCCGGTCACTGTACTTAACCTCCTGGGGAGGGGGCAAGAATGAAGACGAAAGAACGGCTGCTGAATGCAGGTGAACGTGAAGATATCCCCACTATATAGATCAACACGTACAAACAAGATGCATGAAGTCAGCTGGTCGGGCAGCATCCGGTGAAAGGAGCAGTCAACGTTTCGGGCAGAGACTCTTCGTCAGGACTGAAGAAGGAGGGGGCAGGGGCCCTATAACGAGCATGAAAACAATCAGAGGTATGATCAAGCGGTCGGGGAGAGGAAACAGGGAGGGGATAGGCAGGAACGGTGAAGAAGGGATGTAAGGGGAAAAGCAATATAGGTAGTAGACGAAGGCAAAATTAAGGTAATAGGCAGCTGGAAGAGGAGGCGGAGTGAAAGTGGGATGGCGGAAGGGAGAGGGAGGGAATTACCGGAATTTGGACAATTCGATTATCATACCGAGTGCCTGGAGACTACCCAGGCGGTATATGAGGTCTTGCAGCTCCAAACTCAGTTTGGCCTCATCATGGAAGTAGAGGAGGCGATGTATTGACATATCCAAATGGGGCTGTGATGGAGAGTTAACCAGGGTGGCGACCGGGAGATCCTGTCTATTGTGGCGGACGGAGCGGAGGTGCTCGACGAAGCAGTACCCCAATCTGCGTCGGGTCACGCAGATGTAGAGGAGGCCGCACCGGGAGCACCGGATGCAATAACTGTCCCCGACAGACTCACCAGTGAAGTGTTGCCTCACCTGGAAGCACTGTTTGGGGCCCTGAATGGTGGTAAGTGAGGAGATGTAGGGACAGGTGCAGCACTTACGCTTGCAGGGATACGTACCAGGTGGGAGATCTGTGGGGAGGGACGTGTGGACCAGGCAGTCGCGGACGGAACGATCCCTGCGAAAAGCAGAGAGGGGTAGAGAGGGAAAGATGTGCTTAGTGGTGGGATCCTGTGAAATGTGGCGGAAGTTGCGGAGGATAATATGCTGGTTCCGGAGGCTGGTGGGGTGGTAGGTGAGGACAAAGGGAAAAGGGTCACTGTTGTGGTCACGGGAGGATGTGTGACGGCCGAAGTGATGTCCACTATACAGACCTGTTTAGAACACGTCAAGCAGACAATCCTAGCAAGGGCTAGGCAGCAAATTAATTTTTGGAAGTTTAGGACATATCCAAGTAAGAGTGAGCCCTCTTGGTGATTTCACTTGCTGATTTAAAAACGGTTTTGAAATATAGTGGGAATACAATTGAAACAGAATGGACTTCAGCGATGCAAATATTTTAATTTGTTTTCTACCAGCAGTGGGCACTTATTCAAATTGATGATGAATTTCAGATAACATAAGCCGAAGCTCATGACGGACAGCGTTATAATTGATGTTTTACAGGCGAAATGCATTGTCGCCCTGAAAGTTTAACAGCCAAAATGCAGAAAAATCTTTCTCAGATAAATGACTTCCTGGAAGCACACCAACTCCTACTTCATGTAACCTGAGAATGAAATACTCTTCTAAGCACAAAGATCTGGTCCCGATAGTGAATCGGTTAAGATAGGAAGTTTAGGGAACCCTTCAGATTGGTGCCGATACCGGAGTTATAGTGACTAATTCTATACCTTCAGACGGAAAACCACATCGTTTTCTCCTCAGCATAACCCTGCACTTTAACTGAAGAAGTGGACCTATCCTTGTGGGTATTGTACAATATTGCTCGTCCCTAAACCGGCGTTTGTGCACGATTTGCAGGTTGTCAAACAGATAGTACAGCTCATTTTCCCGGTTGGAACGGACACAAATGTCGCTTTGGCCACTGTATCATCTAAATTTCGATGGTACCTGATGATTGACCACTGCTGCGCTTTCTTTACAATCACTCTGCACGATACGTTTAATGAATGTTTGCCTTTATATACAATGGACAACAATATACTTGGACGCGTTTGCTTAGGGCCATATACAGAAGTCAGTTGTATAAGTAGCTGCTGTTAGAGTCGACTTGAATATATTATCGGTGCCAGGCTCTAGTGTCATTTTGGAACTTGATGATGAATTCGGTGTGTGCTGCGTCTGCGAGGCTGGTTTCGACGGAACTTCCATTGTGTGCTGCGTCTGTCAGGCTGATTCGTGCGGCGCCTTGGAAGTCCATAGCGGGGGTACTCCATTCTGCCGCCGGCGTGGGATGGCGAGCCTGTCGGGACCCTGGGGACTTGTGGAAACTGTGGTGATTTCTTTTGAACTTACAGTCCTTTAACATCTTGGATTATTTTTGCTGTGCCCATAGTGTGTTTTTTTTATCAATTATGCTATTGTTTGTACTGTTGTAAATATATTTTGTAATTATATGCTTTTGTGCAGGTCTTGTAGCTTTAGTTTTTGTTTTTGTCTGGTGGATTTGGAGCTAATTCCGGGGAACGCGCTAGTCGGTAGCGCGATATTAATATGCAGCAGCCTCTCCGAACTCTGGATTGGGGATTGCCAAAACGTTACATGGATTTTCTGGTGCAGTCTGTTTTATCGTATGCTTTTGTGATGTCATTCTGAGGGAACGTTATCTCATTTTTTAACTGCATTGCATTTGTAGTTTCTAGATGACGATAAACTGAATCTGGATCTGAATCTGAATCTGAATTGACAGATTGTCAGAAAGATACTATGTGACTGCTAAACCACCTGGAAACCTGTGGACTCCAATTCTCATTACCTAAGACAAAGTTTTGCGAAACAACTTCTCACCTATTTGGGCTAGAACAATCCGGTTATTTACTGACGTAATGAGGGTTTTGGGAACTCCGTGCTATCACAGGAAAACGGTGGCTTGAAACGACCGGTGGCACAGTTCCCCACTCAATTAGCACACGTAGGGCATGGTATGACAGTGATAACTGTAAAGGCAGCGAATTCCTAGAATGACACTTCACGCTGTAATGTTACTCCTCAATTCAGCGGTTACACTACGCTTTATAGCAGCAAGGCGAGTACGGGATGAGGTAATGCTATTTTCAAATCCAAATTTGAATTTAGAATAGTACCCTCCCTTAAACAGGACACCATTGTTTCCAATCATAATGTCACAGAACGACATAACTGTGTGTTAACTATTGAAGCCAAGATCTGCCCTCGTACTCATTTTAGCTCTGCCATTTCAGAAACCCAGATCTGATTTTTATTATTGAAGTTTAATTGAGTAAGCCTAATGATATTAACACTATTTCTAACTCCATCTATAAATTCTCTATTCTCTGTTTCCGGTTTGTTTCGAAGACTCTGACCTAGAGCTACACGCTGGCTTCTGTTGTTTTTGGCAACGGGACCGGCCGTCAGGATTTGACGATGGGCCGTTATTCGACATGCCAAGGACAAGGTCAAAGAGCTTCGATCGCCTTCGGTGCTTTGAGATCTCGTGGCTCTGGAGACAGGCGGATCGAAGGTCTGTGTCCCAGCAGGACAGCAGTGTGTCCAGGGTATCAAAAGATCTCTGGCTTTGTGCAAAGACCCCCGAGATCTTTAGGCACAGAGCTCGCAAAAAGCGCCGCAAAGAACTTCTAACATCGTAAACCAGCAAATTGATTGATATGACTTCCTTCTTGCTGTGAAACGGAGACAGCTCTTTCTCTCTTACTAAAGAGAGAGAGAGAGAAAGCCTATGATATGCCGAATACCCGGTGAACGAGTGACCTTTGTGGTACTGAATGTCTATGTCCTTCCCGTCGCTTTGCTGCACGATTGATTGCTCGGTTCTCGGTGCCGAAGTTATCTTTTATTTTTTTGCTAGTGGACAGAACGGGTGACCGTTGCTTGCTGCTGCTTAGACTAGAAAAGTGGGGGGGGGGACTGAATGGGGCGGACTTTGGGGTTCTAAGATTTCACTGTTATTCATTTTTTGGGGGCACTACACTGTTTTTGTTGATGGTTGCGAAGAAAATTTATTTCAGGATGTATATTGCATACATTTCTCTATAATGAATGTACGTTTGGAACCTCGAAAACTGAACCTGAAACATTAGAGCTTGGAAGTGGAGTCACTCCCTTCAGGAGCATCAGCCGCTGCGCTACATACATTCACTGGAGCTTACGTCTTGGTTGAGTGTAAGACTGTGAATATCAGTAACATTAATTAATCTACAAGTAGACTTTGTACATATGCCAGAAAGTGTGTGTGTGTGTGTGTGTGTGTGTGTGTGTGTGTGTGTGTGTGTGTGTGTGTGTGTGTGTGTGTGTGTGTGTGTGTGTGTGTGTGTGTGTGTGTTTGTGGGGGGGGGGGAGGGTGTCGGTATACTTGTTTGTTAGTACTAATGGACATTTTTTGAAAAGGCACAAACGCCTTTCCCATACGAAAGAAATGACACGAGTGTAGTTATTAAATTATTGATAAATAAAATTAATCCACGATTTGGAATTCGTTGTAAGTTTACTGGAGATGGAGGAAAGCTCTTTGCGGAGAAATTGACTAAACCATTGAGAAAATCTTGGAAATCACCTTGAGTGTCACGCAACCTAACTATAATAATTGGGTTTAGTGGAAACGATAAATGGAGTACTGAAAGGCACTCTGGCCGATGAATGCCAACAGGCGAATGAAATAGCCTGTGGCGCTGCTGCTTGTTTTGCATACATTGGACATGTGAACAGAACCACTAAATTAACACATTTTGAAGTGTTATTTGGAAGGCTTATGCCCACGTGTCCTTGGTCCTCTTTTACAGTGCCCACACAAGGCAGATATCGATCGATAAGGAAACCCTAGAAGTAATAAAAGATTTCTTAGAAGCTATTAGAATGAATCAACTGAAAGTGATCACCGCGCTCTGCAAACGTGGGAGGGGAAATCTACATCCATTGAAACCAGGAGATTATTTGTATATTTATCGATGGAAATTTCCTATCAATTGCTCCAAACGGCAGTCAAGGTACGAAGCAAAGCCAAGTGGATCCATAGAACGAAGTGTAGGCTGCAACAGCCCTCTGCTCCGTACTCCGGTGGTTTACTGTACAAGAAGGATAACTGAAAGGAACTGAATTGGCTAACGATAGATTGGGTTATTTGCCTCATTGACTTTGCGTCTGGACTTACCTGTGCTTGAAATACTTATGTAGGCTTAACTGCTGAAGTAGTCGCCACTCAAACTGGGCCCTGCAAAAGAGGGTGGTCTCAGAAAAGAGGACAGTGTGCCTTTGTAAGGCAGGAATATTTCATCAATGTTCTTGATGAATCTGAAAATATAGTCAACCTGGCAGATCATATACAGGAAAGTGCAAAACCAGGAGAATAATGCCACAACGAACATTTTTGGCAACATATTGGGTGGTTGGTGGAGAATGCTAGTACATTATGGAATTGTTAACACTGTGGTAATCGTATGTTTTTAACATATTGTGTTTCAAAAGTACAACTCAAATCCATATGTTCCCTGGAGTTAACACCGATACTTATTTTCAGGAATCTAATGAGGTGCAATTTTTAAACAAGAGACACCTAAGTCAGGCGCCTACCTATCTGCTAACTCTGATATTTATGATTGATCTTGAAATCAAAAAGGAGGAGACTGTGGTGAAAAAATATTGTGAGTTAAATATTTCGATGGGCAAGGAGGTAATATCAGCTTTTCTGAGTATGGAAATGAGTTTTCAGCTTTATTTGTTACTGATTTGGCCTGTATTTCTAGCAGAGGGAAGTCTTAAAATTAACACTTGCTGTTGCTTATCTAATCAATATTAGACTTAAGGATATAAGACAAGCTGTTAATACAAAGTTGTACATATGACTTTTTAAATTTCGGCTGTTGCTCTGGTTATCTCTTATTACAGGATAAATGGATGCGACCTAGCTTATCCGCAATGTATTTGTCCCCCATTAAATCATCTCAAGCACCGTTTTTCAGTGGTCTGATATACACTCTTGCCTCTCCTTTATAATTTATCTATCTGAGGAAACTGACGGTGTCCTCTTTATAATTATTTGCTATATTACTCTTGTATTTCAACTTTGCGTTGTAATGAAGTTTATGTTGTCTTCTCGATTTCTGTTTAAAAATCTGCTAAATTAAATTCTCATTATTGTTCCTTCGGTAATATGACCTTACGTTGCCTTCCTCGTTGGCTTTGACTTCTCTTGTTATTCACCGTTGTGTCATTTTTCCTTTACAATACTTCTTCCACTTTCCGACTTATATCCAGAACTGTTAGCCATTGCCGTCCTGCTGCTGCTTCTACTCGTTTCTTTTCCAATCAGATCTCGGCAACTCCACTCTCTCATGCCCCTGTAATTCATTTTATTCCACTGTAGTACGTATTGACATATCAGATTTCAGCTTTTCGTTATCAATTTTGAGGGTGAATTCGAACATGTTATGATTACATATCCCTAAGGGTTCTTTTACTTTGAGCTCGCTAATCAATTCTCGATCTTTGCACAAAGTAAATCCAGAATTTCTGATCCCCTAGTATGCTCAACTACAAGCTGCACTAAAATCCCATCTTGAATGCCACCTTGTACGCGCCTTAATCCTATCCCCCTCCTGTAATCCAGTGCAAACCTAATGGAATGCGTCGGATTTAGCTCTGTGATCCTGCTTCCTCAGTCGAAAGAGGTATTGGGTAGTTAAATTGTAAAATGTTCCATGCTCAGATTAGGGATAAAAAGGGTTTGTTAACGGTTGATGGGAGGCAAGGCCCTTAAGGGCGAAGTGCATATTGCGTACTGCATCTCTAAGTAAATCAAACATAAAAATAACAACAGTTCCAACACTACATACAGTATTGAAATCCTATAACCAACTAAGGCAATCGGTTTTCCTAACACTGTGGACATTCTAGTGCTTTGCAAGTGCTGTTCTCACATGAAGTCCATTGCACCAGACTCAGTCACGTATTACGCTTTGTATTTGTCAATAATTACTGCCATGAACTTTCTTAAACACCATCTATAACTAATTTCCTCTTTCAATTTACAACACAATGAGACTTTCCATCCATATCAATACACCTTGATGAACAATCGGTCATGGTACTTCGGGTCTGATGATAATCGGTTTGGTCACATCATATATTGACCTCGCCTCAATTCGCATGGTGCAGTTGGTATTAATGATAACCAGAATAAAACATGCTTTCGCAAGTGAATGGTGCTGTGACACATGGCCGCAAACTGCTAATCCAGTCACTCCTAATTCTGCACTGATTCTTGTGAAAACAGTAGCAGCATCTAGCAGGTGATCTGGTACGAATACACTAGGCTAAGCCATATACAGATAGACAAATATTTAAGAATTTAGTCACAGACTACTGCAGAAGCAATGGTAGCCATAGCCGAAGAGTAGTAGTGGGGGCGAGCTCCGACTGCTAAACAAATGTTTTACCTGGCGTGCGTCTCAAACAGCCTTTGACAACCAAGTCCAAATGTTGGGCTTCACGTGTGACATAGTTCTTATGCCCGGTGTAGCTATTTCCACTGTCAGTGCCGCTCGCAGTGACTACCAGAGGCGTAATACCCACGATTCACCTTTTCCCCATGATCGATGGAGGTGGAGCGCGCGCACACACACACACACACACGCGCACACACACAAACACACACACACACACACACACACACACACACACACACACACACACACACACACACACACACACACACACACACACACACACACACACACACACACACACACACACACACACACACACACACACACACACAAGAGCCAGTTATTTCGGTCAAGTCATCCATGCCGAACTGTTATTTGTATTTGCCCCACCGATCTGTATCTGCTTGATTCCCTTTCACAGATCTCCCATTCACTTACTAATTTAAAGCTGACTTTTATGCTGCAATAGAACTTGCAACTAAGAATTCTGCAGACAGCTTGCGCCATCTTTGCGCTAAACACCGAAAGATGTTCCCTTATGAACATTCCCTTGTGGACTGTCCTTGGAATAAAATCTAACCTTTTCTAACTGCACCTGATGGTCGACGTATCTGCACGTAATACTTCAAAGTACTTCATGTCTATGCAAGACACATGTCTTTGATTGGGTGCAGATGTCATTATAAATATATAGATCAGAAATAAAGTCAGCAACTTCCGGTGCATGCGACGCAGAACGTTCAGTTTGTGATCATTGAGGGAACACGAGTTTCAACGTTCAGTTCTGCATTTGCAAATAATTGGTGCAATTTATTTCTAAACCTCTGTCCCCTTGTCACACAAAGCGAGTACAAGTTCGGATTGTTATTTATTGCCTTTCAATCTTTCACATGAATACCACCAACAGACACAACTATCCTCCGGAAAAAAAGTGTAGAACACAGTATATAAAAGTCACATACGTAATAGATAAAGTTCAATGTTAGAAGTATAAAGAACATTTCACTATTATACTACATAAATCTTAACATTCTCGGCCCTGAGACGCAGCTTCTTGCGAGCATGGTCATTATATCCATGGAAACATAACATTAACATAGTCAATGAAAAACCGCCGGACTTGAGCTTTCAGCCAGAGTGCATACAAAAATAAACCGAAAATTTAAAAAGAGGATATAAGAGTATTTAATAAATAGATAATAAATATCGAGAATATGATCTGAAGATTCCTTTAATTTGAGAGCCTTGGCTGTGGAAACATTTCAACCATTTGGCAAGTGAAGTTTTACCATTGCTTCAAAAACTTGATGGCTGAAGGGTAGTAATCTGGTAATGTGAGTCCTGAGCTTCCTATATCTTCTTCGCGATGCCAGCCGGGAGAAACATAAATGTCAGGATGACCGATGTTGGTTTTCTGCGCGAGCGTCTCAGGTAATTATGTTCAGTGGTAAGGAGGATTTTACCCATGATGGACTGAAACATATCCTCCACTGTTTGTTGGATTTTCTGTTGAAGGACATTGACGTCTACATACCATACTGAGATACTGTCAGTCCTAGTATTTTCCACGACACATCCATGGACGTATGTAAAACATTAAGGTACCATAATGATTCTACCAGAATTTCTGAGTGGAGGCGCCACCTGCTTTCCTCGTAATTGTACTTATGTGCTGGGCCTAAGAAAGGTCCTCTGAAATATTAACAACTTGGAATTTTTAAGTTGTTTACCCTCTCTAAATCTGATTTTTCGAAAGGGACTTGATAAATAACCTCTGATTTCCTTCAGCCGAACACCACTATCAGTTCCTTGGTCTTGCAATAACAATAACAGTTATTGTTATCACACCACACAGCCAGACTTTTCCTCCCCTTCATATATGCTGAGTTGTCAGCAGCTTCAATTACACCCACGATAGAGGTATCATCAGCAAGCTGGTAAATTGCATTGTGTTCCGTGTAGCCACACAGTGGTAAATGTAAACTGAGTCTATCAGGAGATTTGGCACAACGGGAGATTGGGTCAACAACGCAGCTGGGCGTTCTGGAGTTGTTGTCATTCCGAACTGATTTGGATCTGCTGGTAAGGGCATCCAGGATCAAATTGCACAAGTAGAAATTGAGGTCAATTATTTATCAGGTTTGAGTTGTTGATGATCCTGAATAGAGGGCAGATTTCGATAAAGATAATACTGATGGATGCATCTTTGATGTTAAGATGTTTCACGGTTGAGTGAAAATCCAACCAGATGACATCTACTGTGGACCGCTTACCGCTGAAGGCAAACTAGAGCCAATGTAATTCGCTTCTCAGGCACGAAATTATACGCTTGATTAACAACCTTTTAAAACACTTCATCATTGTGATTGTAGATTCTGCTGGGCGTTAGTCGGTGAGGCCTGTCACCACGGTCTTATTGTAACTGAGGACTGTTTTGAATCAGGTGGGTAAGACATACTACAAAGGGCAGTAATAGTTCCTTTCATAACGCGTTATGATAGGGACCGTTTACGATATTAGGTAAAAATAATAACGCTACTGGCCCTTCATTAGTGATGGGACCTGAGTGGTATCTGGCAGTTTAGTCTTTTAATGACCTGGGGCAAGATGTTGCTACTCATTCTGTCATTTTTTTTTGTCCTAATGCTACCGTACATCTTCCTTGAAGGTAGGGGTCACTGAGATTGCTGTATGGATGTGAGGGATTATTGACAATGCTAATGCCCGGGCTACGCAAAATTCATTATAGATCAGTCCGAGTGGTGGAAGAGAGACACAAACGATCCTCTCAGAATTCCCCAGAATCCCGTAGGTACCCCTGTCAGAAAGGCAAGGGTCAGATATGAAGATAATAACATTTCTGTGCCCATTTTTCCTCAGCATTCGACATCAAGTACATCTGTAGTTTTACCAACATAGGACTGTGCCCCAAGTCTCCTCGTGGTGGATCACGACAAAATCCTGAACCAGAAACGGCGAGCGTGTACGTGATTCCTTTTCTGACGCTGAATTCTAATTATGTTTTTACCGGTGTTTGCCATCCTTCAGACTCGTCAGAGAAATGTTCTGATCCGGCGAGGTTAATACTGTCGTACTGTATTGACGTTTGTTCTGTCACATACAGTTATCCCATTTGCGGAATGACTGTCTGTCGAATAACTGAGTGTTGCTTCAATTTTTCTCCATACGGTGTTTGTGCCCTGGCGTCAATACTCATCCTAAATTCCATTGCTGCACATTTGGCTGGAATAAACTTCATTCTACATTTACGGCCCGTTTAGACTTAAACAACTTTCCAGACTATCAACAACGCTGCAAATAACAAAAGGAAATAAGAAACTCTATTAATGGGCGTTAGAGGTCGACATTATTATTGAGATATTATTAGCATCTGCGTGCCCTTGGAGTTCAGATGTCATTGCTATCGCTTCCCATTTTCTATTTACCTTTAATTATCCGTGAAGTGAGGGCCTCCAACGCCTAGCGTTGACATGGATAGATTGACATAGCTGTCTGAATAAGCAAGGCTGGGCAGGGCGATAAGTCGAGCTTGTTACAGCATGTAGCAAGCTTCTTTTCTCTATGCATCTGATGAATCCAAAGGAACGGATGAGACCTATACAGTTCGATACCAGGAGGGCCACAGGAACTGTCAGTTAGCAGCGAACTCAATGCATAACTGCCTTCCTGACTCCAGTTCTAAGGTTGTTTCCCCGGAGTTTACTTCTGAAGCCTTCCCCATGAATCGGTATTGTCACAAGACAGCGAAGGTTTGAGATCAAAGTTTCCCTGTTCCTATATATTCTGCCAACCACGGCCACCGGCCCACATCAGCCCGAAGCAACTGGATTTCAGGTCGAGTAACCGTCTTTACCCGTTATCCTGTCAGTACAGTCGGAATCACCGAGCTTAGCAGGTAAGCCAAGCATGAAGGCCATGAGGCGGACATGTTTATCAAATGCTATTTAAGGCGAAACCGCTGGGAACATATAATGGGTAGTGGGAGTTTTTCCCAATTAACAGCCTAAAGGAACAAATTATACGGCTATAAATAACTTAATAGAACCAATGATCTCTAGAAAACGAGTTTTACTACAAGCACTGTAAACAAACGACATAAACGATGTAGCCTGTATCTGCTCCAAGTACAACAATCCATAGTGATTCACCACCTTTTTTATGCATACGACTGTATTTGCCACTTTTCTGCTGTGTTCTGCGTCCTGTCAGTGTTCCGTTGTAAGGTACGACAAACTGATGCACTATCCAAAACACCAGTCACCTACTTTTCATCGGCAAACGCACTAGACCACCAAATGAATTCTTCATCCAAGTCATTCGTCAGAAACGTCTCAAACGGCAGTACTTCCTGAACAAATCACCTCGGAGTAGGGCTCATAACCGTCGTGCAGACAAAAGACGATCCATTTACTATCACTTCTATGGTTAGTCCAAGTCAGCCAGCTTTCCAAGGATTCGAGGCCTCTGGAATTTCCTAATAAGCTTTCAAAGGCTATCTTGCTCTAACGCGTTATCATAGTCTACACGGAGGATATTCTTTGTTCTGGCTTCATGAATATGTTTGGGCATATCCTCAAATAATTGAATTAGACTCGTGAGGCAAGATCTTATCTTGGCAAAGCCAGGTTCCTTTCACGTCACAAATACATAGAATTGCCTTTTCTAAGAATTCTTCGGAATATTTGCCCAGAACGGAAATAGGATCTGCTCGTCTATAATTGCCAGAATTATTACCCTATTAACTTTCTTGAACAAGGAAATAACGTGTTACACTTTGATCCTCTGTCCATTGAACAGGCAGAGATCCTCGCCAAAGGCAAAATAATATGTTCCCTTATTTCTGACAACAGCCTATTTTGCCGCTCTGTGGCTCCGCAGACATGTCTATTGTTATGTTTTTTTCAGAAGTTCTACAAATCTACATTGACAAGGGTGATATTATCCTATTACCTCCGTTATTTTCGTCAAAATGCCTGTCACTGGTGAAAACGAATGCAAAGCACCCTTCAGTGACCTTTCATGCCTATTTCCCTGCGCGTCATATGTGAGCCTATCTGGGAGTTTCCTGACACTCTGTAACCTTCTTACCTCATATACATCTTCATCGCCCTCAAGCACGCCTTTCGACTGTTCACGTGTACTTCAGGACAGCTCCTTTGTCCATCGGCTGTGCCTTACAGAATTTCAGGTTCTTCTACCACGTAACTGAGATCAGCCTCATCCCCAATTACAATGACCCCTGTAACCCGTCGCTGTGTCAAGTCACGTCTGTCTGTCGACTTGTAGTTTCCCACGTTATATTTGAAAGCTTTCTGGAAGATTCTGGAATCTCCTCATCAATATCATGTAGTTTATATAAGGCACTGCAAATTACGCCGGCATTCCCTCATCCTCTGAATCCGTATGGTATTCAATAGAATGTCCTTTCAGTTTTTTATGCTGTTTCTGTTCTCCCCCTTCTGTGTAGCGATCTCCTACCAGGTGTATCAGGCTTTGGGTCAACATTAATCTCCTGTGCTAGATTCAAAAAGGTGATTCAAATTGCGATTTTTCCCCAAGGGCTATTCCCATCTTCTGTCTTCATCCTGGAATCTGGCACATTTGGCATCTGTCTGTTTCGTCTCTAAGGCATATTTATTCAGCGGTCAGCACAGTCGCCCCAAAACTCTAATTGAAACTCTGTCTCCAGTCATCAGTAGAGAAGATTTCCTCTTGAATCCTTGATTTTCCTTAACAGCACAAAAAGCTGCTAGCCCATAAACATGATGAAGCTTTTCCCACATGTCTTACACATACTTAATTTACGTCTTCTGATCCAACTCACACAGAACAGAAACGTTATTTAATGGGTAATCTCTTTCAGTGCACCAAGCCTTAACCCATGAGGCGTCCATAATAATGTACCTTCATCAGTTTCCCCGAAACCAGTTTAAACGCATGCTTAAACACATAGACAGTGTACACAGTTCCTAATAGCAATTCAGCGAAACTCGTACCGGCAGCCCGCAAATATAACCCTGTCATTGGGTTCGAATGTAAACCTGGTTCGAAGGCACACTCGGATAACAACCACGTGCATCAGTGGAAATCAGGCTCATTTTCATGAGCAATATACGAAAGGCCGGTATGATTTGGCATTCAACCATAGACGAAGAACAATTTGAGCGAATGCTGAGTTAATAGAATCCATACAGCCGCATCGGTCGGCAATAAATAATGAATCGTACACCGCATAAAATTATAACTAAAGTATATTTACTAATTTCAGACTTATCATACAGTTATTAAGATAAGGCGAATGAATAAATATCAAGACTGCCATTCTGTCAAACCATTCTGAACTCAACTAACGTTGTAGCTCGTATCTTCCAAAAGTTGGGTATGGCAGTTACACACTGCGCTAAATTCCCAACACCAATCACAGGTAGAGCTTCCTATTTTGTACTCCTTCCTATCGCAAAGTACTCCTTGTTATTATATCTTCTCATATCATCGAATCCTACCGGGTCTCTTCCGATCTTCTCTTCTCTGCATCTCCCGCTAAAAAAAGACCCAGAACCGCACTAATGTCCGCCAGAAATCGCATTCCAAGAGACTCTGTTAAGAACTTTCTCCAATTTCCACCATTCTGATTACCTGCCACAAGAGTTTGCTATTGAACACCATATCCCGCTAAAGTCAGCCGAACTCAAACGAATGTTACCATTGGGACACACTATCAAGATACTCTGCAGATTTAGCAATAGTAATCTGAACAAGGGCATTGCATTTTCACTGTTGTATTTTCCTAAAATATTATTTACTTCATTGCAAAAGTGTGATTGTTTCCTGACTGATGCTTACTTCGACCATTCCTATTCTGCAGATGATCCCTCGAGGATGTTTTCCATTTCTTCAGCTATGATAGGATCGCTGTTCAGCAGTGCCACTTTCCCACCTCTTTTATTTTCCTCTCTTTTTTTTTTCTTTCGAGGGATACCAAAACAGTAAATATTTCTGCTTCTGTGAAAGCGATATTATCATGGCCACTACGTTATAACACCATAAACTGGACCATTATACCTATTGATCACTGTTGTTCCTGATAATTCTCGCATTAAAATCGACTTATTTGAAACCATGAAACTGATTGCAATTAGGACCGTCCCATTAAATATCCTTCACTGCAGTCTACAGCTACCTTTACTCCAACTGTCCCAGAGTGTGACCAAACACCCTGTTTCCAAATACCAACCAAAACGTGTTTAAAACATGTTTCCTTGTTTTGTTCTCAGTGGAAGAATGGTCATTATGTTTCGGTAGGTCATTATAGTCAAGTTCTATGGAAACACTCTGCTCGAGCTATTGTCTCCTGCACTTTTCACAAGGGACAGTAATATATTTGTTTACAAGACTTCAGGGATTCTTTTTTTTTCCCCAGCAGCAGCCACTCAACAGGAAACTCTGGGCCATGTACGGTCGTATATAGGGTATGCATTTCTCATTGTAATTAATAAGTTTTGTTTGAAAATATTATGCAACGTACCTACTGAAAGATATAGATCAGATGCACGAGAACATTACGTGAATCAGGTGCATTTTACAACGTCGTATTGTAGAGAAAGACTTTACAGAGCCAAAATGGCAGAACACTGAAAGCATTGCCGCCATCACTATGGACATTACACTTTCAAAACATTCATATTTCCGTCATTTACTTCGCATTTGTAAGGTCCAATTGCAAGCATTAAAAAAGTTTATCTAACGCATCACCTTTTGCCAGTACAGCCAATTCCAGCACCCAGAATGGTTTCCGAACACACTCCGATTCTCATGTCAACTACCCTACTATGAGGAAGAATTTGTGGTCTCTCAAGAGGCGAGCTACCAACGAATCGAAGCAAACTCTATTAATGACGATAGACAACTGCCCAAACTTATTGGATGTATGATTTATGCGAGCTTCAAACAATGCAGAGAGAAAGGGAGGAAGGGGTTCTGACACTGAAGGAAATGATTAGTGAGCTGGAGGCAAATTGTTTAAAAAACCTGAATGAGAGGAAGTTTAAATATCTCATAGAGAAATTTGAAATGAAGTTAAATGTGTTATCCGTATACTTTAGGGTATTGCTGAACGGAGGCAAGATATAGAAAACTTTAGCACAGAGTGGATTTTGAAAGAGTATTAAAAACAGTGGATGTTTTCATTTTCAGTTGACTGCTGTTAGCAATGGGATTGCTAATAAGCCAATCGCTTTTGTTGCTGTACAGACTGGATGGGCAGCCAGACGAAAATCCTAAAAAGATGCAGTGAACGTTCAAAGTAGTTGCGACAGTTGCTGTTGTTTCTCTTGCGAGAAGTCCACATGCAAACGTGAAAACTGAAGCGTTTAATAGCAGCAAAATGTGGATAAAATTGTATTTAGAAGAAGTAAGGACATTCATTGTGCACCTATATTATCGAGTAACTGAACTTGAGACAGACATAACAGCATTAATAGGCAAGCTCATCAACTGCTTATTGGTAAAATATTCCTTCATGTAAGTAAATGCTGAATGAATGATAGTTTCATTGTAAAATTAATCTATTTTCTAAAGAAATGTTTATACAAAACGTCATGAATTAGCGCAAGAACTAGAATGAAGTCAAACTAATGACTGCAATGAGGGTATTCAAACAGGTAATGAGGTGGCACCATCCGAAGAGTTGACGGAAGTTAAATTATTTCTGCAAATTGATCCACAGCCTGATGATAATTGAAAAAAAAGAAAAACAAACGTAGAGCTTTGACAGAATGCTGATGGCGAACTTCAGTTTACAGACAAAATTATGGTAACATTTAACACCACACTGACATACTACATGGACAATTCCCCAACATAAGGACGCTACCTGTTCAAAGAAAGCATGTGATCAATATTTGTGTAAATAACAAATGTTAATACTCTCAATAATACTATATTACGACAATATTTAGGAAAACTGGAAACGTTTGAAAAAAAAACTACACAGTTAACACCCTCCACTTCATTAATATTAACAACGAAAAAAAAAGAAGAACAAAAAACAACATAATGAAAATCTCCGAGGTATATTTCCAGGACGAATCTTAAAGCTGACTATCGTTTTACGGACATTTAAACACTGAGTTGAACGGAAATAGTGTATCAAATCAGAAATAACTAAACGAGTGATACTAATGACACGACAAAACATTGATGATTTGAACTTTTACGCTGTGTCTTCAGTTTAGCTAAAGCAATTAATTCAAATATGAGATATATTTTAGAGATATAAACATGAAAGTTGGATTAGATAAGAGCAGAATATCAAAAATAAAGGTGAAGAAGAGAGAGTAGAATGTAATACAGAATAGCAGGATACAATAGAACTGCTGAATGAACTGAAACAGACAAATATTTTACTTGGAATATCAGCAGGCAATGAAAACGATCATGGGGCAATAAAGGGAAAACTTCTTATAGAATATACATTAAGAAAATCTGCCAACGAAAGCTGCACATTACACATGCAGCAAAACACATCACACGTCTTCTATAGCTCTATTAATGTATTATTTTGCGATAATAATTTGGTATGATATTAATTTAGAAAATTACAAACAAAAATAAAAATTCAAATAAAATCCTTCGAAAACACTATGTACATTTGACGCATTTAAAACAATAGTAAATTGTAATAATATACACAATAGTGTGATAAAAGTTGCAAGGGTATACTCTCATCAATGAAAATGCGACTCCACAGTCCGTGCGAGCATATGCAATTCTGATAAGAAGTTAACACAACTAAGCGCAGGTGAAGCCTCAACTAAGAACGATGAAGAAATAACAACTACACAAGAAAATGTTAATTGGAGCCCGAATGTCGGACTGAGTAGGCTTGTTGTGGGGAGAAAAAACATCGAAACCGTGTCCCAACGTTTGAGGCCTCTACCAAGATACAAAATGGTTCGTTATTGCATTACTTGACCAGATGATTAAGTCAAAATATATCAAAATACACGAGAAAAGGAAATGAAATTCAAAATAATAAATGCAGAGAATGCTACGAGAACCGATAAAGTATCCAAGACATTGGCATTATGTTTATTCTCCATCTGCTTGCTTACACGGGGCATTCGAGTGAGAAGCATCGCTCAACTCAATTTTGTTTGAAAATACAATCTCATGAAAGAGACCATACCTTACTCATGATCCAGTTCTAGAGTTAGAATTCTGTAAATTAATCTTTGACTAATCTATTGTTACGTAAATAATCAGCATTATGTGTCGTGTCGTATGGCTGAGATGATCATAGTCTCAAGGTCATGATAGTTCTTGGCAATTTACTGATCTCTGTGGTTTTAGACGGTGGCTAGTTTCTAATGTCTTCATGCAGGGTATGGACTTTTCACAATCTATCCGTTTACATCATATAATCTATTCAGACAGTCCTTGCTGGTTTCTGATCAGCTTTAGCACATAGTAATAAAATCAAGAACTTACTTTCTGGCTCTCCAGTGACACGTCTGACAGGAAATGTAAAAGAGCCTTGACCCAAAAGTAGAGCAGCAGAGACAGTTCAACAGTGAAAGGTAGATTTAATAATAGACTGCAAGTCAACGATAAAAAAGATTAATTGCGGTAAGGGGAATTATGAGGCTAACATGCAGGAACTTGGACGCTTAAACTGGGAAAATATGTTCTCAGGGAAAGGAACAGAAGATATGTGGTAAATATTCAGGGGCTATCTCTGTGGAGTTCGGCATAGGTACGTTCCAATAGGACAGGGGATTTATGCTAGGGTACAGAAACAGTGATAGAAGATTCATGTGGATTTATTTAGAAAATAATATCATATAGATACGATGTAGACAATATATTGGGGTTTACTGCCTTTGTATGAGGGACTGTTTGGATACATAGCTCAGTTGTTTTAAATCACTTGGAACCGCAACGTGTGACGATGAGTATGCAGCGTTTGATAGTCGTTGTCTTATGTTCCATGATATGCGAATGGTAGATAATCCATCGTTTTATATTTCGTGACCTCCAATAGTTTTATCATCATTTTGTCCTTTTAGTCCAGTTAAGTACATTTCATTTGCTGTAAGAGCTCTTAAGTTATTTTGCAGAGGACTTGGGATAACCAATTGTTAGCTTTTGTAAATTGGGGATTGCTCATTCGCTGCTGTCCTCCAAAAGAAAAATAAACACTACATTTATACAATCACTCAGTGGAATTTCCGGAACGAGCTCCTTGAATTGCACAAATACTCTGTCAACATATTTGGGAAATAAATGAAACAGTTAAATTCGTTTTGAAAATTTATCAGAAGCATCTCATAATACAATTTTACCATGTATTTCATGGCAAATTACATACTTTACAATGTCGAGGATTGTAGTTCTGTAGTAATTAGTCACGCTCTATTAGATGTTAATATCATCTGAACATAATTTCAAAATCCTCCTCCTATGTTCTCAAAAATATTTGCATAAAACTTTTCAGGAAAATGCATGAAATTATTTTGAAACTATTCAAATAATCAGTCTGAACAGAAGATCCATAAAGAGACATTTCCATGGATGCATGATCTCTTAGTGAGAAAAAAAGGAACAAAATGAGGGACTCATTTGTTCTTTAATTTTTTTACAGTTTGTTTTAAAAATATGTTTGTCCGAATTAACCTGAACGAATGGTCCTTAATAATGTTACATTACAAACATTGAGATGCTCACTTATTGTTACATTTTAGTTTGTGTTATACTGTTTTTCGGTTCCGCGTTCCTGGGGCAACCTGACTTTAACGCAGGTGTGCAATTATCCCTCCCCTGCCTGCATGTGACTCAATGAGTTATTTCCTCGTTCATAGTTCCTGGTCTGTTTTTGTGCGTATCGCAATAAAGTCCTCAAATGTTTGTTTGTTTATTTATTTATTCATCTATCTATCTATCCATCTATCTATCTATTCTTCTAACTAACTATCTATCTATCTATCTATCTATCTATCTATCTATCTATCTATCTATCTATCTATCTATCTATCTATCTATCTATCTATCTATCTATCTATCTATCTATCCATTTATACGTTTTCTGAGTGTGTAATCGTGGATCGAATGCTCGCCACAATATATTTGTTGTCGGGTGGCGGATGGACGACTCATTCGGAATCGAAAAACTCCAAAAGTGTGCCCATGTAAGTAGCAGCGAGTTCGCACCATTAACTGATGGCACGAAAACCATCAAATAGACTTCATCTGGGACGGAATATAAGGATTTCACTTTGCATCTGTTTGAACCTGAAAGATTGGTCCAGGATTCTCAATCTCTTCTTTGCGGTCTTGGCGCTTACATGTTTTTGTACAGCTCCTTTCGTCTCTTGAAACACTGTGTAACCCACCACTTTGAGGTTTTTGCGCATCTCGCTCCCTCCTGTCTACCACTGTGCTCCTTGCCGACTTATGGCACATTGATACAAAGCTGAGTCGCTTACTTGCAGTTTCGAGATCTTTAACATGCTGATTTTCTTGTCAGGATCGACAGAGCCGAAGTAGTGTCTTTCGGCAGCATTTTCCTGATCCTGTTCACCAGAAGTGTGGCTCTGGAGCAGAAGTTTTGGAGGGTCCGATTGGAACTGCCGGAACCAGTGTACCGTATATGTACAAAACCCGAAATATTTGCAGCTTAATGTGACGTTGTCTTCAGCATAAGAAGATAGTCGTGACGGACTTTTGGACTCCAGGGATAATGGATCTGAGGAAATGTAAAAGAGGCATCGCTATTACTTTACTGCAATTTCTGGAACCGGCACTCATAGTAATAAGTGAAGGACACACACTTGCTGGTTTCGTTGACAGTGTCTCCAAAATGCTTTTATTGCCCCTGGCAAATACTCCTGCGTCTTGCTGTGCTGGAGAAATAATTGGCATATGATGTAGTAGGATAAATGAAACTACTACACTTAAATGATCGAAAATTTCAAACCTCCCAGGAATTAATAAATCAAATATTTCATGTTTATGAACAAATTTTCAACAGCCGTCATCCAGAGAGTTGGATGATCTACATATTCTATGTTGTAACCTTCTACTTTTTTCTTTTGTTACTATAAAGGGAAGACAAACAGGAAGAAAGATTGCTGCACTCACTAGAAATATGTTGCTCTTCGATTTAGCAAATTAGGAGACGTGAGAAGGGAGTTATTTTCTATGCTATTGATGAAGACCTGTAGAACAAGTAGTACACGTTGTTTAATTTGATCCATCCCGGTGTAAAAAATCTTAACTATTCGGTGCATTGAACCCAGTGCCGTAGGATTCCAGCAGGCCAGGACGCATCTATAGAAAGGAGTAAGCAGACGATGCTTCAAGCAGAGACAATTCATCGAGATATTCATAGATGCTATCTGGCTTTCGGAGTTCCTCTAGATATTCGCGTGTGTTTTTTTTTGGTTTTCAGCATCTGCAAATTTTCACTTTTTTTCCTCCTTCGGTGTGCCAATTCGTCCTCCGTTTTTTAACAGTTCAGTCAGTTTTCATATGTGTTTTCTTTTGATACTTCTTGTTCAACTTTTAATGCATATGGTACATATTCTGTCATCTTAAAATGTTCTCACGCAGTCAGCTAGATGCGGCAAATTACGCGTGCGTGTCAGACTCATTCGTAACTGGGCGTCTCCGCTGACTATTTATATCTATAGTTTCTACATGATATAGAGTTACTGTCTCAATTTTCCAACATGCAGTTTCTGTGGACTGGCACTTGCATTTAGCACAGGATTTCCCTGTGAAATTCTATCATACTTAATAGCGAATGTGCAGACCCCAGATCAGCATTTATTCTCTTGCCCCTAAACCTCCTGCTGGTAAAATAAATAGCTGCACTGCATATATGCCTGAACCCATGCCGCTCTTCCTGAAATGCAAGTCTACAGAAATGCGCTGCTTTTACAATAATTGTACCTTTCCTAAGTCGAGGTGACGCCTGGCTTTCTAAACGCTTTATTCTTTATCAAGCGTAACTTTACAGATTCTATCTCTGTAATCTCAGTCAAACATGATATCTTCCCAAGACTGTGTTTGCAAGAACTTTGAATAAACCGCTTTATATCTGTAGCCTGTTCAGGTACTCACCGACTGTGACAGTGACTCTGGACCCGGTTCCATCTCCGTATTTTATTTCGTAATTCACGGTGATCCGACTGTCTGTCTCACTGTTGCAAGAATCATCCTCACCTCTGTGGTATCTGCAGTCGTCATTGGACAGTCTACAACAATCCCAGACTTTACAGACATGAAAAAAATAAAACAGTATCCATTGCTCCGCAAATCGCCGTGAAGTTATCTGCTAAAAGGAAAACTCTGCGAACTGGACGCTTCATACTTTCCGAATGTCTGTTCCTTAAACTGCAGCAAATGTCAAGGGAAAATGCTGAAATGTGATAATTATAATGGAATTCACCAGATCACAGCGAGAAAGTAATCCAACATATGATTCTATTTCCCGACTCTGGAATAGAGACTTTATCGTGACCGAAGGTTTTTGTTCGATTACCCTCCGTTGTGTGTCCCAATATCCACAGTGTTTCAAGTCAGGTTCAAATCTCAGAACAGGACGGGGCCGGAGATAAAGTCTTCCCAGCTGCTGTTCCAACTTCCATGCTATTGGAGGAACATCCTATCTGAAGTAAGGGTCTGGGAAGGGGGAAAGTCGTTCTCAGTTGTTGTTTGCTACCCAGTTTCTTTGGGAAAGATGGTTTTATACATACAAATTCAGAAGAGATAAAAACTACAGTATGAGCACTGAGCGTTCAGTCTCATTACAAACTATACTGAATGGAAAGCAGACGAAGTACCTCATGGAATTATCAGCAGATTAACTCTGCTCCTTAAACTGTAGATGGGATAATTTACAGCGCTTACTTGTGTACGGCGGGAGTTCCTTTCCCAGCTCTGTGTATATTTATATTTAACTTTACAAAAATAGGTGGCGCTGTCCTTAACTACGAGATTCGCAATTTTCAGGGTAATTGTCATTTCTGCGTTATTTTCCGTTATACTATATCTTCCTCCTGTGTGGATACGCTCCCATTCCGTTACATGGTCCGGATTTTTGAAGAAATATCCGGATAAAAATATATCCCTCCAAGTCGCATGCAACTTGCATGTGATCGTGAGAGACTGGCATTCAGTTTTCGTCACGGATGTCGGACTTTGCGTCACGGACAGGCAGAAGATGTCTGGAAAATAAGCATATGGAGAAGCAAAGCGCAATTAAATGTGAAACAGTCAAGTCGGCTAATACAATGAGTCATGACATTCTGAATATATTCTTCAGTTTTATATTTAGCTAGCACTTTGTAGAAAGTTGTGACAAGTACTCACGGCGAAAGCAGAGGCAGAGCGTGACATTCAAGAGAAAGTTCATCGTATCGTGGCTGAGTGTCAGATCGTTTTCTGGACGTAGATGTAGAATTCTGTGGCAGATTATTTTTCAGAACAGGGCAGCGACCCCGTCTCTGGTTGCTGTTCTGGAGATATTCAATTGCAGCGCTGCTTCCGAAATACCATTTTGTGCGAGAAAGCGTCATATTTAATGAGCTGAGGTTCTGTTTCCACTCAAGTTGTTTTCAAGCTCCTCCCTTACTGTTTTAAAGCCAATAGGATATGTCTCGTTCTTTGAATAAGTAAGAAAAGGAGGAGCCGTGAAAAGGAAATAAAATATTTTACAGTACTCGGGTGAAAGAAAATCTCGTCATGATAACTGTGAGTGTCACTAGGTTTGTAACGATTATCAGCAGATATTCTCCAGATGTCTCCAGGGATAGAGTCAAAGAGATCGAGAACGGCAAGAAACGTTTCAGAAATACAACAAGTAATCTGTTGGCCGCTGCAGAAGATGAGAGCAAAGTTGATAAAATTGAAATGGCAACAAGGGTACAACTGTGCTGTCGTCCATTTGGCATAGAACAAGTTGGTGGACGTTGGACCCGTTACCAGTGCAAACTAAGGACATGAACATGTTTACGGAGGTGACGAGAATAGAAATAGAGGAAGTAAAGGGGTAGTGGGAGCATGCGGGTTCACATGACTATCAGTTTGTTTGTGGAATTGAGGGGAATCGAAAGCAAAAATGGCGTGTGTGAAAAACAGCTTCTCAAAGTTGTTTGGCTTTTCTGCTCTTTATTTGAGATATAATTAGTGCGATAAACTAAGAACGCAGCGTGACTAATTTCGCCGAAGTATTTTCTGCATACAGACAACAACTTCACTTGTATTAGCAACAAAGCCAACTGTTAGTAATCTCAGTCAGATATTCCAACTATGACAAGCAGTTTAACCGATGTACTTCTGTACTATTTCGAGTATATAGTCGCCCCTCCAGAATTACAAACAATTATCATAGACTGTAAGGCACGGTCTATAGCAGTGTTTATTTATTTAGTGTGTTCAGATAGTGCTGATTTAAATTGAGTGTGCGGATGAATTTGAATTTTTATTTCAACAAATATTCAAAGCGATCATGCAGACTAACAGAATGAAGCGAAAGAGCCTATTAAGCTCCTTTCTCTAACATCGTTATCCTATGCTCACAATATCATTATCACTTTCAGTATCACTCAGACTGTCACGCTCCGTTCCCTACAAGACACTGTCGGGTTTTGCGTCATTTAAGTGGAATCCTTAACTATTCGCTTGAAAGCTGGAACAGGAACACATACGAGACAGAAACTCTCGGGCGTATTTTAGTGTTATCGATTGTAAAGTTTTCGTGACGCCTTCATTTCCTAATAAAGAAATGTAAAATCATTTCATAAGCTTGTTGGACAGTGTTTCATTCCCGTTCATCAGTGCTACACTGTGCCCTCTGGGGCCTAATGCAAAACAAGTTTGTCAACGACTTTCCAATCTTAGTTTTTAAGGGATGAACAAATATGTGACGGAACAAATGTTCCTTGAATATCATGTGTGTCTGCATTATTTGCATTCGTGTATGTGTGTGCCTGTCTGTTTATGCGTGCGTATGTGTGTGTGCGTGTACGTGTGTGCATGTGCGTGTGTATTTGTTTGTTTGTGTGCAATAGTTTCTGGATGCTTCCTTTCAATAATATGCACAGATAATAAGGAAACACTGAAATGTTAAAACAATTCTTATGGCTGAAAGAAAGTGCCCTCACTGAGATTCGGAAACAAGTTCGTTTTCTCCTCGAATTATCCCTGTAGTAAGTAGATGTAGCTATTAGTTTTAACCGATTCAGAGGCAAAAGTAGAATAAAGATTTCATAGTATACATAGTACAGTATTTAATTTGGATAAAACAATAAGAACTTAACACATAAGAACAGGCTGTACCCCCTCATGAAATGATGGCTGATGGTTTGTTTTTTTTGCTTGCTCTCAACCCCATTTCCCGGCATCCGACTCGTAACTTGCCATGCCACGTCTAATTTAGAACCTATCAATGTTTGCCTTGAATGCACCAAACGGCCTACCTCCACAGTTTAATGTGGCAAGAAATCCCATAAATTCACCACTCCCTGCCGAATGATATTTCTCGGAGTCTCTGTTTTGCATGGATTCCAAGGCTCTGCCGCCTTGTCCTAGATTCTCCCCACATGGGAAATATCCTTTCCTCATCTACTCTCTGTCGAGCTTTGAATATTCAAAAAGGTTTAAATTAGATTCTCCCCCATCTCTCTAAATTCCAGCGAGAACAGAAACAGAGCCATCAAACTTTGCTCGTATGATAAAACCTTCGTTCCTGGAATCAACCCTGTTAACCTACTCTGCACTCTTTCCAATGCCAGCTCATATTTTCAGAGATGGGGACACCAAAACTGCTCACAGTACTGAAGATGAGTCGTCGCCAGTGCCTTATAAAAGCTCCGCATCATAACACTTGTATTCTACAACTCATTAAATGAATCCTAACACTGCACTTGAATTCCTTACCACCGACACATCCTGCAGGTTAACCTTTAGGATTGTCTGCACAAGGGTTCCCAAATGCTTTTCATCTAAGAGTTTTGGTTTTCCTCCCCGTTTACAAAATAATTCGCACATCTATTTCTACAACCAAATTACATGACCATGCATTCTCCAACATTATATTTCATTTGTCACTTTCTTGCCCATTCTCCTAATCTGCATAAGTCTTTATGCATCCAACCTATTTTCTAAAAAACTACATGCTGCTCCACCAATCTTCGCATCATCTGTAAACATAGCAATTAAGCAATCAATTTCATCATCTAAACATTTATATAGAGCATAAAAATTGGTCTCAACGCCGACCCCTGCAGGAACACCACTTGTCCATGGGATCCAACCAAAAAGGAATCCTTTACTCCCGCTCGGTGCCTCCTACCAATCAGCAAAATGAACCATCGATGTTAGAAACTTTCCTGTAATACCACAGCCTCTTACATTGGTAAGCAGCATCATTGTGTGGCATATTGTCAATGGACTTATGTGAGTGCAAATATACAACGGTTACTACATCCCCTTTATCTGTCATACATGTAATCACGTAATGTAATTACAACAGGTTTGTTACGCAAAATTGACCCGTAAAGAAACCATGCTGACATTCTCCTATGTTGTCCAGTATCATTATGTAATCAAACACCGCAGTCTTGCCAATTCACTCTAACATCTTGCAAATAACTGAGGTCTTGAAAATTGGTCCATAATTTCCTTCCTTCTGCCTTCCTCCTCTCATTTTTGTAGTCGTTTGGCAATGCCAGAGAACAATGACGTTTAATTGATCATTGCTAATGCTGAAACAGTCTGTAATGCTATATCTATCAGAACTTTTGGTGAAGTTCATCTGGTCCGGGCGATTTATGTACCTTTAGGTCTGTCAGCTTTTTGAGGACATTCTCCCTTTTAACAGTAACTGCACGCACGTCTCTTCCTTCAAAAACTACTATATCTCTCACACTGTTTATGTCTTCCACAGGGAAGACTGATGTAAAATACTATACAGTTCATCTCCAATCTCCTTTAGCCCATGTTGTTATTTCTCCTACCTCATTTTCTACTGGTCAGATATCCACTTTCAGCTCTGCTTTATTTTTAACATACTTGAAAGAGCATTTTCTATCCATTCTAATACTATCCGCCACCTTGCATTCACATTTTACCTTTTCCATCCTAATGATCCTTTTAGTTGTTCTCTTTAGTTTTTTTTGAAAAACTTAATCGTCCATTTTGCCACTAACATTTGCTTTGCTGGACTCCCTCTCTTTTATTTCTACATTAGCTTTGCCATCCCTTTTCAGCCACTGCTGTAGTATGTTGTCATTTGAGTATTTCTGTATTTTTGGAATACACATGCCCTGCAACATCCTCAATTTACTCAGATGTTCACGACATTGCTGCTCTGCTGGCATTCCTGCCAGCAGTTCCTTCCTATTTACTTTAGCCAACTCCTCTCTCATACAACTATAACTTGCATTACTGTAATGAAATACTGCTACTTGAGACGTTACTTTTTCCCTAACAAATTTCAAGTTGAAAACAATCATATTGTGGTCACTGGTTCCACACGATCCTTTTACATTAAGCTTGGTGATCGCCTGCGGGTCATTAGATAGCATCCAATCTAGTATAGCTGACCCCTAGTAGACTCAACGACAAACAGCTCTATAATGGCATCTCTCAGGTACTGAACAAACTAATTCTCTTGAGTTCCCTTGCCAACCGTATTTTGCCAATCGACCTGCATGTTAAAATCTCAAATGACTATCATATCACTGCCCGTTTGAAACGGCGTTTCTGTTTCCTATTGTAATCTGTGGACCATCTCCCAGCCATTGTTCTGAGGAACGTATGTAAAAGTGATCAGTGTCATTTTCGTCTTGCCTTTTTTTAAACATTATCCACAAGGAATTTGCATATTCTGATACTATGTCACAAAATTTATACAGATTTGTACTGATATATTCTGCGCATTTTCTTCCATGCCTACTGATTCCATGTTAATTAAACATATTATTATTATTATTATTATTATTATTATTATTATTATTATTATTATTATTATTATTATTATTATTATTATTATTATTATTATTATGATGGTGATGATGATGATGATGATGATGATGATGATGATGATGTAAACCCTGTGTAATTTCCGGATCATACGTCAATTTGACCTGGGATTTAGACAGAATTTCTGGTCAGCTTAATCAAGTGGCCGTCCCAGTCAGCTTTCGATTTTGTTGTTCTCGCTGTTAGCACCTGACCAGCCTTTGTCTTAGGAAAACGGCAGTAGCAGGTCTATAGATTGTAATGGTTGGACAGCATAGTAGCTACAAATCCGTAATGTCGGAGCGTCTGTTTCGACTGACGGTTTCAAGGTCGATGGAGTTATTGAAATAGGAGACATCGAATGAAATTGCTGAGTTACAGGGATTGAGACCGTTATTCAAGCCCTCTTATGTCAAGTCACGTCTGCTGAGGAATTCCTTGTAGAAAAGCAGTGTACCTTCATGAATTATGTAAGCCTGATAGTTGCTGTTGCAATGGCGTAGTTTCGGAATGCAGTTCCTTGGGAAAGTAATATCAGTGTTGAAAAATTCCTTGTTTTACCACAAATATCAATTTTGAAGATACAGTGGAACACTACGAACCTGAAATGAGTTTTTTTGAAGTGTGACATAATATCTCGCTGCACTACCACATTGAAAACCAACAGTACAAACCCAGTTGATTGTTGGTGGAGTCAGAACCACTCGTACACTACGCAGTATTTTAGGCGTGCTGTAGGAAAGCACGTAATTAGGAACAAGAACATAAACGATCCACTCTCGGCTATATTTCTTATAACTGGTTTGAGTGCAGAACTGACGATTCGCAGTACTGTGATTTATGGCTTCATCTTGCCTCTCAATGCAATGGACTCCGCACTCGTGGAATATGTACCGTCATGTACGTGCAGCAAATTCGGGGGAATATACTGGGTTATTTTCGAGATATGATGTTTGTTTCAAGTTGTCAAAAAGTGCATCATGCAACATGTTTTATTTTCCGTCTGTACAGGCACACTCGAAAATAACTTTTGATTTGAAGGAATTCTCCACTAATTTATAGTATTAAATATTATTTAATAACACAGTCGCTTCTACTGTAGCATCTCCTCGAAATTCATCACTAAGCGTCAGATCATGGACCACCATAGGTCTCTGTGCAAACTGTCGATTTCCTCACTTGCAGTTTCAAGCCATTACGGATTTGTATCAGATCTCTTCTATGCTCACTATCAACAGCAGTGCACCAAACGTCTCTGCGTTTGGCTTGTTGCTTTACCAACTATATGCCCCTAAATTGTTGCGTGACTAAGAGTTTGAAGCTGATGATATTTTATCACTGATTAGTAACCCTCCTAATTCCCTGTCCCACTAATGAAACAATTCAATTATATATTAGGAAGAATTAATAGTGAGGGAAAAGTGCAAGACACGTGGGATCCGTTTTGGTTGGATGTTAATTTAAGCTTGTATTACAACTTTTTTTTTTCTTTCTGTGTCTGTCTTATTTTTTTCTGTCAAGGAATGGTTGTGTAAATATGTTGAACTGTATCTGTGCTATGGTATGGCGTGTTGCTTTGTAAAATACGAATAAATAATAATAATAAATGATTTTTTTTAAAAAAAATGCCGTATTTAAGAATACTGAGGAAGCCACTTTGGTTTGTCAAGCTAAACGTGAGTACGAATTAACATATAAAAAAAGCAGTTGAAATTTGGTTGAATACAGCCATAACAACGAGCTCATGTTCAAGTGAAGAAATGCAGAGTCCACGAGAAAGTCCTAATTAGTGAATCCAAGGTAGGTAGCTATACATATAAAATGCTGGAAAAACACCGCAGGCCAGGCAGCATCTATGAAAAAAGAATATCAAAATGCTCGAAGAACTCAGCAAGCCAGGCAGTATATATGAAAAAAAAGCTCGGCGTCTAAGGCCGAAATACACCGGCCGGACTGAGAAAAAAAAAGGCTGAGGAGTATATCTGAATGGTAAGGAGATACGAGAGAGAAACAGCAGGCGATAGGTGAAGCTTGCAGGGGAACGGATGAAGCAAAGAGCTAAGCAGTTGACTAGTGAAAGAGTTTGAAAGCGCTGGAAGAACGAAAAAGGTGTTGGTGTGGTGGAGCACCAGATGGAGGTGATGACCGGGCAAGGAGATACCAAGGCAGGGAGAAAGGGGATGGGAAATGGTGAAGTGCGGCGGGGGGCAGCCATTACCTCAATTTTGATAAATCGATGCTCATGCCATCAAGTTGGAGGCCAGCCAAAATGAATGTTAAGTGCTGCTCCTCCAATCTAAGTGTGACTTGATTACACAGCCGAGAAGTACATGGATGGACATAGCGGAATGTGAATGAAAAGCGGAATTAAAGTTGATGGCCACTGGGGGACACTTCATTTGTGAGTCTGCTGTGGCCATATACTCCCGGTATGGCCTCATGTATATCGGTGAGTCCCGACGTAGATTGGGAGCCTAATTCGACGAACATCTAAGCATTGTTCGCCAGTACAAAGCGGCATCGGCCATTTCTGTCAGGGTGGAGGTCTGGATGTCTGGTATGCAAGTGAGGCAAAGTCGCCGATAGAGGTGTGGAAACTCTTCACCTGACCAAGCAGAAAATATGTGTTGTGCTGTAATGGAACACCTCATCCATAGAACAAATGTGGAAGAATTCACTAAACTAAATACCACTTTTCTAAGCGACAGCGTGGAAAATGTACAGAGAAGATAGCTGCCGGTCCAGTATGTTTATGAAAGGCGTATCGAGAGAACATTTCGCCAGTGATCGAGACATAGAAATGGAGAAAGGGCAAAATTGGCAGACTGAAATATTCCTATTCGCATTTTATCCTGACCTCAGCCTTCTCTATGATGAGGATGAGATCTCTCCCAGTCTGTAGGAGTAACGCCACATATTCTGTCGAGGTTGCCTCTGTCCTCAGGGCCAGAATATTGATTTCTATAATTCTTAATTTTCCTGCTTCTCTCTTTATTCCATTCAGCACTCCAACTCCAGCCTTACAGCTTCTCTTCTCTTAACTTGATCATCACCACTGTCTGGTGAGCTAGCTCGTCCCCCGACTCCGATGGCTCACTGACATCTCCTGTCAGATTGCATTGTATTACGTCATTTTCATTTTCCCGTCAACTCCGAGCAGCTGCTCAGTTAATTTTCCTTCCTTCAACCCCACCTTCAGCTTTGCTTTCTTTAACATTGCATCCATCTCATTACACGCTTTTGCCTCACACACCATGCTTATCTGGCCTATTCGTCTTTCCCTTCCGCATCTTCTGAAAGATGACGTCCCAAAATATAAACTGTTTATTCCTCTTCATAGATGCAGCTGAAAATACTTACTTTCCAACGCACTTTGTGTGTGTTCCTCTGGATTTACAACCTATGAACTATCTCGTGGTCATTTAATAATAAATTTACCTTTGACATTAATCTCCTTCTGTCTGAATTACGAAAAATAAATACGACCTGTAAGACCACAGGATGACTGAGAGGTTGTGTTGTTGGCCTTGTTTACAGGAGCCTATTACGAGGGGCAGCATACACAATGGTTTGCAAAGTGACATATACGAGCTTTCGAATAAGCACATTATCGAAAATAAAGAGTAAAGCATTCTACTAAGTATCTATGTCACCTTAATTTGAACCAATTCGAACACTTAATAGTTTGTTACAAATTAAACTCAACAGATACTTCATAAATTCTCCCTACATGGCCAAATAATAACAGGATATTCAACGGACACTCAGATAAATGTGCACATGGGCCCTCCTATATCTGGAGCATCCTTTTGCGATGGTATATTATCACTTTTCGGGTCCGCAGTGTAAAACAAGCGAGTCTCTTGCACGTGATATTCTTATGCTCCCGAGTCACCATGAACCAAACACGACTGTCGTAGCGAGTAGGTAAACCAAAGTGTGCTACAAGCATCTGAATGACAAATCAACCAACAACTAACACAGCAGAAGCGACTTTAAACCGGCAGGTAAAGTAAACTTTCACTTTACAGTTCCTGAGTAATCATGAACGATACACAGAAGTAATTACCACATACCGGTAGAAATTGCATTTCGCCCGATGCTGATACATAGTGCACTCGACTGACGTAGACCTGAGCATCATAATGTGACTGTGGGAAAGGAGGATATTTTTGTCGATTCATATCAAAACATAAAATGTAGACACATTTTTCTCAAAATCGACTTTGAAGCCTATTACATCCTCTGCCTGGCATGCATTGTTAAACATTGTGGTTGGGAATCATAAACCATAGACATTGGAATTCTAATTGACAAGGATTTCCCATCCCGGTTTCCACAGTCCCCTTGATGAATGGCGTTGCTCCATGGCCCAAAAAGGGGTAGATACCCCTGTTCTAGGTAGTTGCATGGTTAAAAATAGAAGGCTATTTGCAAAATTCCGTGGTGTGAATGCTGGAAAGGATTAGAGCATTAAGTTCCTTGAATCCGGTCCTCTCGGCATTAATGCCAACTGAGCGTCTTCTCAAATTTCCATTCCCAATTTGAAAGGTTATATTTGCACGTTGCAAATCAGGAGTCTGCTGTAAATTTGGCGTGAATATATTCAAATAACTATCCATCTGAGTCTGAAAAGTAACCTTCCTACAATTTCTGAACTATACAAACCAGATCATAAAAAAATGTGCACTCCTTTCCAGAAAAACGACTACAGATAAATTTACATTATATATGGCGTTCCAATGTCACCATGTATGAACACGACAGCATTGTTGAAGCAGATTCAATATTATTTTTGTTCACATGCCCTGCCCCAATGTTTCATTGGAGGGCAGATGGACGATTCGAGGCAAAATGTTGCGAGTCACACGGTGAAAATAAAATGTTACGTATTATGTTTATTCTTTGTATGTATTGTTCTGTGAATACAGCTACAAACAAAACTAAAACCTTTCTACCTCTGCACTGCAAAAGGTACAGAACAGATTCTTAGAGTGCACATTAAGCGATCTTACGGGTTTTATGTTTGTACTCCCTCTCGTGGTTTGGTGTTTCGAAATCTACCAGATTTGATTAAGTACGTTCTATATAGTAAATTTACCGAAATGAATCAGTGATCCTAATATGATAGATGTATAGTCATCATTTAAATGTAACTGCATATATTTTCCAAATGTTAATTACCTTCAATGTGGTCGTGATTCTGGGGGTGGGGGGACAGGAGTAAAGACAATCCTTGATTTGGTTTTGTGGAATGAGCTAGATTGGATGAAGAACTGAAGATAAATCAAATATTAGGTGGCAGTGCTCACAATATCATAACGTTCACCAAGCAATTTGTGAGTGAGAGCCTGATATTAATGCATGGCTATCTGTAAATCTAAATACAAATGAATCAGAGAGGAGCAGGATATCTTTAATGACAAGAATATGACGGTGGAACAGAAATGATTAAGTAAGTAACAGGTAACAGCGACAAAGGAGATCAGTGGTCTTCAACAAAGACATCCTCACGAGCATACCATCAAGATGGGAGCCCAAGTATTATAGAGAATGTGCTAGCATTCACAGAAGAATGGCTAGCTGGTTAAATTCAAAAGCAAATGTGAATTTTGCTGTTTAGCAAGGGCCGCTGTTGGGCAAACAAATTTTCATGCAATTTACAACAGAATAAATGGCTTTTTTTTCTGCCGAGGTTGCGTATGATACAAATACAGCTGAGGTGTTGTTTACTGCTAGGGAAGCAGTGAGCAGGTAGCATTTTCAAGAGCTGGGACGTTACGATAAGGGGCCTAGATATGGTAAATGTCACGCAGTAGGAAGCTAAATGGCCATGTAATTTGATCGCAGGACCAATGTCACTGACTATATTCTATATTGGGAGAGAATTTGAAAATGTGAGGTGTAAGCATGCTTGATAGGTTTAGTGCGTGATTCGGTTACGGTTATTTGAGGATTGAGTATGTACGAAATAAGGCAAATTCGATTGGCAAGAGTTAAATAGAAAAACAGGGATGTATCTCTGTTTATTTATAAGGGGTGCAACGTACACGCAACACTGTAAAAGTATCAGCAGCAATCAAACATGCCTGTAGTCTGGTATTGCTGTTAACAAAACACTTCTTTATTAGTAACTACGTCATATAGTAACTTAAACCAAGTACATCAAGAGTTAACGGTGTTATTCATATATAGGTGCAAATAGAAAACTCCCCGAACTTCTTCAAGCTTAGGTGGTAAGTGAAACAGCCTTACCATGGTATGTAAGAAAGCTCAGTTCAGTAGCACTGGTTAACGAATGCGAAATGTTTGCAATCCAATAGCAAAAGTTGTGAGAATGACTCTACGTCGATATTCCACTGATTCCATGAACGCAATACAGAATAACAATATCAGTAGGCTTTATCTCCGAAGTTGTTCCACTTCACACATGGAGTATTACTGACATTAGTTTATAACAAAGAGGACCATCTTCAGGCAAGGGTCCACACACCGGTAGATTCCACAGTGTTACCCCAATCACACACAACGTGATAGCCATTTATCCAGTTCCACGACAAATAAAATAAATCCAGCAGCGATTTGCAACAGGGGTGCCTTTCTTCATTGAACTACCACAGCCAAACAAAGGGTAACACAAATACGTGATATTCACAAAGGTTTTCCTCTCACCAGAGAACACACTCCTGCGGATTAATTGAGTGAAAATCACATTTTCCTTGTCGTTTAGAAACAAACGCGCCCTCACGGACTACTTAGACAGACAGAGTCAGTCTAAACAGTGACCTCTTTGTCACTAGGTTTCTTCTGTTTTAAGCCTTCCTCTCCTCTCTTTTCTTCTCTGCTTCTAAATGCAGTACTTGACAGAATCATTTATCAGTATTCTAGATCGATCTCAACTCACACCTTTTGGGCTACTAAAAGTTTAAGGCAGCGACCGACTCACCGGTGTCTTCCACTGACCGCATCCATCTTGTAGGTACAGGTGTAGCACTTACGCTTGCAGGGATTAGTACAAGGTGGGAGATCTGTGGGGAGGAACGTGTAGATCAGACAGTCGTGGAGGCAACGATCCCTGCGAATAGCGGAGAGTGGTAGAGATGGAAAGATGTGCTTAGTGGTGGAGTCCTGTTGAAGTTAGCGGAAGTTGCAGAGCATAATATGCCGGATCCGGAGGCTGTTAGGGTGGTAGGTGAGGACAAGGGGAACATGGTCCCTGTTGTGGTGACGGGTGGATGGAGTGAGGGCCGAAGTGCGGGAAATAGAGGAGGTGCTGGTGAGGGCATCATTGATGACGGCAGAAGGGTCACCACGATTCTTAAAGAAAGAGAACATTTGAGATGACCTGGAATGGAAAGCCTCATCCTGGGAGCAGATGCGGCGGAGACGCAGGAGCTGGGAATAGGGAATAACATTTTTTAAAATTGGCAGGCTGGGACGTGGTATAATGTAGGTATTCTGGGAGTCAGTGGGTTTATAGAAGATGTCAGTGGACAATCTGTCTTCAGAGGTGGAGACTTTGAGTTCGAGAAAGTGGAGAGAAGTGTCCGAGATGGACTAAGTGATTTTGAGGGCTGGTTGAAAGAGAGACAAAGTCGAAGAAATTGACGAGCTCAGCATGAGTGCAGGGAGCAGCACCAATATAGCAGATAAATATTCAGAGAAGAGGGCATTAGCACGCAAATTTTGTGAAGTAATTCTGGACGTCAGAGGCTAGAGACTTTAGAAGCTTTAGAAACTTTACAGGCTTGAATTTAATACTTATGTGCGGCTGAGTTCAATGGCTTTGACGTACTGGAAAAAAGGGAAGGCATGAAAGCTTGTAGACCTCTTAACCCGCGATGTGCTGTTCTGTATGATTTTGCTGCTTCAGCATTCACTGTTGGAATCATTTAGTATCAGGTGCAGTGATCGGCAGCACAGAAATGCAACCGTGCAGAGAACAGAAGGACCCAGAAATCCTCATGGCGTTCAGTGCGAATGTAACCACGCATGGAATCCACGGGACTTGAAAGAGTGGGTTCAGAATACTCCTGCCGTCGAAAGGCAAGCTGCGGTATTAGATCGAAGTTATTATGCCCGGATTTGAGGATTTAGCGATGTCCCTTTGGTAACTGTTTGGAAATCCTCACAATTTGTGACATTAAACTTTACTTTGTGATTTTTGTAATGACTTTGATGTGAATGTTGTTAGGTACCTCTAGAGTTCATATTTTCTGTGTACAAACACTTTACAATGTCGGCAGAATGCGACTGGCATTTGGACACTGTTTGTGCTGCTAATTAGAGAGAGAGACAAAGATTTAAAGTTGTGACTCCATGGCCGATTATTCACTTTTGCTCCAAGGACACTCACTTTGCCTGCTTGTGAGGATTATTGCTGAAACAGCAAGGCAGGACCAGTTGATGGACGGCTGTTGCACCGCAAGTGATGATAAAAAAAGCAGGTCTGCGAAGACGCAGACAGGCACAACAAGCAGGCACACCTGTGAGACACTGAAAGATCATTGTGCACCCACGCGAAAGTGGGGATTTGGAGCATCGATTCGGGGGATTCTCTCTCTCTCCAACATCACAACGGCAACTACCTCAACCTTAACTGAACTGAACTTAACTCTACATCATCTTAAGACTATTCATTTATCCCGAGACTTCGATAGAGCTTGGTTTTGATACCTATTTCCACACCTGTATATATCATTGCTAACGAGTTTTATATATTTTCATTTTATGGTTCTATATTACTTAGTTTACAAATAAACACTTTCAGGTATTGTACCACCAGACTTCAACTTCAAGTTAGGCAGTATGGAACGCAGGCGAACTACCTCATGTAGTAACCGGCAGATTATCTCTGCTCCTACTGATGTTGCTGGAATAATTTCAGCAAGTGTATTACGGCCTGAATCCCTTTCCAAGCTTTGTGTGCAACATTTATATTCAGCTTTATAGAAATAAGATGCTTAGTCGTAAAGATGAGAGACTTGCATACACTTTTCGTCACCGTTGTCGAGCTTTGGGTCATGGACTGGCTAAAGATGGCTAGGAATTAAGAATAAGGATAAGCGAGACGGCATTAGATGTGAAACACGCAAGACGGCTAATGCCATGACTTCATGAAAATTCTGAATCTGTCCGTTCAGTTTCTTATTTAACGAGCATATTGTGGAATGCTGTGAACAGCATTCATAGCGAACGCAAGGCAGAGCGTGACATTCAATAGAATGTATATTGTTTGCTCTCCGAGTGTCAGATGGATATGACGGCTAGACTTTGGAAAGTTTTTTTTTCAGACCTGGACAGAGACACCTCAGCCGGTTACTGTTCCAGTTTTATTCAATTGCTGAACTGCTGTGCGAGAAAGCGTCAGCGTTTATGAACAATAGGTACGGTTCTCTTTCCACACAAGTATTTTGCAACTAAGGATAGACAAAGTACACTGCAGAATGAAAATGTTTACAATTGGCAGCGTGGGACGAGGTATAGTGAAGGTATTATGGGAGTCAGTGGTTTTATAGAGGATGTCAGTGAACAGTCTGTCTTCAAAGATGGAGGCATTGAGATCGAGAAAGTGGAGAGAAGTGTCCGAGATGGACCAAGTGATTTTGACGGCTGGGTGAAAGGTAGAGGCAAAGTCGACGAAATTCGCGAGCTCAGCATGGGTGCAGGAAGCAGCACTAATGTCGTCGTCAATGTAGCGAGGAAAAGTTGGGGAGCAGTACCAGTATAGATTTCGAGCATAGACTGTTCCACAAAGCCCACGAAGAGGCAGGCCTAGCTGGGGCCCATGCGAGTGCACATAACTACACCCTTGGTCTGAAAAAAGTGGGAAAAGCCGAAAGAGAAATTTATTAAATGTGAGTACCAGTTCAACCAACCGGAGGAGTGTGGTGCTGTTGGCGAACTGGTGAGGTCTATGTCAAAAAAGTAGCTGAGGGATTTGAGGTCTTCTTCATGGGGAATTAAAGTATAAAAATTAGATGGTTTGATGTCTCGGTAAATTATATTATTATAAAATAACTCCATATTATTAGTATAAATATTAAGTTATTATATTTTTCTTCTCAGCTCAAGCTGGTTAAGCGTCAGGTACAGGCTTAGCCAAATGCACTTCACTGTCAGTTTGTCAAATTTCGAACTATTCTCGTGGTGCTTAATATTGCGTCTTTCTAAAGACTTACATGAATATTGCTCTTAGTTTTTCAATGCTATTGTGCACTGCCTTTTGGATGAAACCAGTTGTAGATATTACTATTGAGACTATGAATACCTATTCATGTTCCAATGACTTTCAATTTCCTACATTAATATAGCATAGTTCTGGTGTTGTTTAGTTGTTGATTTCTGTAGGCTATATGTAGTTAGAATCGCTGCATCTGTTAAATTAGTTGTTCTTGCTTGGCTAGCCTGTGTTATTATATCCCATCTTTAAATTTGGATTGTCCTACATGTAACCGCGTGTAATATAACCACTGGGAACTGGACTGGATTAGAGCTGGGACAGGAACACAGACGTGGGCTAGGATTTTAGCTCGGAAAGCTGGACCAAAGAAAGGAACTAGGAGCATGGGCTTGGATTCCGACTCCGGAGACTGGACAGGGACCTAGAACCTGGGACTTGACTCGGGCTCGGTCATCGTAACTAGGCGAGGGCATGACGTGGCTATAGGACAGGACGATGCTTGGATTCTTCGAGGCTTTCCTTGGCAGAACGAGGCACTCCTGAGATGGGCGAGGCACAAGACAAGTCGAGGCCCCGAAGTCTTGAATTGGTGTTGGGGGAATAGGAAGCACAGAGACATTGCCTTGGCTGAATAGGAAAACTGAGACTTGGTCTTGGGAGAACAAGAACACAAAAAACATGTAACACAGAACCGGGTCCATTCCATGGGAACAGCAGTTGGGGCCGGTGCTTTACACAGAGTCAGGATCACTCATAGGGAGCAGGACTTAGGGCCGGGTCTCGTACAAAGAACGCAGAGCGATTGTTCTTAACACAAGGTAAAGGCAGACGGCCGGACCTACATAGTGAATGCGCGGACACAGAGACGGTTCGCAACAAAAGGGAGGGGCAAATGGCCGGTCCTATCTAGCGAAGGTGTGGACTAACAGACGGTTTCTAACATAAGGTAGCGGCAAACAGCCGGACCTACCTAGCGAAGCCGTGGACACAGAGACAGTTTAAACAACGATAGACATTTCCTTATCTAAGCACAGCAAGGCTCCGGTCTTGCTCCGGCGATAGAATCTGACAGAGATACAGACGAGGACGCAGGCGAGGTTGCAGCCAAGGCTACAAGCCAAGACATCAGGCAAAGATTTCAAGAAGAATATGAAGGGAAGGGAACAGTCCAACAAATGATGCTGAACCCAGGACGGCGAGTGTAACACGACGGTGTCTGTTTCGCTAGGTCTATCCTTGGATACGCTGTTCTGTCTTAGGGTGAGGGTTGGGAACGGAACCAAAAGCAAGACGCAGTCATTGCAGTACTGGGAATTGGACTGAACTAAAACAGGGTCTGGAACACAGACTTGGGCTAAGTATTTGGTTGGGAAAGAGGGACCAGTACAAGAACTGGGAACAAGGAGAATGGGCTTGGATTCCGAGCCAGAGACTGGACAAGGACCCATAACCTGGAACTTTATTCAAGCTTGGACTTCGGAACTAGGCGAGGACATGACGTGGCTTCAGGAATTGCCATGGCTTGAGTTCTTCGAGGCCTGGCTGCAGGACTAGGCGAACCTAGTGGTATGGACTCCGAGCGTGTGACCGGGCAAGAACCTAGAACCTGAGTCCTAACTCGGACTCGGACCCCAGAACTAGCTGGAAACATGACGTGACTACAGGAATCCATGAGGCTTAGATTCCTCGAGACTTTCCTGTGCAGGACAAGGTACTCCTGCTCTGGGCGAGGCACAAAGACAGGGCGAGACCGCGAAGCCTTGGCTTTGTCTTGGGAGAACAGGACACAGCGACTTGATCATGGCAGAATAGGAACACAGAGAATTGGTTATGGCAGAACAAGAACACAGCGACTTGTTCTTGGTAGTGCAGGAATCCAGAGACTTGGTATTGTCAGAGCAAGAACACAGAGACATTGACTTCGCAGAACAGGAATACAGAGCCTTGGTCTTCGTAGAATACGAGCACAGAAACAAGTAACACAGAGCTGGAACGGTTCCTTGGGAACAGAACTCGGGGATGAGGTTCGGCAAAGAGTCAGGACTCCTCCTTGGGATCAGAACGTAGGGCCGGGACTCGTACACAGAATACAGAGTGACAGTTCTTAACACAAGGTAGCGGCAAACGGCCGGACCTACCTAGCGAAGGCGTGGACACAGAGACAGTTCCGAACAACGATAGACGGTTCATAATCTAGAAACAGCAAGGCTCCGGTCTTGCACTGGCGTAGAATTTGACAGCGTTACAGACGAGGACGCAGGCGAAGTTGCAGGCAAGGCTTCTGGCATAGGCTTCAGGCAAATGCTTCAGGAGAAATTTAAGGGAAGGGAAGGGAAGGGAAGGGAAGGGAACACTCCAGCAAATGAAGCAGAAGCCAGCAGCTATTTATATAGCCATCCCAAAATGAGTATCAGGTGCATCAATTAGAGCACCCCACAGAAAAAGGGAAAACCTGAAAACTTGGAATAAGGAACGATGGACGGACCATGAACCGAAATGCGGAGTTCACGGACCGGACCATGGTAATGATAAGATTTCTTTCATGAGTTTTTATTTTTAATACAAGGTATTGATGGATGATGTTTATAACTTGATTTTACCTGTGTAAGTAAACATATTTTGTTAATCTGCTATTGCTGAATTTTCTCCAAATATCCAAACGGACCTTTATGTTTATATCTACAGAAAATTCTGTTACAATGATATTAATTATTAATAGGATTTTATTTTGTTTTCTCTCTCTCTGAGCTAAAGCCTGTACAGGCAGACGTAGCAATACACGCTCATTTGTCAATTACGAGGAACAATTCTAGGCACGTTTAGTGCTGTGGCTTTCTGAAGATTGACATAAATATTGCTGTGTAGCCATAGTTCCTTAATCTTTTAAGTACTGCCTTTGAGATGCCATCAATTATAGATATTACCATAGGCGTAATGTATATCTGGTTCATGTTCCAAAGTCGTTGAATTTCGCCTTTTCCTAGTGCTTTTGTTTATTGGTTTCTGTAAGTTATTGCCAAATGCACCAGAACATTTTACACCAGCGTATTGGAGGGAGACGCCAGCTGGTAATGTCGTAGCATCGGCGCCGGACTTCGGTGGAAGGCCCCCGATTTCTTACCCAGCCGGCTCCCCTGCACGCTTTCCTTCCGTCACGACAGCTTCCCGATGACTCCACTCGGAATTATATGCTTTCTTCTTCTTCTCTTTGATGGAAAGACATTAGAGAAGAGTATTGCTTCTAATCGCGTTACCTGAGCTTAACAGCAGTACACTGAAAACACTGCTGCCGTTACTGTGGACATTACACTTTCGAAATACTGAAATGTCCGTTAGTTGGTTCACATTTGGAATTCACATGTTATCTTCACATGTTTGGATTTGATTATATTTTTATCTGCGGTATTCCATTCCGAACTACGGCCTCGTGGTGGTCAACGCCCCACCAGAGTCAACTGCAAATACCCCGCACCACAGACGCGATTCTTTTAGGGAAGACGGGATCAAAAAATAAAAGTAAAGACCAGTAAGTTAGCTAAAGAAGAGAATCTGCGTTGTCTCTGCAAGGTAGTACCTTGCCCAAATGAAAGACGAGTTGTTGCTCGTAAGGCTTCTTTTGGACAACATTATAACAATGCATAATGCCAGCGCAGACTGAAAGTAGAAGTAAAATTCAACTGGCAGTTAGTGGTAAGCTGACAATGACTTCTGAGTATTGAGTGCAGTTACTCTGACCTCGCTGTGACGAATTATTTTTATGTTTCGACAAAGCCAAAGCGACGGTCCCGTAAGAAGTGATAGCTTTGCGTTGGATTAATAAACGAAAAAATAAAGAGCATAAAAAGAATGCACACGAATCATTACTACCAAGGCAAAAATCGACTTGTGCGGCAGATGATGCAAACAGAAAAAGCAAAGGTGTTGGTTTTTCATCTCCTGTTCTTGTATTGAAAGTGATGTAGGTGGGGAATATCATCGCTGCTATTGTTTCTTTGTGACCTGCGAATAATTGTTGTTTTCGTTCGTGAGCAAATATCAATTGGCCATGCACGTGAATAAGCTACAAAGTGATGGAATTATGTGCATGATACGCAGGAACAGGAGGACCCGAGCCTGACGTGGAAGTGAACATTTCCTCACTCCACATGAATTCAGGAGTAAATTACGGCATATCACAAAAAAGTACTTTCGTGGCGGTGTGGGACCCTAAGATTATAGCTACAAGACAACCTGGGAATATATTTGAGCATCTCCCAGACTCACAGTAAAATGGCCTTTTCCAATATTCACTAATTGCAACCGAAGCCCTTTGCCGCCAATCAAACCATTGATTATTTCCCAGTGTTTCTTTCAACCAAAGAATGTGCTAAATACGGGTAGCAAGATGAGCTGCTGAATCAGAGGCAAGCAATTGTTAAGTGTGTATACTTTCTGACTGGAACTCACAGAATACAGCGTAGCAAAAGCAAGAAATTGTTACATCTCGTAGTGTTGGGGTCCGATGGAAAGTTCAGGCATCTTCGATAAGCAGGATACTACGTTTTTTCCATATGCGTGAAGATTTCCAACGGGTGATATGTTTTCTGCCACAATCCAAGTACTTATCAGTCAGTATCGCTCACTGTAAACTGTCCCGAGAATACTACAGAGTTGAATGTCTGAATCACGTGCAAAGAGACTTATGTACACTCCTTCACGACTCACAGACGTTCAATTTGCAGGTTGGCATTGATTTAAAGGGAATAGAGAATAAAACACAGAGCTAATGCTGCCCTTTTATAAGACAGTAGTTATGCCGCACTTGGAGTATCCTCAGCAGATTGGGATCGCATATCTCAGAGAAGGTATGTTGTCATTGAAGAAAGCCGAGAGGAGGTTCACGCGAATGAATGCAAGTAGAGAAAAAAAAAAGAAGTTTCTAGGCCGTTTGGCAGCTTTGGCCGATACTCACTGGAATGTAGATGTCATCGTTTGGGCGCAGCCATCTGATTTAAATGCAAGACGCAGACACTGAACTACCAGGAACAGGACTAGGCATGAGATGGAATCAAGGGAAGTGAGGAAGAAAGGTCGCTGGATATGACACAGGCTCTGGGGGTGACAGGGAATCCGGGCCAGGGCTCGGACTTAACAAGGATAGCGGAACACGATATGAAACTGGGAACTAAGAGCCTGGTCTTTGAGTCCGAGCCAGAGACTGGACAAGGACAGGACTCGGGCTCAGTCTCCAGAACCAGACGAGGATAAGACGTGGCTACAGGACGAGTGGAGACAACAGGACTGGAAGTGAGACTCATGGACAGGACAAGGAAAACCCAACACAGGACGAGGGAACGAAGCACCTGGCTCTGCAAGGTACTCCTGGGCTGGGCATGGCACATGACAAGACGAATATACAAAGCAGTGGCTTGAACAGGAGAAGGACCCTGGACGTGACTAGAACTGGACGAGAACCCGAAGCCTTGACTTGGTCGAAGAATAGACAGGAACGCAATGCCTTGGTCGAGGGAGAGACGGAATTCAGAGCCTTGGTCGAGGTAGAACAGGAACGCAGAACACAGTGCCTGGGTCGAGGTAGAACAGGAACGCAGAACTCTTAGCCTTGGTCGAGGGAGAAAAAGAACGCAGAGTCTGGGTCGAGAAAGAGACAGGAACATGGAAGACCGAGACTGGACCCCTCCTTGGCTACATGTCGTAGGGCCGGGGCTCATCACACAGAAGACAGAGCCGTGACCCCGCTTTGGGTACAGGAGTAGGGCCGGGACTCATAACACAGAACGCTAAACACGACGAGACAGATTCCAACGCTAGGTAACGGCAAAACGGCCGGACCAACCTAGCGAAGGCATGGACACAGACAGACAGTTTCAAACAGGGCGAGGTTCCAGACCTTGAACCGAAATGCGGTTTTCACGGACTGGACCATGACAGTAGAAGTGTGCGGGCGGAGTGCAGTTCTCTTTCATACCTTTGGGATATTGAATGATCGAGACAGGGAGGTTATTGACAGTATGTTTCCCGTGGTTGGGCTATTCGGAACTGGAAGACACAGCCTCAAAGTTGAGAGGCGACGATTTAGAACAAAGGTATGGAGCGACCACTGAGGGGCGACCATTAAGAACAAAGTTAATGGCACAAACTGCAGTGAATGCCAAATGCGTGCGTATATTTACGGCGGATGTTGATGGTATCTCATCGGTCAGGGAGTGAAATGATTTTGCGAGACGCAGGTGTACGTAGTTAAGTGTGATGCGGGTTCAGCCATGATGGATTGGCGGAGCACACTCGATGGGCTCAATGGCCTAATTCCACGCCTATGTCTTATGGTCTTATGGTCGATTGTCGGGCAGTGCGTCACGCTGGATAGGAAGGAGTTGTTTCACGTTTTATTTCTATGTAAATAAGTAAAGAAATAAAAGGAGCGGTTTGGAAATTTGCATGTCTCCACAAGCGCCTGCAGCTATGAAAGTTTCCTTCTATCAATGCCGTTATTCGAAAAAAAGTGAAGTGGCATGATTAACGTTGGTACATCAAATATCGCGACAGCAGCCCGAAGTTAACTGTGTGGAGAAGTTGCTCAACTAGTCAAGGAAATTGAAAGAAAAGTGAAGTCGTTCTAATACTGAAATCAATGATTCGGGTAAAATGTGTCCATATTCATACTGAGAAACGGAGTGTTTAGTAACATAGCATTATATTTCTGCGTGTTGATCCACTCAGTCCGCGACCCGCTGTCGTAGTTTCTTTTCCTTATGATGAAACGGCAGAACATTTCCCCTGGAAATTCCCCTGTCTTCGGAATGCAGGGTATGGTATTATTTTCAAGATATTATGCCCGGATTTCTGGAATTAGTGATGTTTCCTGAGTAATTGTTTTAAGACTCTCACTCATTGTGACATTAAAAAATACTTTCTTCATTTTGTGTAATGACTTGGTTGTAAAAATAGAGAAATTACATTATCGTTGATGGTATAGTGCATCGAGTAGAAAGTTGACACCTTGCAACGGGATATATAAAAAATGTAGATCTGGGTAGATAAATTATAACATACTTTTAATACAACAAAAAAAAAGAAACGTGTGAAACAAAGAACATTAGAAAATCGAACTTAAAGTCTTAGTACAAGGTTATTAAACAGATTCTTACCGGTACAGAGGTGCAGATGGATCTCGACGTCCACGTCAGTAGATTCATCATCGCTGCCTCGCAAGTATATTTAAGTAAACGTATGATGAGCTGTCCTTCATTTGACTGGATATTCATTTTAAAAGACGCGAGAAGATCTCTGAAGTTCCGATTAAACAATACCAAGAGAAAAGTGTTAATTTCTGAGCGTCTCATTATAGAGAGGATGTCGAAGGTTTAATAAGAGAACTCAGAAGATTTATCATGCAGCCTCATGGATTAGAGAATACCTTAGGGGAAGTTCTGAGTAAACCAGATCTTTTCATTTCGGAGCAAAACTGGTTGACAGTCAAATAGAAGTTCGTAAGATTATGAAGTTCAAAGATAAGATTTTTCCAAGGGTGATAACGATAAATGCCAGAATGTCCTGTTGATCGTGACTGAACGGGCGTTTACAGCAGATATCAGAAATAGTGTTGTCTATTGTTTTAATACAGAGAATGTAGCGTGATTGGGTCAATCCATGCCTGAGATGGGGATATATTAAAAAAACTATTATATCGACATAATGTCGAAAAAATAGGTTTATTCTCTTTTTATGAAGGATTTTTCAGATGGCTAGTTTATTGTTCTAAAATAGTTGATACAGCAAAGTTTGCCGAATGGTCCGGCGTGTGTTGTCCTGTTGGATATGTTTGACATGTGTTACTTTATTTTCCATTAGATGGCCAAGTGCAGATGGTCCATCGTTTTATTCTTTCCTACGGCCAACAGTTTTATCATCAGCTTTTGTAAAGATGCGGTTGTTCATCATCTGCTGACCACTAAAGCGGAGAAATGGCATAGCCATTTACAACAGGACTCGGCGAAAGTTCTGAGTCAGGCGCTTAAATTACCTGTCAATATATTTGGGAAATATATTAATCTGTTAAATTAGTTTTCAAAATATATCATCAGCATCTCTTTTATGGAATCTTCCCGTGTGCTTCATGCCAAGTTATGTACTTTTGACTGTAGAGAAGAAGTGGAGTTCTGTATTCATTAAGTCCGCTCTATTTCATATTAATATCATCTAACATCATTTCAAAACAAGACTCTTATTATCCGGGTAATATTTGCATGATTGTTTTTAGGAAAACACACGAAATTTTCTTCAAGTTATTCAAATAATTTATCAGCAGAGAAGATTCAGTTGAGTCATTTCCATGGATGCATATTCTCCTGTACAAATAAAATAAGGGACTGGCGTTCCAGTCCTTGTCCAAGGCTCCGTGTAGGTTCCAGTCAATTTCCAAGGCTCCGATGAAGTTCCAGTCCGTGTCTAAGTCCAAGTCGGAGCCTAGGCCCTGAAACCTGGTCTCGTCCAGGGCTAGAGTCCGTGTCCAGCTACGCCTCTCCCCGCTGCTGCTTTGCTTTCCCCCGACCTAGGCTCTGCGTTCCTGCTATCTCTTGATCTAGGCTCTGCGTTCCTGTTCTTCATCGATCAAGACCAAGTCTAAGGTTCATGACCACGTCCAACCCTGGAGTCCCGCGTCCTTGCCTCCACGTCCAGTACTGTTGCCTTGCCACGTCCAGTCCTCGCCTGGATACGGAGTCCAAGCCCGAATCAAGACCTAGTTTCCGAGTCCCTGTCCTGTCTCTGGCTCGGGGTCATTTCGCAATTTCCTAGTTCCTTGTTCCCATTTCCGAGTTCCACGTTCAGGTCCCAAATTCCTACTCTACTCCTAGCCTAGGCCCTTTATCCTAGTCTAGTCCAGGGCCTCTGTCTTTTCCAGCATAACTTCTCCCCCACTTCCCTCGCTTTCCTGTCACACCAAGTCCTTTCCCTAGTACTTCAGTGTCTGTGTCTTGCAGTTGAGTCCGCTCTCAACGCCTACCTCATGTCAGAACGAACCAGCCATACATGGACCCAGCAACGCAGACGCTGTCTTCTAATTCTCCTCATTCTGGGTTCCTTCCTGATTGACAACACCACCCCACACGGGTACAGGTCCTACTTAGTCCTGAAGAGCCTGTTAGGTCGCCTGGGGAGTCCCATAGAGACTGGGGGTGGGGGTGGGGCGTACTGTCATGGTGCGGTCCGTTACAGTCCGCGTTCCGGTTCAAGGTCCGGTCCATTTACTACAGACTCCGAGTCTTCTGGTTGTCCGTTGTTTCAGTACCGTTTAATGACAGGCACCTAATTCTCATATTGGGATTTGAATATAAGTCTCCCTGGGTTCGAGTGTGGTTGCTGGTTCGCCTCGTCACTTTTCCGTCCTTGCCAACGTGGGGTAAGTCAGTTTGTCCTTGCCGTTACCCTACAGTAGGATATGTCCCTTCCTGTCCTTGCCTTTGTTGAGTAAGCCAGGCCGTCTTTGCCATTACCCTGAGGCTGGAATGTTCCCTAACTTCGCTCTGAAACCTGGCCTGGATCCCTGCCTGTAATCTACGCCTGTGGTCCTGCCTGCAACCTACACCTGTGGACCTGCCTGCTACCTACGCCTGAAGCCTTGCCTGCAACCCACCCCTGAAGACTTGCCGGAGAAGGAAGTCTGAGAATCGGAGCAGGAGTGCGGCGGGAGCCATTTTGACACTCTTCTTCTCATCGGAGTGAAGAGAGGCGGGACTGCGCAGGCGTGTGACGTCGGGCAGTAAAGCGCGGAAGACGTAAAAGGGACACAGCTGTATAAACAGTGAGCCGGGAGCAGAGTGAAGGCTTAAGGTCTTTGGCTCAACGGACTTAGACGGAAACGGGCGAATCAAGATAGGTTTATTTGTCATTTTTTCCTGTTATTTGAGGAGGGGGAATTAGGAGTGTGACGGCACATTTGTTCACGATGTCGGATGCGGGAGGTCCTGGGTTCTCCGAGCCTCCCGGACGTCCATCTCTGCGCCAGGTGCGCCGAGCTGCAGCTCGAGGAGATCATTGAGAAGAGGTACAAGCAGGTGTTCACTCCGGGGCCACGGGACGCCGACAAGTGGGTCACGGTTAGGAGAGGGAACGGGAAGAGTCAGGTACTAGAGAGTACACCATGACAATAAGTAATCCTGTTTGAGTACTGTTGGGCGGGAGGGCAGCCGGCCTGTGGGAAGTAAGAGTGGCCGTGCCTCCGGCACAGAGTCAAGCCCTGTAGCTCAGAAGGGTAGGGAAAAGAAGAGGGAGGGAGTAGTGATAGGGGACTTCACAGTTCAGGGGGCAGATAGGCGATTCTGTAGACGCAGTCAGGAGACCCGGATGGTAGTTTGCCTCCCTGGTGCCAGGGTCCGGGATGTTTCTGATTGCGTCCAAGATATCCTGAAGCGGTAGGATGAGGAGCCAGAGATCATGTTACATATAGGTACCAATTGCATAGGTAGGAAAAAGAAAGAAGTCCTGTTGGGATTTAGGAAGGGAGTAGAGAAGAAGGACCACAAAGGTAGTAATCTCGGGATTACAGCCTGTGCTACGCGACAGTGAGAGCAGGAATGGAATGAGATGGAGGATAGATGCGTGGATGAGAGATTGTAGCACCGGGAAGGGATTCGACTTTCTGAATCATTGGTACCTAATTTGGGGCAGTTGTGACCTGTACAAAAATGACGGGTTACACTTGAATCCTAGGGCAACCAATATCCTGGCGGGGAGATTTGCAAAGGCTACTGGGGAGAATTTAAACGAGAATGGTTCGGGGTGGGAATCAACTTAAAGAGACTAGGGGATAGGAGGTTAGTTCACAAATAGAGAAAGCTAGTAGACAGTGTGTCAGGGAGGACAGGCAGGTGACAGCGAAGGGGAGCGATCAGACCGAAGATGTAGGGGAGAAGGAAGAAACAGATCATAAAGTTGTTTGTACCGTTAGGGATAAATAGAGTGTAAGAGATGAAGAGTTTCTTAAATGCGTCCATCTGAATAATAGGGGCATTATAAGAAAGGAGGATGAGCTCAGAGCATGGATTGATACCTGGAAATACGATATCGTAGCTATTAGTGAAACATGATTGCAGTAGGTGGGTGATTGGAAATCCTGGATTTCATTCCTTCTGGTATGATAGAATCGGAGGGGCAAGAGGGAGAGGTTTTGCATTTCTTATCAGATAAAATATTACAGCGCTGCTTAGGCAGGGTAGATTAGAGAGCTCGTCTAGGGAGGGTATTTAGGTGGAATTGAGGAATGGGAAAGGTGGTAACACATAGGTGTGTATTATAGACCACCTAATGGGGAGCGAGAATGGGAGGAGCAAATTTGCAAGCAGATAGCAGATATTTGCAGTAAGCACAAAATTGTGATAGTGGGAGAATTTAATTTTCCACACTAAGACTGCGAAGCCCATTCTGGAAAAGGGCTAAATGGTTTGGAGTTTGTAAAATGTGTGCAAAATATTTTTTTTCAGGAATACTTAGAAGTACCAACTAGAAAAGGGGCAGTGTTGAATCTACTGTTAGTGAATGAGATAGGTCCGCTGACGGAAGTATCTGTTGGGGAGCGCTTCAGCTCCAGCGATCACAATTGCATTAGTTTCAATATAATTATGGAGAAGGATAGGACTGGACCCAGGGTTCAAATCTCTGATTGGAGAAAAGCTAAATTTGAGGACATGCGAAAGGATTTAGAAGGAGTGGATTGGGACAATTTGTTTTATGTGAAGGATGAAATAGAGAAAGGGAAGTCATTTAAATGTGCAATTTTGAGGGTACAGAATCTTTATGTTTCTGTTAGGTTGAAAAGAAGGATCAAAAGTTTGAGAGAGACATGGTTTTCAATGGATATTGGAAACTTGGTTCGGAAAAAGAGAGAGAGCTAGAATAAATATAGCAGCATGGAGTAAAAGAGGTACTCGTGGAATATAAAGAATCTAAAAAGAATCTTAAGAAAGAAATTAGAAAAGCTAAAAGACGATATGACGTTGCTTTGGCAAGTACGGTGAAAATAAATCCAAAGGGTTTCTACATTTATATTAATAGCAAAAGGTCCATTAGAGAAAAAGCGTGGACAGTTATGCATGAAGCCAAACGAGATGGGGGAGATTTTATACGCTTTCTTTCCTTTGGTATTCACTAAGGAGAAGGATTTTGAATTGTGTATGGTAAGGGAAACAAGTAGGGTAGTTATGGAAACTATGTTGATTAAAGAAGAGGATGTACCGGCGCAGTTAAAGAATATAAACGTGGATACGTCTCCGGATCCTGACATGAATTCCCTAGGACCTTGAGGGAAATTAGTTTAGAAATATCAGGGGTTCTGATAGAAATATTTCAAATGTAATTAGAAACGAGGATGGTGCCGGAGGATTGGCGTATTGCTCATTAGATCCGTTGTTTAAAAAGTGCTCTAAGAGTAAACTTAGCAATTATCGGCCTGTAAGTTTGACGTCAGTCGTGGGTAACTTATTGGAAAGTATTCTTGGAGATGGTACATATAATTATCTGGACAGACAAGGTGTGATTTGGAACATTAAACATGGATTTTTTTTGTGGAAGGTCATGTTTGACAAACCTTATTGAAGTAGTTGAAGACGTTGCTAGGAATGTTATCGAGGGTAAAGCAGTGGATGTTGTCCATATGGACTTCAATAAGGCCATTGACAAGGCTCCAGACGGAAGGTTAATTAGGTAGGTTCAATCGTTCGGCATTAATATTGAAGTTGTAAAATGGATTCAGCAGTGGCGGGATGGGAGATGCCAGAGCGTAGCGGTGGATAACTGTTTGTCAGGTTGGAGGCCGGTGACAAGTGGTGTGCCTCATGGATTTGTACTGGGTCCAATTTTGTTTGTCATATATATTAGTGATCTGGATGATGGGATGGTTAATTGGATTTGGAAGAATGCAGATGATACTAATATAGGTGGCGTTGTGGATAATGAAGCAGGTTTTCTAAGCTTGTAGGGAGATTTAAGCAAGTTAGAAGAGTGGGCTGAAAAGTGGCAGATGGAGTTTAATGCTCATAAGTGTGAGATGCAACATTTTGGTAGGACTATTCAAAATAGGACATACATGGTAAATGTTAGGACATTGAGCAATGCAGTAGAACAGAGTGATCCAGGAATAATGGTGCATAGTTCCCTGAAGGTGCAATCTCATGCAGATAGGTTAGTGAAGAAAGCTTTTGATATGCTGGTCTTTATAAATCAGAATACTGAGTATAGGGGTTGGAATGTAATGCTAAAACTGTACAAGGCATTGGTGAGAACAAATTTGGGGTATTGTGTACAGTTCTGGTCACAGAATTAAAGGAAAGATGTCCACAAAGTAGAGATAGTACCGAGGAGATTTACTAAATGTTACCTGGGTTTCAGCAGCTAAGTTACAGAGAAAGGTTGAACAAGTAAGGTCTTTATTCTTTGGAGCTTAGAAGGTTCAGGGGTGACTTGATAGAGGTATTTAAAATTATGAGGGGGATAGACAGATTTGAAATAGATAGGCTTTTTCCATTGAGAGTAGGAGAGATTCAAACAAGAGTACATAAGTTGAGAGTTAAGGGGCAAACATTTAGGGGTAGTTGAGTGTTAAGCGGCAACAGTTTAGGGGTAACACGAAGGGGAACTTCTTTATTCAGAGAGTGGTAGCTGTGCGGAACGAGCTTCCGGGAGAAGTTGTAGAGGCAGGTTCGATTTTTGTCATTTCAAAACAAAAATGGATAGGTATATGGACAGGAAAGAAATGGAGGGATATGGAGTGCGGGCAGGTTGGTGGGACTAGGTGAAAGTATGCGTTTGACACGGTCTAGAAGGGCCGAGATTGCCTGTTTCCATGCTGTAATTCTTATATTCTTATATGGCTACCCATTTCTGAAGCCTGGCCGGCTAGCCAATGCTGAAGCTTTTCCAACTACGCACGCCAGGAGCCTTGCCGGAAACCTCACCTGCGTCCTCGTCTGTATCGCCGCCAAGTTCAGCCGGCGGAGTGAGACCGGATCCTTGCCACACTAACAGAAAAAAGAAAAAAAAAACTATCTGTCATTGAGTTTGGAACTGTCTCTTTGCGTCCCTGTGTTTATTGTCCGTGCGTGCGGTCCGGCCCTATGCCCTATCCAAAAGGAGGGGTCCTGACTCTGTGTAAAGCCCCAGCCGTACGTCCTTTTCCCAAGGAGGTGTTCCGTCTTTGTGTTCTGTGTTCCTGTGCTCCAGTCCAAGGCTCAGTGTTCCTATGCTCATGTCCAAGGCTACAAGGAGATAGCAATCCGTGTACAAGGCTCCGAGGAGGTTCCAGTTCGTGTCCAATTTCAAGTCGTAGCCTAGGTCCTGAGTCCTGGTCTCGTCCAGGACTAGTGTCCGTGTCCAGCTACGCCGCTCCACGCTTCTGCTTTGCTCTCCCTCGACCTAGGCCCTGCGTTCCTGCTCTCCCTCTATCAAAACCATGTTTGAGCTTCAAGTCATCGTCCTGCACTGGAGTCCCGCTTCCTGCCCCCTCTTCCAGTCCTCGCCTGAATCGGGAGTCCTGGCACGAGTCAAGAACCAGGTTCTCGTTCCCTGTCCAGTCTCTGGCACGGAGTCCTTGCTCACATTCCTAGCTCCATGTTCACAGTTCCTAGTTCCTCGTCCAGGTCCCACTTTCCTACTCTAGTCCTAGGTCAAGCCCTGGATCCTAGTCTCGTCCAGGGCCTGTGTCTTGTCCAGCGTCATTTCTTCCCCACTTCCCTTGCTTCCTTGTCACACCTAATCCTTTCCCTATTACTTCTCTGTCTCTGTCTTGCATTTGGGTCCGCTCTCAACGGCGACCTTATGACAGTCAGTTAAGATAAATTTAAAAAATAACTTTTTTCTCGTCTGTCATCAAGGATGGAATTCTCGACAAAATAATTCAATCGCGGCTGACGGAGGACTCAAATGTAACCGAAAAACGCCATGCGAGTCGAGGTGTAATTGGCAGCCAGTTTCCTCATTGTCTGATGGAGCGTAAAGTATTCAATAGACTTCAGCTGATGACAGCATATTATGATTTATCTTTGCGTCTTTTCGAGCCAGACAGATTAGTCCAGGATTTTCGGTTTCTTGCTTGGGGTCTTAAGGATTTCATGTGTTTCTCCAGCTCATTGCCTCTTTTGAAATGCTTTGTCAACCACGACATTTTAAGTTTCAGCGCATTTCGCTTTTTCTGTATATCACTGTTTTCGCCGACTTATGGTACATTGATACAAATTCGAAATGCTCACTTGCAGGTTCGAGAGCATTAAATTGCTAATTTTCTTCTCACGATCAAGAGCACCGACGAAGTGTGCTTGGCAGCATTTTCCTGATCCACATCTCCAGAGCTATGCCTGTGGAGCAGATGTTTTGGAGGCTCTGCTTAGAGATGCCGGCATTAGTGCACCGTATATGTACAAAATCCGAAATATTTGCAGCTTAATGTGATGACGGCATCAGAAAAAAAGATTTTAGAGGCAGACTCTTGGACACCAGGGATAATGGATCAGAAGGAATTAGAAAACAAGGCATCACTATTATTTTACTATCGTTACTGGATCCGCTATCCACAGGAATATTTGAATGTTTCACACTTGCTAGTTTCGATGACAATGACTCCAAAATGTTTTCATTTTCTTTGGTGATTATTCCAGCAACTTGCTGCGGTGGAAAAGCTGTTGGCAGATGGTCCCGGAGGAGAACTGAAATTACGACATGTAAATACTGGAAAATATGAAACGTCCCGGGAAAACATAATTCAAATATAGATAATTGCTGAAAATTCTCACGGAGCCGAAAGCCACAAAGATGGATGACTACCTGTTCTATTGTGTAAAATTATATTTTTGCTTCCATTTCTGTAAGGGAAAAACGAATGGGAAAATGGATTGATATATATTTACAACGACTTATGAACTCTAGAAATATGTTGCTCTTTCATTTAGCGGATTATGATCCATGAGAAGGGAATGATTTTCCGTGTTTAGGAAGAGGATCTGTGTGACAAAGAGTATAAGTTATTAAATTAAAAACACATGGGGTTAAAACTTCATACGAATTCGGTGTAACACATCCACTGAGTTGAAAGACGTCAGCAACTCAAGCAGCATCTATAGAAATGACTACATAGTCGATGCTTCAAGCAGAGACAATCCATCAGTGTATTCACAGATGCCAGATGAATTGCGGAAATAATCTCACAGTTTGGGTGTGTTGCTTGGGTTTCCAGCATCTGAAGTTTTTCTTTTGCTTCCCCAACGCTATGCCAGGTCTTGCTCCGTTATACGTACACCTCAAAGTTTTCATATGTTTCCTCCTCTTATACTGCTTTTTCCACCTTTACTGCCTATGGTATTTATGCTGCTGTCTCAAAATGTTCTCATGCAGTCTGACAGACGTCGCTTCCATTGCAGTTTACATCTGGTTATCAGGCTCATTTGCAACTGGGTGCTCAACTGTCGAATTACATATACTGCATAGCGTGTACATGATAAAGATTTTTTTTTTCAATCTTCTAACTTGCAGTTTCTGAGAACCTGCACAATCACTCAGCGCAGGATATCCCTGTGAAGTTCCGGGAATCTTGAGAGCGCTATATGCTGACACAAGTTCAGCATTTCTTCTGTTGCCCACCAAACCAACTGATGGCAACACAAATTACCGTTCTGTATATGCGAATGCGAATGCATATGCACTGCATGGGTACAGAGATGAGATGCTTTTAATTTAAGTGTCCCTTTCCTTGGACGAGGTCATGGCTGCCAATCTAAACATGGTATTCTTCATCACTCCCACCTTATAGCTTCTAATCTCTATCAAACTTGATATCTTCTGCAAAACTGCACTTGCATGCACAATGAAGAAACAACTTTATAAATTTGGCCGGTTCAGATACTTACCGACTGTGACCATGGCTCTAGAGCCAGTTCCATCTTCAAAATTAGCTCTGTAGATACTCACTGTAATCCGACACTTAGTCTCACTAGTACCAACACCGACCTCACTGCAGTCTGATCAGCAGCCATCATTGGACACTGCAAACATCTTCTAGAATTTCAAAACATCAACAGGAACATTTAGTGTTCTATAAAATCCTATGAAGTTCCCTCTGAAAAAGAAAGTCCCTAAAACGGCGGCATTTTACCTTCTGAATATTAGTTCCCTAAGTTGCAGCAAATGTCAAAGAAAATGTCATAAAAGGGACAAAATGCTAGGGGATTTCCGAGAAAACGGCGCAAAAGTAATCCAACATATGATTCTATTTCCCGACTCCAAAATGTATACTTTATTCGGGCCGAGATCCTTGTTAGATTTTCTTCCGTTGTGCGCATTCGAAGGATGCACACTATTTCATGTCAGATTCAAGTCGCAGAATGGAGTGAGTTGAAGACAACAGCTTCCCAACTGTTATTCCAGCTTCGTTGCTGTTGGAGCTGGGTCGCGTCTGAAGTAAGGAATTAGGAAGGACGAAAATAATTTTCAGTTGCTTTTAACTACGCAATTCCTGGGAAAGTTCGTTTCATCAATGCAAATGCAGAAAAAGAGAAGAACTAGAGGATGAACAGTAAATTTCTAGTCCCATTGCAAACTTTACTGTGTGGAACGCAGGAGAATTTCCTCTTGGAATTACTGGCAGATTACTTCCGCTCCATAAGCTGTTGATGGAATACTTTACAGTGAGTATTTGAATGCAGCAGGAATCCCTTGCCAAGCTCTGTGTATATTGATATTCAAATTTACAGAAATAGATGGCGCTGTTCTTAACTCCAAGATTAATAATTTTCAGGGTATCTGTCATTTCTGCATTATTTTTCGCTGTAATAAATGTTCTACCTGTGTAGATACGCTCCCACCCCATTCCTGTCTGCCACTGTTTGAAGAAGGTTCCGGATACATAATAATATTGTTTCCACAAAACGGTATGGAACCTGCATGTGATTACTTTTCGTCACCGCTCTCGGGCATTGGGTTACGGACGGCCTGAAGAAGACTGGAAATTACGAATATGGATTAGCGAAGTGGCATTAGATGTAAAACACACTACGCGGCTTATACTACGACTTCTGAATCTATTTGAAGAGTTTTACATTTAAATAGCACATTGCAGACAATTGTGAATGGTTCTTCACGGTGAAAGCAAAGAAACAGCTTAGTATTCAAGAGGAAATTCATCGTTTCGTCTCCGGGTGGCAGATGGTTTATATATGACGAAGCGCTAGACAGCTGTGGTAGGTGATTCCATAGAACTAGGCAGAGACAACTCCGTCGGTTTCCGATCTAGAGTTATCCAATTGCCGCACTGTATCCGAATGACCTTTTGTGCGAGAAAACGTAGAGTTTAGTAAGGAACACGTATGGTTCTGTTTCCACACAAGTTCTTTGCAACCGAATTAAAAACACCATCCCGTCTGTCTTTACGCCAATAGGTGTAATGACTCGTCCCTTCAATACCTAAGAAAAGCCAGGGGACTTGCCAAAGGGAAATGAATTAATTTACAAGTGCCATAGTGTCAAATAGTCTTGTCAAGATATCTGCGAGTTTCAATAGGTTAGCAAAGATATCAGTAGGCTGTCTCCAGATGTTTCCTGAGATGGACTCAAAAAGATAGAGAAGGGCCTGCAAGGCGAAAAGAAATGGAACAATGACGTGATGGGCACTGTGGAATTTGCAGATAAGTTGATGAAATTGACGATTTCAGCAAGAGTTCATGAAGAACTATATGTGTATTCGTCGATGTAGCACAGAAAGAGGTAGGGGACTTTACTTTAGAACTTTACTAGTGTACATTTGGGAAATGGACTGTTCCACATAGGTGATAAAAATATACACAGAGTGGGGAGAAGGGGCTTGTGGAGAGCCAGGTCGGTTCCCATTGCTACACCGTGTGTTTGGAGTAAGTGGGAGTAGTCGAAAGAAAATGTGGTCTTTATGAGAACGAGTTACAAATGTTCTGCGCATCTCCTGCGCTTACTTTGCGAAATAATGTGTGCAAAAAAACTTAGATTACAGTCCGGTTAACTTCGCTGAAATGCTTATTCCATACAGACAACAACATTTCTTGCATTATCAATGAAGCCAGCTGCCAGAACACTCATCCAACTGTGCGTACAATGACATGCAGATTAGTCGATGTAGTTCTGTACCAGTCCGCGTATGATCATAAGACCATAAGAATTCGGAGTAGAAGTAGGTGATTAGGCCCATCGAGTCTGCTGCGCTATTGTATCATGGGCGGATCCAACTCTTCCAGTCGTTACCATTACCGTCTTCTTCCCAAACCCTTTCATGCCCTGGCTAATAAAGAACCTATCTATCTCTGCCTTAAATGCACCCAATGAAACGGCCTCCAGCACCGCTCGTGGCAACAAATCCCACAGATTTTACCGCATCTCTTTTTCTAATTTAAAGTCCTTCAATCCTGAAGTTGTGCTCTCTTGTGTTAGACTTCCCTATTAATGGAAATAACTTTGCCATATCTAATCTTTTAGGTCTTTTAGCATTCGCAATATATCTATGAAATATCCCCTCATTCTCCTGAACTCCAGGGAATGCAACCCAAGAACTGCCAAACGTTCCTCATACGGACACCGTTCAATTACTGGAATGACTATCGAGAATATCCTCTGAACCCTCTCCTATGTCAGTATATATTTTCTAAAATAAGGAGCCCAACACTGCACACAATATTAATAGAGTCTCAACAACACGTTCACCACGTACTCAACCTGGACGTGAACTTCGTGGGTATCCTGCAAGAGGACTCCCTTTCCCTACGCATCTCTGCATTTTGAATTCTCTCCCCATCTAAATAATACTCTGACCGTTTATTTATTCCACCAAACCGCATGAACGTACATTTTCCAACATTTTATTTCATTTGCCACTTTTTTGCCCATTCCCCTAAACTATCTAAGTCTCTCTGCAGTCTCTCTGTATCTTCAACGCTATCCACTCCTCCACCTATTTCTGTATCATCGGCAAATTTAGCCATAAATCATTAATTCCATGGTCCAAATCACTGACATATGTTGTAGGAAGCAGTAGTGCCAACGCCGACCCCTGTGGAAATCTACTGGTTACTGGCAGAAAGCCAAAATGGTATTTTTTTTATACCCACAGTCTGTTTTCTTCTCACCAGCCAATGTTCCAAACAGGCCAGCAACTGCCCTGTAATTCCATGGTTTCCTGTCTTGCTAAGCAGTCTCATGTGCGGCACCTTATCAAAGGGCTGCTGAAAATCCAAGTACACCACATCTCCTTTGTCTACCCTGCTGCAATTTCCTAAAATATTGCAGTACATTAGTCAGGCGGGGTATTCCTTTCGGAAAACCATGCTGCTTTGGCAGATCTTGTCATGTGTTGCAGTTACTCCGTATTCTCATCCCTGAAATTAGATTCCAAAAGCGTCCCAACCACCGATGTCAGGGTAACAGGTCTATAGCTTACTTCTTGCTACCTCCCGCCGTTCATAAATAGCGAGACAACATCAGTGCAATACGTTGTCGGTCCTCCTTAATTACAAGCATTGCTGGTGAACAATAAACTACGTTATATAGCAGTCTTTATTTATTCAGTGTGTTTTAATAGTGTCGATCAAAATAGAGTACGTTGATGTATCTGATAATTTATTTAAAGAAATATTCAAGAAAGTTATGCAGCGTCGTATTAAAATGAAGCGAAATAACCAGTTTGTATCTTTTTCACTGACATCGTTATGCCACGCTCATAATTTGTCTCTCACTTTCACTATCTCCCACACACTCAGTTTCACGCTCGCTATAAACCACACTCGTGTCTTGAGTCAAGGAAACAGAATGAGTAACTAACAGTTTGAAAGTCGTGAAAGGACCACACAATCAAACTGAAACCGTTCCTGCGCGTGACATCATCCGGCGTATATTTTGTGATATGGATTGTAATGTTTTCGTGATGTCTTCAATTTTCCAATATAGAAACGGAAAGGAAATTTCCTAAGCTTCTTGACCTGCGTTTCATTCCGGCTCAAGACCACTATAAAAAGCCCACGGGGGACTAATGCAGAACAGGTTTATCAACGATTTTACAATCTTAATTTTTGAATGATTAACATCAACGTGCCAGAGCGATTGTTCTTTGCATATAATGCGTGTCTTTGAGTAGATATATATGAATGTGTGTGCGTTTGTGTGTGTGTGTGAGAGAGAGTGTGTGTGTTTGTGTGTGCGTTTGTGTGTGAGTTAGAGTTTGTGTGAGTGTGTGTGTGTGTATGTGTGTTTTTTTTATATTCCGCAGTCGCTGGATGCTCACTTACAGTAATATGTGCAGATAATATGGAAACAATGAAATGTTAAAACAGTACTTTCGGCTGAAAAAAAAAATGCACACCCTAAGATTCTGAAGCAGGTCCGCTTTTGCTAGAAGTATTCCAATTTCCAGATGTCCAATTATTTTTAACCGCGTCACAGGCAATGGTAGAATAAACAAGTTACGTAATTCATGGTATTTTATTAGAATAAGAAAATAAGGCCGTAAATCATAGGAACAAAAATGGTGTTGTTTGCCAATCGAGTCTGCACCGCCATTCAAACACGGCCGATCATTTTTTTTCCCTCTTCAAACCCAGTTCCAGGACATCTCTCTGTAAGATTTTAATAATATGTCCAATCAAGAATTATCAATTTATGCCTCAACTACCGTCAACGGCCCGGCATTCACAACCGCATGTGACTACAAATTCCGCACATTCACCACTCTCTGGCTAAATAAATTTCTCCGCCTCTGTTTTGAATGGAAACTTCTCTCTCCTGATGCATAGCCCTCTTGTCCTGGACTCTCCAACCATGGAAAATATCCTTTCCACATCTACTCTGCCTAGGCCTTTCAAATTCGAAAGGTTTCAATTGGCAATACCCTCATCCTTAAAAATTCCAGCGATTACAGAGCCAGAGCCAACAAACCGACTCGTATGATAACTCTTTCATCCCTGAAATCATTTCTGTGAACATCCGCTGTACTCTATTAATAGCCAGCTTACATTTTTTTCTATGGTGAAGAACCCAAAGCTGTTCATTGTAGTAAAGGTGAGGCCTTATCAGTGCCTTATAAATCTTTAGAATCACCCCCCAGCTATTGTATTCCAGACCTCTTGAAATGAATGTTAAGATTGCATTTGCCTTCCTCACTAGTGATTGAATCTGCAAGTTAACTTTTACGGTGTTCTGCACAACGGCCCTTTGCATTTCTGACTTTTGATTTTCCTCCCCCTGTTGAAGAAAGTCCTCATATTTATTTCTACTACCAAAGTGCATGGCTATGGATTTTCCAACATTATATTTAATTTTCCATTTGCTTACCAATTCTCCCAATCTTTCTATGTGCTTCTGCATCCTACTTTTTTTTTTCGCCCCGCTACATTTCCTACGGCCAATCTTCGTATCATCTGCAGCTTGGCAGACAACCAGATAAGGATACAATGATTCTCAGTCTCTGCCTGCTTCCAAACAGCCAATGTTCTAAAATGTTAGCAAATTTCCTGTAATACCACAGGCTCTTACCTGATTAAGCAGCCTCATGTGCTGCACCCGGTGAAAGCCCGTCTTATACCTTTCCCCTTCTCTTAAAGAGTGGATTGATATTTTCAATTATACAGTCCTCTGGCACGATCACAGATTCCCATGATGATCAAAAGATCATTGCATATGCCGGCTCAAGCTATAAGGTTAACCTATTCAGAAGCTCAGGGTGCAGTCGATCTGGTCCGGTAGACTTAAGGTCTTCAGCTTTTTGACCTCCTTCTCCCTTGTAAGAGTAACTGCATACACTTCTCTTCCGACACACACTACAACAACTGGCCCAATGCTCGTGTCTTTCACAGTGAAGACTGATGAAAATGCTCATTTAGTTCATCTACCAACTCCTTGCCAATAGTTTTTCTTTTTATTTAACCTGCCTGATTTTGTTGCAATCCTATATCCACTTTCAGCTCTGTTTTATTTTTCAACATACTTGCACAGGCGTTTAATATTTAATTTGACATTATTTTCTATCCTGCGATTATATTTCATCTTTTCCCTTCTAATGATTCTTTTAGTTGTTCTCTGTAGGTTTTTTTTAAACTTCCCAATAGTGCATCATCTTTATTTTATTAATAGTTTATTTTTTTCTTTGTTGTACGTCCTGTCTTGTATTTTTACATTAGCATTGGCTTCCCTTGTCAGCCACTGTTGTAATATTTTGCCATCTGATTATTTCTTATTTTTTGAATACAGGTGTCCTACACCTTACTTTTTTTCAGGAAACTCGCATGCCATCTCCGTCAGCAGCTCCTTCCAATTTACTTTGGCCAACTCATTCCTCATACCGCTGTAATTTCCCATACTCCAGTGAAATACTGCTAAGATAGACTTTACATTCCCCCATCACATTTCAACATAACCTTTATCATATTGTAGTCTCTAGTTCTTAAGTGTTTCTTTATCTTAAGCTCTCTAATCGCCTCCTGTTCATTACACAAAACCAAATCCAGAAATGCCGTTTCGCACGTAGGCCTTGAATTTGATAATATTTTCTATCTTGTGATTATATTTCATCTTTTCCCTTCTGATTATTCTGCTTAGTTGTTCTCTGCAGGTTTTTCTAAACTTCCCAATAGTTTATCTTCTCACAATTTTTTTCTTTGTTGTACGTCTTCTCTTGTATTTTTACATTAGCATTGACTTCACTTGTCAGGCACGGTTGTAATATTTTGCCGTCTGATTATTTCTTTTTTTTTTTTGAATACAAATGTCCTGCACCTTCCTTTTTCCCCCCATAAACGCAAACCATCTCTGGCAGTAGCTTCTTCCAATTTACTTTGGTCAACTCATCTCTCATACCACTGTAATTTGCCATACTCCAGTGAAATACTGCTAAGATAGACTTTACATTCCCCATCAAATTTCAAGTTAACCTCTATCATATTGTAGTCTGTGGTTCTTAAGGGTTCGTTTACCTTAAGCTCTTTAATCATTTCCGGTTCATTACACAAAACCAAATCCAGAAAAACCGTTTCGCAGGTAGGATCAACTAAAAACTGCTGTAAAATGTCATCATCTTTTAGACTTTCAACAAATTCCCTCCCTTCAGATCCATTTCCAATCCAATTTTCCCATTCGAACTGCATGTTAAAATATCCCGTGGCAATCATACCACTGCCCCTTGGAGAAGCCTTTTCTATTTCCTATTGTAATCTGTTGTCCAACTCTCAGCCACTATTGGGAGGCTTGTATATAACTGCAATAAACATCATTTAACCGTTGCATTTTATTTACTCAATCCAGAAGGATTCAACATATTCTGATGCCATGTCACACATTTCTACCGATATATATTCATATATTCCACGCATTTTCCTTCTTTGAAGTCTGGACCATATAGTCAATAAAACAGCCGCAGTATAAAGTGGCCACACACTTTTATTCTGGCAAGCCTTCGTAATGTCCAAACGTCTCCAAAAATCTCCTACGTCAAAATGACCTGTGATGACCATGGAAATTTGAATCAGCTTAATAATGTGACCGTCCCAGACAACTTTCGAGTTTGTTGTTCTCGATGTCAGCCGCTGACCGGCCATTATCTTTGGAAAATAGCAGTAGCCGGTATCTCAATTGAATTTGTTGTACAACAGCATAAAAATAATCTCTCAATTCTTGCGCATCCATGTGGACTGGGGGGTTTCCGGTCAATGGAATCATTGGCATAGGTGTCATTGTGTGGAACTGCTATATTACCGGCATTGAGAAGGTAACATGGAACATACTGATTCACTTCACTTCTGTAAGTCACTTGTGCTGTGGAATTGTTATTCTAAAGCAGTGTCTCTTCGTGTATTATGTAAGCGCAATAGCTACTGGTACAATGCGCGTGTTTTCGGGATTCAGGACCTTGGGAAAATCTATCAGTGGTGAAAATTTCCCTGTTTTACAACAGAGATCAGTCTGAAACATTTTTTTTCTTTTAATTATGACATATTATCACGATAACTAGCACAGTGAAAGGCAACAGTGCAAACGCAGTTGCTCTGTGGTGGAGACAGAGCATCTAGTAAATCTTGCAGTATCTGAATCTATTGGAAAGAGTCAAGAACTTCAACGAACTTCAAAGGAAGAAACATAAAGTCCATGAGGAAGTCCGCATTAGTAAATACAAGGCACAGAGACTATGCAACTCTGCAAACAAAATGCTGGAGGAACTCAGAATTCCAAGAAGTATCAATGGAAAAAATCATGGAGGGAAAATGTGATGGAAATGGTGAAGGGGCGGTGGAGCCACTTCTGGAAGTTTGAGAAATCGATGTTTATGCCATCAGATTGGAATCTAACGAAACATACTCTCAGATATTGTTCCTCCAAACTAAATGTGGCCCTATCACGACAGTGAATAAGTTCATGGATGGGCATATTGGAATGGAAATGAGAAGTTGTATTTAAATACCTGGCCACCTGGAGACACTTCACCTGTGAGTCGGTTGCACTCATATAATCCCGGTGTGGTCTCCTCTATCGCGGTGAGTCCCGACGTTGATTGCAAGACCACTTCGCCGAGCATCTACGCCCCATCCCCCAGAACAAGCGGGATCGCCTAGTTCTGTGTGGGTGAAGGTCTATGAAATACATGTAAGTGAGGCAGAGTCGCTGGAAGGGACAGAGGAACTCTTCATTTGAAGACGGAGAAAATGTGTGCTGTTCTGTACATGAAGCAATACCAGTGCAGTCGTCCATGTAGCACAGAAAGAGTTGTGGTACATTGGGACATTATCATGGTAAGTTTGGATCATGAGCTGTTCCACGTTGGAAACAAAGTATCGGCATAGCGGGGACATCCGGGTTCCCATGGATACACCATGGTTTGGAGAAAGTAGGAGAATCCAATGCAAAAATTGTTGGTGTGACAAACAGATACGCTATATTGTTCTGCTTCCCTGATATTTATTTGCCAATTAATGTGTCCGATAAGCTCAAATTACAGTCTGGTTAATTTCGCCGAAATGTCCTCTCTGTAAAGTCAGCAACATTGTTTTCATTATCTCGAAAGCCCACAGTATTCAACACAGCTCTGAAATGATACTAAAAATTGCAGACGAAATTCAAGGAGTGCATCATGTACTCCTTGCAATTGTTATTGTTAATATGTGTATATTATTTGCTCACTAAAGCTGGAAAACTTAAGGTATGGGCATAGCCAGACCAGCTCATTTTTAGTTGCTGGGAGATGTCGAACTGTTCTTTTGGTGCTTAGTATTGTATATTTCTGAAGAATAACAAGGATATTGCTCTGCATGTCTTGATGCTCAATACTATTTTGAATTGAATTTGGGATGACACCAGCTGTAGAGATTACAATCAGGCAAGGTATGCATACTCATTTTCCCAAATAATTTTAATTTCCTATTTTAATACAGCATATTATTGATATTATGAGTTCATTATTTTATAGTTACTGATTTCTATAAGTTACGTGTTTGTGAAATTGTTATGCCTGTTAAGTCCGTTGTTCTTGCTTTTCTATCCTGTATTGTTATAGAACCATAGAACCATAGAACACTACAGCACAGACAGCACAGTAAACAGTACATTTGGCCCTTGTAGTCTGTGCCGAAACTTATTTACTCCAGTCCCATTCTCCTGCACCCAGTCCACAACTCTCCAGAACTCTCCACTTCATGTATCTGTCCGATTTATTCTGAAAACTTAAGAGCGAGCCTCCATTTACTACATCAGATGGCAGTTCGTTCCACGCTCCCACCACTCTCTGAGTGAAGAACTTCCCCCTAATATTCCCTTTAAACCTTTCCCCTCTCACTCTAAAGCCAAGTCCTCTCCTATTTATCTCTCATTATCTAAGCGGCAAGTGCCTACTCACTATACTCTGTATATGGACCTAATAATTTTGTAAACCCCTATCATATCCCCTATGTTCTTCTGCGCTGAAAGGAGTAAAGTCCCTTCCTGTTCAACCTTTCACTGTAACTCAACTCCTGAGGACCCAGCAACATCCTCGTAAATCCTCTCTGCACTCTTTCAATCTTACTGCTATCCTTCCTATAGTTAGGCGACCAGAACAGCACTCAATCCTCCAAATTTGGCCTCACCAATGTCTTATACAACCTCACCATAACATCGCAACTCCTACACTCAATACTTTGATTTGTGAATGCCAAGATGCCAAAAGCCTTGTTTACAACCCTGTCTACCTATAACGACGCTTTCATCGAATTCGGTACCTAAACTCTCAGAACCCATTTGTTCCTCCGCACTCTTCAGTGCCCTACCATTTACTATCTATGTCCTTCCTTGACTTGTCCTTCCAAAATGCAACATTTCACATTTATCTGTATTACATTCCATCTGCCATTTTTGGCCCATTTATCCCGTTGGTCCAGATCCCTCTGCAAGCTTTGAAAGCATTCATTGCTGTCCACATCGCCTCCAGTCTTAATGTCATCAGCAAACTTGCTGATCCAATTTACCACATTACCATCAAGATCATTGAAATAGAGAAATACAACAATGGCTGCAGCACAGATCACGGAGGCGTACCACTAGTCACAGGCCTTCAGGCTAAGAAGCAATCATCCAGTACTACTCTCTGTCTTCTCCCACACAGCCAATTTCGAATCCAGTTTACCAGCTCTGCGTGGACACTTACAGTCTGAACCTTCTGAAATAACCTATCATGTGGGACCTTGTCTAATGCCTTACTAATGTCCATGAAGGAAAAATCCACAACCTTTCCGTCATCTACACTCTTGGTAACCTCCTCCAAAAAAAAACTCTACAAGATTTGTTAAACATGATCTACCACGCACAAAGCCATGCTGTGTATCCTTAATCGGTCCTTTGCTTTCCAAATACTCGTATATCCGATCTCTCAGAACACCTTCCAATAGTTTACCTACTACTGATGTCAGCCTTACATGTCTGTAATTACCTGGGTTACTTTTGGAGCCCTTTTTTATACAACGGAACAACAAGAGCTACCCTCCAATCCTCCGGCTCCGCTCCCGTGGTTCCATGACACTGCTGCTTGTTTCCCTTCCTTCCATATACGCTATGCCAGTTTCCTTAGCAAATGCTGATGCAAAAACCCTATTTCCGATGTCCCCGATCTGGTGACGTCCACACATAGACGTCCACTCTGATCTTCTAGCGGGCCGATTTTGTCACTTACTATCCTGTTACTCTTAATATACTTGTATAAACCCATCGGTTTTAACTTCACATTATCTGCCAAAACAACCTCATGTCTTCTTTTTGCTTTCCTGATTTCCTTGTTTTCAGTTTTTTCTTACATTTGCAGTCTTTACTCAAGTACCTCATTTGTTCTTTGCTGCCTATACCTGGTATACACCTCTCTCTTCTCCATAACGGGATAGCCAAGATCCCTTTAAAACCAAGGTTCTCTATGACTGTTAACGTTGCCTTTAAAATAGTTTGCCTCTGCAAACTCTGCAGTCTCACAATTTCACCTTTGAAATCCCTCCACTTACTGAACACATCCTTGCCAGAAAAGCACATATCCTAATCCACTCTGACCAGATCCTTTCACATTTCCACAAGACTGGCCCTTCTTTCTGTAATATCTATTATAAATATTCGGGCATATATTGTATCCTATGGGTGATTATGTATTGTCCTATCTGTAAAAGCATGTAATATAATTTGGGGTATTCTGACTTCAAATCTGCATCAGCCTTGTATTTTTGTAACGTACAATTTTTTTCATTACTTTTTATTTTAAAATAAGATATTGATGAATGACGTTTGTCACTTGTTTTTACCTTTCTGGATAATTAGATCGTCTTAAATTTGCAATAGTTTCATTTCCTACCATAATCCAGTCCAAACTTCATGTTTATATCTGCAGAGATGTTGCCACAATGGATTAAATTAGTAGTAAGTTGTTTTTTTTTTCCCCTAGAGCTAAACATTGCAAAAGCGTACATACAGGCGTAGCCTAGCACGCTCAATTGCGTGGGAATTTCACACTATTCTGGATATGTTTCGCGTAGTGGCCTTCTGAAGATGTACATATATGTTACTGCACATTACTAGTTGTCTAATCTTTCCTGTCGTACCTCTGAGATGACACAATTTGTAGTTGTCATCTCCATTGCAACGTCCGATTGCAAATTTAAAATATTTGTATCTATCCCATCACATTAATTCCAGCCAATTCTATCGCCCACAAAGGGTTTACAACTCCCTCCGAATATCCTGTCAACTACCCTTCTATGAAGAAAAGTTTGTGCTACCTCACCAGCCTACCAAACGACGAATCGCAGCAAATTCCATTAGTAGCGATAGACGGGAGGTTGAAATTAATGGGTGTAAAATATCAGGGCTTCAAACATTGCGGAGAGACAGTGAGGAAGGGATTCTGACATACAAGGAATAAATTGCAAGGAGGAAGCAAATTTAAAAGAAAGACAGAATGTTTAAATACCTGGTAGAGAAATCAGTAAAGAAGTTACGTTTTCCATTCTTATACCATAGGGCATTGCTGAACAGTGGCCAAATATGGAACTCTTTAGAACAGAGCTAATGCAGCAAGGATATTTCGACAAAATTAGTGGATGTCCCTTTGTTGGAGAGCTGGGGCTAGCGCTGAGATTGCCATTCAGCGAAACGCTAGTGTTGCTCTACTGACTGGACCGCAGGTACCCCTAACACCAAAAATGATACAGACAACATGCAAAGAAACGGCGAATGCTAAAGGAGTTTCTCTTGGGATAAAACACGTGGAAATGAGGATGCTGAAGCTGTTAATACTGCCAACAAAAGAATATTTCGACAATATTGATGAAAAACGGAAACATTTCACAAAACTGCACGATTACCAACCAAAAATGAAAAACAAACTTAATCAAAATATCCGAAGCTTTTTTTTCGAGGGCGAATCGCAAAACTGGTGATGGTTCTCTATAGCTTTGAACACACTCACTAATTTAATAAATTGAACGAAAATAGGGTATCGAATCAGAGACAATTAAACGAATTAAACTGAAATATGACACAACTTGGATGATGTGAAGTTATACGCTCCTTTTCGTTATAGCTAAAGCAATTAATTCAAGTACTAGAAATATTTTCTAGGTGTATAGCCATAAACTATCGGATAGACATCAGCAGAGGACAGAATGTTAGGATTTATCATTGCGTATTTTCAAACCTGTGAGTTTAGCGCTGGATTCTTGGTCTCTTCTCTGCAGTTTCTGTTGGGGTCCGGTCCGGAGCCCGCCTTCCGGGTCTTGCTCCGGTCCGCGGATTCAGGACTCCGGGCCTTGCAGGCAGCCCTCCTGTCACCCGGAGCTATTGGATTATCTTGGTTTAAGGACGTCCACCTGTCGCCTATTAGGGTGCAGGTGTTTATAAGGGGCTCGGCGATTGAGCCTAGTTGTGGGGTCGTCCTGCTCCGAAGCCGGTTTAACCGCTCTGGGCTTGGACCGCCGGCTCTGAATCCTGCTCTGTACCTATTTCGCCTGCTCCGGACCCGGTTCTGCCCTGGTTGCCGGCCTGTTCTGTATCTGTTCTGTCCGGTTGGTCTTGTTTGCCTTCTTCCCTCATGTGCGCTGGTCCCGCTGTTCCGCCTTATTCGCCTTGCCTGCGCTGTCACGCTGTCGGTTGCCTTTCCAAATTTACCGGTGTATCACGGTAGTCCTGCTGCTCACCCTGGAGGCTGGTTCCTTCTGATCCCTTGCCTCCGTCGGGCAGTTCCGGCTTGACTGCCGCTGCCTGACAGGGATTCTGACCCTTTCTACCCGTTGCCTCCGTCGGGCAGTCCAGCCTCACTGCCGCTGCCCGGCGGGGGTTCTGCCCTTTCCTCCCATTGCTCCCTAAGAGTTGTGCCACGCACTGCAAAGGTGTCCAAGCCTTGCCCAGGCCTCCGTGTTTTCCGCCTGGGAGGCGGCCCTGACCGGGATACATGCGGCCCGCCATGAGGAATCCTCCTCCCCTGCCGAAACACTGTGATCCTCCTGCCCTGCCTGAACTCTGGGATCCCACAGTCTGCTCCGAAATCTGGGATCCTCCTGTCTGCCACGAACTCTGGGATGCTCCTGCATCGTCCGAACTCTGGGATCCTCCTGCCTCGTCTGAACTCTAGGATCCAGCCCGCTTGCAATACCCCTTGCATGCCATGGAATATCCATCCAGTCCTACCCCTAGTACTTCAGTGCCTGCGTCCAGCATTTCGTTCCAATCCTGTCCCCGTTCCTGACAGTTTTCGCGCTCGCAAGATTTTGTACTGCTCCCTTCGTGTTTTGAAACGCTGTGTAAGCCACCACGTTGAGGTTCTTGTGCATCTCACTTCCTGCTGTATGGCACTGTGCTCTTCCTCGACTGATGGCATCTTAGTACAAAGCCGGGTGGCTCACTTGCAGCTTCGAGGTCTTCAACATGCTGAATATCTCCTCAGGATCGCGAGAACCGAAGAAGTGTCCTTCGGTAGCATTTTCCTGACCATGATCGCCAGAGGTAAGCTTCTCGTGCAGAAGTTTCGGAGGCTCTGCTTGGAGCTGTGTACCGTTTCTGTACAAAACCCTAAATATTCGCAGGTTAATGTGACGACGTCATCAGAATAAGAAGACTGAAAAGGCGCACCTTTGGACACTAGCGATAATGGATCTGAACGAATTTAAAAGAGGTATCACGATTACTTTACTACCGTTATTGGATCAGCCACGCATAGGAACAGCTGAAGCACTCACACCTGCTGGTTTCGTTCACAACGTCTCCAAAATATTTTTATTGCCCTTGGAAATTCTTCCGGCGACTTACTGAGGTCGAGAAATCATTGACATGTGGTGCAACAGGTGAATTGACATTATCAGCAGGAGAAATAGAATTACTGAAATTAAATTCTAGATAATCTGAAACCACGGGAATTGTTAATTAAAATACAGAACATTTTTGAAAGAAGTTCCCACAGCCGGCTGTCAGAGAGATGCAGTATCTATCTGTTATATTGAGTAAAATTCGATGTTTTCTTAATTTTTGTAAGAGAAGGAAGAATGGGAAAATTAATTGAGAAATAAATTTATTTAGAACGACTGATGCACCATCTACAAATATGTTGTTTCTTGATTTAGCAGATTAAGATCCATGAGAAGGGGGTCATTTTCCTTGTTTGTGATGAGGACCTGTGTGGAATGAGTACACGTTGTCAAAAGTAAAACACTCCCCGTTAAAACTATCTAATTATTCGCTGTGACGCATCCCAATGCTAAAGGAGCTCAGCAGGCCATGCGACATATGTGCACAAGACTAAACAGGCGATGTTCATCATACATGCAACCTGGCTTGTTGAGATAAACTAGCATTTTGGGTCTGTTGATTGGGCTTCCAGCATCTGCAGATTTTCTCATTTTTTCCCCATTTTCTATGCCAGGTAATCCTCCATTTTATTTACAGATCAGCCAACTTTCAGATCATTACTTTATCTCTTTCACTTTCTTTTTTAATTCTTTTGCTGCATATGCTATATATGTTGTCAACTAAAAATGTTCTCAGGCATTCTGTAGATGTTGTTTGCATTGCAATTTACATGTGGGTGTCCGTTTCATGCGCAACTGGGCGTCTACACTGTCACATTGAATCTATAACTTTCGCTTGATCAAGAGTTACTTTCTCAAGCGTGCAACATGCAGTTTCTGTATACCTGCAGAGTCACTCAGCACAGGACTTCGCTGAAAGTTTCGTCAGTCTTGATAGCGCTATGCGCTCACCCAAGATGAACATTTATTGTGCTGCACCCAAAACCGCCTGGTGTCAACACAAATAACCCTTTTGCATATAAGAATGGACCCTTAGCGCTCCTCTTCGACTGTATGGGTACAGAGAATCGTTGCCTTTACTTAACTGCACTTTTCCCTAGGCGCGTTCATGGCTGACCATCTAAACGTGTTATTTTTCATAAAGCCTAATCTCCGAAATCTCAATAAAACTTGATATATTCAGGAAAACTGTCCTGTCCAAGCACATTGATAAAAAGGCTTTATAAATTTCGCCAGTTCAGATACTTGCCTAATGTGCCTTTAACCGTGGACCCAGTTCCATATTGATAGTCAGTGTAGTAACTCACCTTGACACGACTCTCAGACTCACTGGTGCAGGAAACATCCTTAACTCAGTCGAATCAGCGGTCATCATTGGGAAGTGTACAAATATCCAAGATATTTAAAACATCAACAGCATTATTCAGTGTTCCACAAACACCAGTGATGCTACCTGTGAACAAGAAAACTCTATAAAATGACCTCATCATATTTTCGGAATGTCGGCTCCCCAAGCTGCAGCCTTCGTCAAAGTCGAACTCCTGAAATGGACAAAGTACAACTAAATTTCCCAGACACAGCGTGAAAGTAATCCGACATATGATTTGATTTCCCGACTCCAGAACATATACTTTATCGGGGCAAAAGATCTTGTTCGATTATCCTCCTTTGTGTATATCCCAAACTCCACAGTGTTTCGTGTCAGGTACTAATCGGAGAACGGGAGAGGGCTGGACATAACAGCTTCCAAACTGCTATTATATATTTCATGCTGTAGGAGCAGAGTTCCATCCGAGGTAAGTGTTTGGGAAGCGGAAAATCATTCTCAGTTGCTGTTTGTTGGTTTTTTTTTAATACCAAAAGTGATTTTGTATATGCAAATTCAGAAGAGAATTGTACTAGAGTAGGAACGGTAAACTTCCTGTCCCATTACAAAAAATGCTGTATGGAATGTAGGTCAAGTGCCTCGATATATTACTGACCGATTAACCTCCTTCTTCAAGCTGTTGATGGGATAATTTAGAGCGAATATTAGAGTACGGCGGAATTTTTTTTTTCCGAGCTCTGTGTATATTGATATTGAATTTTACATAAATAGGTGGCGCTGTCCTCAACTGCAAGATTCATGATTTTCGGGGTAATTGTCATTTCTGCTTTATTTTCCGTTATTAAATATCTTCCTTCTGTGTAGATACGCTGTCTGTACGTTCCTTGCTGCGTCTGTTTGATAAACTGACCGGTTACAAAAATATCGCTTGTCCATTTTTTATGGAACCTGCATGTGACGGTGAGAGACTGGCATTCATTTTTCGTCACCGCTTCCGAGTTCTAGGTCACGAAATGGCTGAAGAAGACTGGAAATTAAGAATATGAAGAAGTGAAGCGGCATTATATGTGAAACGCGCTAAACGGCTAATACTATAATTTCATGAAATTCCGAATCTACTTTTTTCATTTTTATATCTATGTCGCAAATTGCGGAAAGCTGTGAACAGTACTCACGGCGAAAGCAGAGGCACAACGTAACATTGAAGAGAAAGTTCATTGTTTCCTCTCCGGGTGTCAGATGCTTTATATTACGCAGAGCGAGTGTGTCGTGGTAGCTTCTTCCCCAGAACAAGGCAGAGACCCTGGGCTGGAAGCTGATGTAGATTTATGTAATTGCAGCGCTGTTTCCGAATTATGTTTTGTGCGGCAAAGCGGAAAGTTTAGTGAGCAACTGGTAAGGTTCTATTTCCTCCAAAACATTTGAACCTGATGAGCAAGGCCCGCCCTGACGGATTTAGGCAACAGGAGTAATGCCTCGCCCATTGAATAAATACGAAAAGTCGGTCGAGTTGCGAAAAAGAAATGATATAATTTACATGTAATATGCTGAAAAGAAGTCTCGTCAACATAATTGCATCTATTACTGGTTTTCAAAATATGTCATCAGCCAATTCCAGGTGCCTCAAGGAATGTCATCAACGATATAGAAAACGGCAAGAAGGTGTCAGATATGGAACAGGTGATTTATTGGGCGTTGTGGAAGTTGGAGACAAAGTTAAGGAAATTGACGCCTTCAGCAAGGGTACTGAGGAACAACAACACAGTTCTCCGTGTAGCACAGAAATAGTTCGGCAACGTTGTGAAGTTACTAGTGTAGGCTTGAGACATTGAGTGTTCTACGTAGGTAATGGAAGTTTAGTTAAAGCAGCGAAGAGGCGGATGGGGGAAAGCATGCCGGTACCCTTGTCTGCACCGAAGTGGGAGGATCTGAAATTTTAAAAATGGTGTTTGCGGAAACCAGTTGCTCAATATTATTAGTCTTTTCTGCTATTGAATTTTGGGATACTTTGCGCGATAGGTTCAGATTACAGTCCGACTAATTTCAACAATTTTTTTTTCTCTACACAGTCAACAAGATTACTTGCATTCTCAACAAACCGGCTTCTAGGAAACTCACCCAACTGTGCCTGCAGTGAAATGCAGATGAGTCGATGTACTTCTGTATTGGTACGAGTACGTTTTGGGTCCTTCTTAATCAGGTTTTGCACTCATCACCCGACAGCTGCTCAGTTAATTCTCCTGTACACCTCGCACCTTCTCCTATGCCTCGTTTTAACATTCCTCTCCATAGATGCCGCCGAGCCTGATGAGTTTTCCAAGGACGTTGCATCTGTCCATCTGGAATTCCAGCAAATAAAGAACCTTTTGTGACCATTTGATAATAAATTTGACTTTGACATTGTTCGACGGATAAGACAGGTCAGACCACAGAATGAGTGAGGGGATGTGAAACTGGTCTTCTACGATTCAGTTATGAGGGGTGGCATGCCCAGGGATTTGCTAGGTGACACCTAACAGACTGATTTCTAATAAGCACATGGAACATTTATTTTAGACAAAGTGTGAAGCATTCTACCGAACATCTAAGTCACCATAAGTTGAACATATGGCGACACCTAATGGTCAGTTACACCTCCAACTCACCAAGTACTTCATAAAGTCTCCCCGAATAAATAAAAATCTAAATATTCAACATACAAATATCTAAGTGTGCGCATTGGCCCTCGTATATCAGAAGCATAATTTTCTTATGGCAATTTTGCACTGCACAGGACCTGTGTGAAGATGAGCCCGTGGAGAGTAAGGAATACAAGCGCCTCTCTGGCACGTGCTACTTATATACCCCCGAATCGCCATGAACCGAGAACTACTGCCACAGCTAGCAGGGGAACCAAAGGGAAATATTTATGAATCCATCTAAAGAAAACTTCAATGAACAACCGGTACCCTAGAAGAGGCTTAAAACCACAAAATAATCTAGCATTGCATGTTACACTTTCTAAATAAACTTGAAACATCAAGTAAAGTGATGATCTCATTTGTACAGCAATCGCATTTTCCTCGAACTTAGTACAGCTGGGATTTCTGACCTTTACTCTTGGGCGTAGCATGCACTAGACTGATAAAATCGTGAGCATCATAATGAGATCTTTGGAAAGGCAGAGTTCTATGTCGAAATCCATATCCAAACATAAAAATGAAATATATTCTTCAAAATCGAAGTGGAATCCAATTACCTCCTCAGCTTCAAAGTCACTGCAGGAGATGGTGGTTGAGGCCTTTGGGCTTCTTATTATATTAGTGGTTTTCCGCATTTACTGCATATTTCCCACAATACGCCAATTTTCAGTTGATTTTCAATTTTGTAGCAGATTGTTAGGTTTTTTTTCAATATTGGGCATCTGTCATGTCATTCTGAGGACCCTGTGTTTGATAACGTGTTTGCTTCTCATTGTTGTGACGCACAGTGATTTTGAATGCATCATTATCAGTAACACGCGTTGACACCGATAGTCAATCTGCTTACAGCACGAAAGGCAAAGTCACCTCTCACTCACTCTGATGTCAATCAAACGGCAGGCCACTGGAATCTAAAATACACAGTCAATTTATGTGAATTAATAACAGCTATTCTTACTACACTAAAACGATACCAGCAGATTGACACTTCAAAATAGTCAATCTTTAAACTCACGGGGAATGTTGCAACAGCTGTCTTTTCGACTCTGAAGCAAACGTGACTTGCTCTGCAAATATATCCTGTGCAAAATTAAAACAAAAACATTTAGAGATAACATTTCTCTGATTTTGATGGATATGCAAATGAAAAGATACTGGAATATTTCCAGGGTCACATTCAGATAAGTGAGATGTCCAGGTACCTAATTGTTGTGAGATCATCTCTTTTCACGAGCAAATGTATCTGCATTCATTCAAAATCTCTGGATCTCGCTGCCGAAAAAGACCATTTCTAAAACAACCTGATGGTGAGCCATCATCATCTGTTGCCAAATTACGTCAGGACATTAAAAACAAACTCTCTGTTCCAGTTCGGATCCACCTGTTCCCACTAACACAGAAAGCTCATTAAAGTGCCCTTAATAGATGGTACAAAAGTGGGAAACCGTCGAGAATCATTTGTGGAAAAAAAACACAATTAAAATAAAATTTGCTCATCCTGTACAGCAAAATGTTACACAAAATATTACGCATCAGACTGGTGAATATATATTAATGACGCCGAGATTTTTGTTTGACTCTCTTCCGCCGTGAATGCACAAAACTGTAGCAATATTTCATGTCTGTAATTCTGGCATTCACAGTTTCTCTGTGAGTCAAAAGGATAGAACTTAGCAGCTCAACAAATGCGTAACCCGTTCCCGGTTGTAGAATAGGGTCCGTTATAGAGTAATGTATTCGGAAGGGGTATCAGTCTTTACTAATACCTATTTCATAAAACCATTAGCGGGAAAGATAGCACGATCCGAATACATTGAGCAGTAAAGAAATGAAAGGTGTGAACTGTCCGCTCAGAATCAAGTCTATGGAGACAATAGTGGCGCGGATTCGTGTTTTCACTTTTTATGTTAATGCGCAGTGAATGTTTCATTACGCCCAGAATCCCAGCACCAACCTATGCATCTTCCCACCAAAAATCCGATTTACAGAAATGTGTGCACTGACTCAACTTTGAGATTTAGAATTCCGAGTGTATTTCTCGTTCCTGTTTGAAAATAAATCGCAAAGACTCATCCACCCTGTTTGAATACGTTCGCACCCTGTTCTGCTCTTCGTCCGCTTGGTGATGCATGCAGAGTGATAATCATACTATCTCAAGACACCAATCTGGAAATTTCAAGTTGTTGTAAGAACTTGGCGGCTATTCATTGACACCGTAGTCAGGCACTGAATCATCGGTTGTCTGAACGATCCTGGAAATGAAAATGTGATAGATTAATGGGAATCAGTGCAAACAATTCAGCAGCGTTAACACCCGTCTTGTTTGAAATTGGGAATTATTTCATTCAGTTTGATATTAACCTGCAATCTCCAGCTGTGCGGCAAATTCTGTCATGGCGTAAACAAGGGACGGGCTGATGAAGAGAAGGATATCCTTTGGTTTCGATGAAAACTCATTTCCCTAAATGGACATTCAGTCTCAAATTGCTTCCATTAACTAATAAGACAAATGTCTCCTTTTTCTCGCTGCCCCTATCCATCAGAGTTTTCTCTGCTCTCTCCATGTGTTCCCAGTTCCGCAAGTTCAACACAAATTGTTTCCTCGAAGTTACATTTATTTTGAAATTATAACAGTTCCCCTTTAAATTGCACACTGCTTCATTTTCCCGGTTGCTGCCAGTCCAACAGAATAACTTAAGAAGAATTTCTACACAGAATTTGATCATTTACTCCTAAGCATTTATGTTTGCTTACCTTCTGTTAAGGTTTGTGTACCAACCCGTGTAACATTTAAATTATAACTATATAACCATATAACAATTACAGCACAGTAACAGGCCATCTCGACCCCTTCTAGTTCGTGCCGAACGCTAACTCTCACCTAGTCCCACCGACCTGCACTCATCCTATAACTCTCCATTCCCTTCCTGTCCATATACATATCCAATGTTACTTTAAATGAAATATCGAACCAGCTTCTACCGCTTCTACTGGAAGCTCGTTCCACACAGATACCAGTCTCTGAGTCAAGAATTTCCCCCTCGTGTTACCACTAAATGTTTTGCCCCCTAACTTTGAACTCATGTCTTCTTGTCTGAATCTACCTCACTCTAAATGGTAAAAAACCCTAAGATTCTGTGGTCATCTTTGTTGTTCTCTGAATAGTATTGCCATTTTTCACATCACAGGACATTATCTTGTTTCAGTTCAGCTCTTCCTGATCAAAAAAGACTTTGCCTTTGTTTTACATTTTTTCTTTACCCTTAGAATGTTCCCTTCTTTTGTTACCAATACGAAGTACTGCTGGTGCTGCAGAAGGTATGAATTTCCTTGCACCTGTTCTTGTTGTACATAAATAAAAATATGACTGTAAGTTCTACTGAAATAGTAGACCTTGGTTTTAATATGTTGAAGTTCTATTATTGATTGTCTTCGTATTTTCAAACTGTATTCCCTCTTTCACAACTGACATAATCTTTGAGAGGCATTTCACAGTCAGCAGACAATGACTATTGCATCTCATTTTACCTCTCTGCCTGCCTCGGTTTCACCCGACGGACATTACTTAACAGGTAGTATTAATCAACAGTAGCGATATTTGTGTGCTTAGAGTCAGTCCTCAAAAAATTAATTTTGTTTATCTGTCGTCATTGTCCGTAGAAGCTTTTGCGCCACCTGCGTAAATTATTTTGTCCTGCCGAAGGCGGAAGCGTCAACAGATGCAAATGATGTCACTTAGCATCAATACGGTATTAATGTTGAAAAGCATTGGGGTTTATAAAGATTGACAAGTGGAATGACAGAAAGAAGGGGTAACAATGAGAAGAACTGTAGTTATTCATTGTCTTTCGATTTCTGTGTCCTTAACAGGTTCGCATATTTATCTGGTTGGTAACCATTGCTTCTTGAGAAATACTTTGTCGTTTGTAATTTTTATTCGAATGGAGTAATTGTCTGTAATTCCGAAGACCTCCTTGAATTATAAATATGCGATGTCGAAATTTAACCTGGTCATTAAAAAAATAAACTGATTTTAACGTATGGTTTTAGCTAAGATATCGTCCCGTTGTTGCGTTGTGGTTATTCACCACTGAAGTAATCCGTATTGGCAGCTAGACCTCCCTCACAGAGAAACGAAAGTAAGGTAGTCTTGGAGAGTACGTTAATGCAGTATTACCTTGGCGTAGTGATGTAAACTCGTAACAGAAGTACCTTAAAATATACTTTCCTGTCTAAGGCGTGGTGGACAATGCAAACAATGCCAACACATGTGATGAATTAGGAACCACGGTTTTTGCTTCCAAGCTGACCGAATGCAGGTTTATAGCTTTTATTTTACCTAGAATTTCCCAGACTGGCGACTGCTAGCCTCTCGCTCACTGATGACAGAGGAAGGTGAATATGTGTGACGGTGTCTCTTTCCTTCAAAATCCAGTCCATTCACTGTTAAATGTGTCCAAACATTTTTTACCAAGTCTTTCTTCATATTATACCGACCCATACTATAGTAAGCACAATCTGTGTTTATAATACATTCCACAGTTTAATACACAGACCAGGGAGTGTTGGTGTTACATTAAGCTGCAAGCACCCGACGCCGTCACTGTCCATACGACACGTAAACTTAGGACTCCAAAGAGAGAAATTGTTCACAATAAAACATAGACGCACCGAATTAAATTCAGATTTATACCGTGGTCATTGATAATTGCATATGTGTCTGAAATCACCAGGTGCAGAAATTCTTCTTGGAAAAATTGATACTCAGAGACATAGAGCCAAAGCACAGGACAGCGCGAAAACAGGTTTAATTGGAAACATCAACCATGTGTTCATTTTCATGCAACATGCTATGGAATATATTTTTCCATGTCAACTCATCTTATCGTATTTTTCGAACTGACTGCGTTTTGCACATAATTCTCCCTGCACTATCTTCGAGGTATTTACCCAAATATCTCTTCAGCTTGGGATTGTACTTGTATCCTTTGCTTTTGCTGGCATTTTATTCCGCATATTCGATGCCATTTGTTAAAATTATTTGACTCTGAGATCTTTTTTAAGTACCTCTTCAACTCACTCCCCCTGCAAAACACACCACTGGTGTGACCGTCGACCTTATACGTACAACGTATAAATTTATAAATTCGGTGATGTGTCAACCTACACTGCTACGCTGCAAGGAATAATGATCCAGTGTGCTGATCTTTAATATAAATCCCGGGTCGTTTGCAGCAGGCCGCAGTCCCTTCAGCTGAGAATGCACTTGCTATTACATTGTGAAAAATGCTGTACACAATACTCCAAACATAGATTGGGCAAAGAAATAGAGAACTAGAACATATTTTTCCTGATGGTAAATTCCTGATTTTCCGTTAGATGATAGAACTAGGCTTCTAAGCACATTCTACAATACACACCGAAGCGCTGAACCAAATATCGTTGTGATGATTGTACGCTCTAGTATCAATTGTTTGTTGACAATAAAGTGAAGTAAAGTAAACTAAATACACGGCTCGTTCTCCATCTGGGCCTTGAACTCCCAAATGTTTCTGATCCAAGGGAGAAAAAAAGCCAGCAGTGCCTTGCCATTTATGGCATAATTCCACTTCTGGGTTCAATGGCCAAAATGCATAATCGTCTACATGTGTCCGGTGAGATACCTTTATCATACTTCACACCACCTACCTAATTGTTCATTGGAAATTTACTGTAAACTCTGCACAGGACATGGTAATTTAGCATAAGCAAATAATAGCTGTTGCACCATGCACATTCACATTAATCAAATTACTGAGCAATGGGAATTCCCACTATCAGAACGCTTTCAGAATCGACTATTACTATTAATCCCTGCTCCCTTTCAGTCAATTTTAAATACCAATCGTAAGCTCCGAAATCCCATCCGACCTGCTGCTCTATACCGCATTGCCATGCTGTAGCTTGCCAAAAGTTTTAGTGAAGCCGGTTTTGAAAACACCTCCGCCATATCTTCATCCATCACTTTACATCTATTCCGCAAATCTCCAGTTTCTTCTTCAGTCGTGCCCACGGATGCATAGAACAAATTGACCATTCCAGACTAGGCCTTGACTATGCAAGTTATGATGTAGCTTGTCACTCAGAACTCTCGTCAGTAACGTCACCACATCTGAAATCTGGCTCAGCCGTTTAGTGTTCACTGGGTTTTCCATGCAACCAATCCTGAACTTATGAGGAGAGACCTTGCCGGGGATTGTCAGTGTTGTAGTATCCGACACCAGGTTCAATAAACGATATGAGACTGAAACTAGAACTGTGTAGAAAAGGAGACGCTCGGCGATTTATGTCTTCTCTAGTGGCACCAAAACACGTCTGTTAAATAGTTCCGTCACCTGAATCATTAAAGACTGTTTATCCGTCACCTACCCATGTTCTAGAGAGTTAGACCGTCGAAGCACCGGTAGCTCGCAAAATCAGTACCGTGTTATAACAGGGTCTTTTCGATCATTGTCAAATACGGACGTGTCCGACTGCTCAGAGTGACAACAATGGATATCTTGGATGAGAGCCGGAACCAATATGTCCATTACAGGAACCCAGTAGCGCTTCTCAATCTGAATCCTTCCTGTTCCGTGAGGAACTACCGAACACCTCGAACATTTCGTGAATCCGAAATTCTTCCCACGGTGAAGACTTGTTTTCCAACGATTAACAAGGGTGGCGGCGTGACTAATGACGGTGGGGCAAATTGGCTGGTGTTCTCAGATTTTCATTTGGCAATTTGGGAAGTGTGAGTATCCATGAGGGTCTTGTGCAGATGCAATGTACAAGTTATTTTTGTTTAAATTCTGGTGTACCTTTAAGAGTCCAATGCACAATCGTAAGCTCATCTGGGCGCCGATTTCCTACAATCCACACGGAGAGACAAAACCTTGCGTCGACAGCAAGACCAGATACCCACGCTGCCAAACTGGCCCCTGTTTTATCGTGCAGATTGACGTTCATTCCAGCTTTCAGTGAGGAGGCTAACAAAACTCTTCTGCCGTAGTCACATCTACTTTCCTTGGTGGACAGGATCTTATCCCTCAGGGACTTCAATCTCCTGTTCCTGCTCAGGGAATACTGGCGACGTTTACGAAAATCGGCACACGAAACGGGACATCCACTGGGCTGAATGATGACGAATGAAGAAACCATTTGATAGGGGCACCAGCTGCTCACATTAGTAGTCACACCACTTCTCCGTTTTAGGGTTCCTTCCAAATCTCTTCCATAGAATTTCTCTTTAGGAAAATTGGAATCTAATCCAAATGAACGAAGGCATACTTATAGAGAGCATCCCGAAGCATATCATTTATAATGGCATGGAAAATCGGAAGGCCGCAGGGCATGTCATAGTCCTCTCTCTATTTGCTGAATGCCGTCTAACACTCATCACCCTCTTATGCGACCGGATTACATGTACTTGCAAGTGTAGCTTCAAGAATCCTGTTGCCCCTTGGAGGATCACGAACGTAGTGTCTATCAGCGGAATAGGATAGGAATAGGATAACGGTTATTGACAGTTATGTGATTCAGCTCTTTGTAATCAGTGCATGATCGCAGGATCCCGTCTTTTACTTGCAGGAAGAAGCCAGGGTGTGCCAAGGTGGTAGAGGGCCTAATAGATCCCAGGGCAGGAATATTTTTTATAGACTCCATAGCATCACTTATAAAATGAGGCCGCATATAATCGGTGTCGGTGGCTCCATAGAGTGACAAAGACCTCTCCGTTTCAGCCATTCTTTTGGGCAAAAGTCTGCAACTTAACAGCGTAGTTTGCTGTTGCCCAACATTATCAGATGTCCCAAGACACGGTTATTGTTTTTTTTTTAATTCCTTGCGGTGTAATGTAATACCTTTCTCATGAAGTCCATAAGTTCTTCCGATTCACAGTAAATCTCCGATCTTCGCATCTCCGCTCGCTCTGTGTCGTGGCACACGCCACTGCTATGCCGGTCAGGAGAAGCATCATGAACTTCACCTTTCTGCGTTCCATACCGAACCGGGCCGGCTGGAATTCGAACACAAACTAACATTGAGTAAGAAAGCCGCACCAAGAACATGGGACACCGCCGAATCTGTCGGGGGTAGTAAGATGGGCTGGCTCTGTAGAGAGACTGAAGCCTCATCAGAGCGACTCCCTGTTCCACCCAGCCAAAAGTTGACACAGGACGATCTGGAGTTCGTGTACATCAAGCCACTGTCTTGATATTTTTGCAATGAAGCACAGCTTACAAAAGACTGTAATATGCAGCAGTGCTCATGCTGGGTCGATCGTATTGTGAGGAAACAGCTTGAAGAGAACAGTTAGGTAACTGCTGGGGTATCGGAGACTGCTGGGGTATCAAGACACGTAATCAAGAAAAGTGGAGTCTGGTCGGTAATGTAGATGAGCTTACGATTGTGCACCGTACTTCCGTTCAGGATTTTATTAAATATTATATCCTGGGGCTAAATCATGGCCACCAGTTAGCAGGACAGCTTGTTTTTTTAAAGAGGGTGCGATCGTTATCCATGTCCCAGAGAGTTAGTGTGTCTAAGCCCCGGAAGCCTGCACGGCTGGGTCCGTTTCCAACAGGAACATTACCCATTTTCCAGTATTCTACATCGAATTAATAGCAAATTTACAATAGTTTAAACAATATTTCGTGTTCTCATTATCTGCCAAATCTATTTCATACCCTTGTTTTGCACAGGTTTAGTTTTAAATTCAGGGCTTAAACATTTTTCCTTAATTCGTCGAGGGGTATATTTGCATAGCTTCCATGCAATACCTCCTGATACAGAAATTTCTTCGCTAAATTTGATATGTTTGCTATCATCATAACTGGAACTTGCTGTTCCTCGACTCTTAATATAACGCAATTGAAAGCATTGTCCCTGTTTATCCCGTCTGCCACATTGAAATTGTAGTTTGGAGCTATGTAGTAATGCAGGAAAATGGACGAAAATTTTTGTCGAGTCATCATCACAACTGTGCAATTTATGAAAATAGAACTTTATTGATACCCGTCACCATTTTCCTCTTACTTTTATCCTCCTTGCAAAATGTGGTTCAAAACACGGTAAACTTCCAGCAATTAACCCTGTGGTTCCATCTGATTTGACAAAACGCCTTTGGAATAATAGTTAACAGAAAAACATCAACATATAAAGTCGAGACACTCGTTGCTGGGTTATTTCTGTACTCACTTTTCTTAGCTGCAGTTACAAATTTTATCATAGTGATAAAAATCTGTCGTGCAGCAGACAGTGAAGAAGGCTAATGGAATGTTGGCCTTTATTACAAAGGGAATTGAGTACAAGAGCAAGGGAATCCTCTTGCATTTGTACAGAGCCCTGGTGAGACCACACCTGGAGTACTGTGTACAGGTTTGGTCTCCAGGGTTAAGGAAGGACATCCTGGCTGTAGAGGAAGTGCAGCGTAGACTCACGAGGTTAATTCCTGGGATGTCTGGACTGTCTTACTCAGAGAGGTTAGAGAGACTGGGCTTGTACACGCTGGAATTAAGGAGATTGAGAGGGGATCTGTTTGAAACATATATGATTATTAAGGGATTGGACAAGATAGAGGCAGGAAATATGTTCCAGATGCTGGGAGAGTCCAGTACCAGAGGGCATGGTTTGAGTGTAAGGGGTAGGTCATTTTGGACAGAGTTAAGGAAAAACTTCTTCTCCCAGAGAGTTGAGGGGGTCTGGAATGCACTGCCTCGGAAGGTAGTGGAGGCCAATTCTCTGGATGTTTTCAAGAAGCATCTAGATAGCTATCTTATGGATAGGGGAATCAAGGGATATGGGGCAAGGCAGGAACCGGGTATTGATAGTAGATGATCAGCCATGATCTCATAATGGCGGTGCAGGCTCGAAGGGCCGAATGGTCTACTTCTGCACCTATTGTCTGTTGTCTATTGTACGTGCTGTATGCTTGCATCAGTATAAAACGGTTTACATGAAGATTGAACCGTATCTCGCAACACGTGGCAGTGCTTATATTTCAGTTTACATCTCTGGAAGTAAGCAACCGTTCGAAGCTCCAAAGAATTACACGTGTGTGTGTGTGTCACTCTCAGGATATCAGCATTCATCTCTTTGGCTGCAGGACGCACGACACTATTACAGCAGGGTGTACTGAAGGGTGATCAATACGGGAAGATGTTGTGCTTACATTTAAAAAAAAACTGTGACCTGACAATGAACGCGGATTCTCCTGCGTACAATCTGCCTTGTACCATGGAACAATGCAGTGGATTCGGCAAGAAATAAATGTCCTCTGTAACTACTGATGGAGCTTTACAAATCGTATATGCTTTGTAAAACATGGAGTTAAGTGTCAGCCGAATTCATGTAAACCCTTTTTTACCGGGTGTCTTTAGCAATGCGGCCCTGTAGTCCATCGCTCAAACTGCTGATCATAGCGTGGAATTAAAAGAAAAACACGTTACCACGCTCCGTACGTCTCGGCTCGATAAGACTTGCGTCGCCAAACACAGGAAGGTTGGAAAGTCTCGCTCACTCGAACACCGATCTGTATGAAATCTGTGTAAATACTGGAGCGTGCAACTGCCTGTCGGCAAGTAGTAACAGTTCGTACACTGCATTAAATTATGAAGAACATCATTTATAAATGTTAACTTAACCAAACAGTTATTAAGTAAAGACAGGAATAAGAAACAGAAGGATCCAATTAAATTAGTCAATTGTGCACAGGTTGGATTTTAAGACTTCCAAAAGATGATGTGCTATTGTACTCACTGCGCCAACCTCTAGTCACGGATCCCCGGTAGGATTTCCGATTTTGGTCCACCCTGTTTGGACCACAATACATTCCTAAGCATGAGTAACAAAATCCGTTTACTTTAACGGTAATCGAAACACGATCAGCACAACAGACTGTTTCAAACGAAAACCATTAATTGAAATACATTACGAAATTAGCGGTGCAATCTTAACCAACATGTCATCGCAATGCATAGGTGGAAATTGTTTCCCATTTAATGGAATGTTGTCTGAGAAAATGTTACATTCGTTTCCTTTACCTTTCTTTCCTTAAAATGCCTTTACATAAAGACTCAACTCCATTTTCAGACATTTACATGCCCCCAATTAACGGAAGTCATAACTTACAGCAGTAAATATGATACAGTAATATGCTACTGCCTGTGATAGATGTCCACTATCCAACGTACAGAAGTCTTATTGTTGAACATCACTCTTTTTTACTGAGACGATATTTGTTTGTCATAAACTTCATCTTTCACCCATTATTCTGTACTCTGATTCTCGTTACAAACAATGGTCAGTCTTTATTTAGTAAGAGAAATTACAAGCAAAATAACTCTGGTTACAAGGGCTGCTTTCCAAAAAAAAAAATAACATTGCCGACAGCAAAATGTGCTGGCACTCATGAGAGATTGATTACACAAAAGGAACGGTTTGCAAAGTAAAGTGACCTTGAAACTTTTTTGTCTGCAGAAGCAAAATCTAACATAAGCAGTTATGTTACTAGGCCTACAGCGAACCACAAACCGTTACATTTATTTAGTGCATGGGAATATTGAAACCACACTGATATTTATCTCTTAGAACATAAAACATGGTTAACCTGCATTTGTTCGGTCACGGATTCAGTGCTCACTGATGTCATTACGGGTGTCTAGCGTCGTTGTGCCCAGAAGCATTTGGATGAACTTATTAATTATTTTGACCCAATAAAAAGACCCTAATAGGCATCGCTTGCAAATAATGTTAACTGGTAAACAGAACATTATAAACTTTAAAAAAAAAAGCATTGGGTGTTATTACCAGTGCCAAATGACAGAGAAATGGTGTGACTGGAAGTAGGACAAAAATGTATTCTACACACTGGGTTTTCTACGAAAGACAATTCCTTCGCTTCCAACTCGTTCCTATGTTATTTTAATTCGTAAATATTGTCCCTGTGTTTGATAATCGTTTGTGATTTACAATTATTCTTTTCAAATTCGTAGATTTTATACATGGGTAAAACTTTTGAATATGTGCCAAGAACTATTTCTCGGCGTTTAAACATATAATTTAAAACAGAATGAACTGTTCATATCCTACCTTGTAATCGTGATAAGTCGCAACATTGCGATGGACCTAAAACTCAAACAGTTGGTATTGGTAGGTAAACTTTGCGCAGAGAATAGAAACGGACGTAAGCTAATATTTGACAAGAAATGTGTTGCAGTATAACCCCGGGATAGGGTGAATAGCCATAGATACACATAATGCGTAGGGCATAAATTTTCTTTTAAAGTTTGGAGAATTGCAGACTGTGAATTGAATGCAATCACTTGGGATAAGGTAGAATTGTTGTACATATTTGAAAGAATATTTCAACTGAGTCGTTACTATCGTTTGTCCCTCTATCAATGATTGTTCCTCGATTTCCTGATCTGTCTGACCAGATATGGAACGTCAGAATCGACGAAAAATACAATGGCCGATCCTTGAATTGTTACTCATCGCTCATTCATCAGCATTTATTCCATCTCACTGTCCCGGCAGACCCAGAGTTTCAGTCTGCTCCTGCCCCACCGAACTTGTGTCTGCCTACCTGGACCCCATTTTATCCCCCATAGTTCAGACTCTCCCAACCTACATCCAGGATACATTCCATGCCATTCACCTCTTCAATAACTTCCAATTCCCCGGCTCCGACCGCTTCATTTTTAACATGGATGTCCAATCCTTATACACCTCTATCCCACATCAAGAAGGCCTCAAAGACCTCCGCTACTTTTTGGATAACAGTACCCACCAGTTCCCCAGCACGACCCCACTTCTCCGGATGGCGGAGCTTGTTCGAACTCTCAATAACTTTTCCTTTGGTTTTTCCCACTTTCTCCAGATCAAGAGTGTAGCCATGGGCAGTCGCATGGGTCACAGCTATGCCTGCCTCTTTGTGGGTTATGTGGAACAGTCTATGCTCCAAATCTATACTGGCACCGCTCCCCAACGTTTCCTCCGCCACATTGATGACTACATTGGTGCTGCTGCCTGCGCCTATGCTTAGCTCGTCAATTTCATCAACTTTGCTTCGCAATTTCAGCCAGCCCTTAAATTCACTTGGTCCATCTCGGACATTTCCCTCCCCTTTCTTCATCTCTCGGTCTCCATCTCCGGAGACAGACTATCCACTGACATCTTCTACAAACCCTCTGAATCCCATAACTATCTTGACAATACCTCTTCCCACCCTGCCCAATGCAAAAAATACCATTCCCTATTCCCAGTTCCTCCGTCTCCGCCGCATCTGCTCCCAGAATGACGTTTTCCGCTCCAGGACTTCTCAAATGTCCTCTTTCTTTTAGGATCGTGGTTTCCCTTCTGGCGTCATTAAAGATGCCCAGACCCGTATCTCCTCCACATCCCGCATTTCAGACTTAAACCATCCTCCCGTCACCACAACAGGGACAGGGTTCCCCTTGTCCTCACCTACAACCCCTCCAGCCTCTGGATCCAACAGATTATCCTCCGCAACTTCCACCACCTTCAATCGGACCCAACAACCCAGCACATATTTCCCTCCTTACCCGTCTCAGCTTTTCGCAAGGATCGTTCCCTCCGCGACAACCTGGTCCACGCGTCCCTCCCCACAGATCTCCCACCCGGCACTTATCCCTTTAAGCGCAAATGTTACACCTGTCCCTAAACATCCCCCCTTACCACCATTGCGGGCCCCAGACAGTCCTTCCAGGTGAGGGAGCACTTCACCTGAGAGTCTGCTGGAGTTATCTATTGCATCCCGTGCTCCAGGTGGGGCCTGCTCTACATCGGCGAGACCCGCCGTAGATTGGGGGACCGCTTCGTCAAGCACCTCCGCTCCGTCCATCACAATCTACAGGACCTCCCAGTTGCCACCCACTTCAACTCTGCCTCTCATTCCCATCTAGATATGTCCATATATGGCCTCCTCTACTGCCATGATGAGGCCAGACTCAGGTTGGATGAGCAACAACTCATCTACCATCTGGACAGCCTCTAGCCTGGTGGTATGAACATTGAATTCTCCAATTTCCGGTAATTCGCTCTCCCTCCCCTTCCCCTTTCCAAGGTCCCTCTCTGCCTTTCTCCCCTTTCAACTTTCTGCTCCTTTATCTCTACAGTTCTTTCATTCTTATCCCCTCCCCCCTTTATCTTTCCTCTGATTGGTTTTCCACCTGGCGCCCCTAGCCCTTCCCCCTCCTGTATCTCTATTCTTGGGCTTCGGTCCTCTCTTCCCCTTCAATTCCTGATGAAGGGTCTCGGCCCGAAACGTTGGCTACTCTTTTCTCATGGATGCTGCCTGACCTGCTGAGTTCTTCCAGCGGTGTGTACGTATTCTTTATTCCATCTGTTCTTTCTCCTGTTGTCCAACATACTATCACATTTAGCCACTCAAAAATCAGCTATTCTTTGGGAGAACCCTGGATTTTTTTTGTCAGATTGGTTAGTTCAGTAGAAAATAGCACGGTCCTCCGATTAACATCTCTGAACGGCTAAACGGATTAAACAATGTGACTTCAGTTGCCCGTCTGCTGACTGACGACACGGATACATATCAAATCCTCAGCATCTCTGCAAAAAAAAAAATCAATCTCCACACCATTTTGAATTGTCATCATTGCAATACTAAACAAAAACAATCCATTTCGCAAATTGAATAAAGTCAGCATCTTAATTTTTTTCCGTATTCCCATTGTTAAACAGTAGGCTTTCCATGCCCTAGTCAACCCCTTCAATGTTCCCAAGCTTGGAAACAGTGATCATTGGAACTCTGTAGAAATTTTATGATGCTTGCTGTCTGAACATTTCTTTTCAGGCACGGTCGATTCATCTTGCTACCTTTCACTGCCAGGAATGCACAACCCTATGAAGAACTCCAAGTAAGATTTCCCGTATCAGGCTTTACCTTTCCGTTGTACATTTCTCTGAATGCATGTGTTCCTAATTCATGTTCCGAAGTTCCTGCCTAATAACAGGAAACTTTATTTTCCCCTAATTAGGTTGCATTTCCATACCGAATAGCATTACTTATCTTCGTATTGCAAATGTAAGTGAGTTATTGTAGACGCCAGTGAAGTTCTTACCCAGCAACTGATCTGATATATGACCAGCTTCGTTGCTTCTCATCAGACACTGTCTGGCTTCTTCTCTGATCTGTCTTTCTAGTATCGTTCCTTTTTTTTTGTTTCATGGATGCGTAAAATAAATTTACGTCCTACATAACGATTTTCACTAAAAGGTTCCAATTGATATTAGGGAGATTGAATTCAACCACTGTGTACCAAGTTGTATTGTGTCCATGTTCAAAGTACGTTCTCGATCAATTCACAGGCGTCCCTTTAGTTGTTTTGGGGTTGGATGTTTTTGAGTGTCTGTAGAATACTCCTGAGTATGTAACTGTTCTTTATCTATGTTTTTAGCGTCTATCACTATTGACTCTGTAAACAATCCTTACACACCATCTACCCTTTCTGCTGTATGATAGTATTCTGATTAACCATGTCACTCCCAGAGTCTTTTAGCAACATTATTGTTAGCTTTGAAACATTTAGACTCCGGAACATACAGCAACAGTCCCTGCCTTTCTGATGACCAAGTTTCTGTACTGGCAACTATGTAGTATTTGAAAGTTTCGACGTTCATATCCTTACTCGAAATGTTTTCTACTTGTTTCTGATGCACTTTACATTAAAATAGACAGGTCTCAATTGATCCACATGACTGCAATTTTAACTGGTCCCTGTTGATACTTCGATCCAATTCTAAACTACAGACGGAACTCTCTGGGGGACGCCGTTCGTATTCAGTTCAGTTTGAAGAGAGGCGACAGTGGCCAAAACGACACAATTAATTACACGGAGTGAGAGATGGTTGGTTAAGGTGACAGATACCATTCTAATCCAAGTATAAACTGCAGTTTTCCGTAGACGGTCAACTAAAAAAGCTTTGGCATTCACCAAGAAATTGCAATCACAGGGACAGTAATAAATATACTTTCGTTTGCACACTCCACTCATCTACGAATTGATCTTCTGCGGGTGGGAGCAATGTGCAGGTAATGAGGAACTGATCCGTGCAGTTCTGGTCGAATTGAAATGTTTGAAATCTGTTTACCCACCGACTTCGAATTGTGGCGATGTGGGATGGTAATCCATAGCCCACTAATTTTGAAGGCGCGAAACTTTAACAAAGTGTGCAAAGTCATAACTGTTACCTAATTCTTTAAATCTGAGTAAATGACCGGAATTTCCCAGCAGCTTTATTGGTAATGAGGCATGACAGCGACGCCGTCGCTGATTAAATATAATGCTCTGTGATGACTGTTTGTGTAGGCTGTATCAGCAGCCTGTGTTTGTCAGAGAGCTTTCATATTTCCAAGTACTGAAGGAAACCTGTGGGATTGATGCTGATCTTTGTATAGACTGAATCCGCTATGAAAACTGTGTAGTTTAAGCCTAAATGAAAGCTGCTATATAATAAGGAATGTTAGCAGTCGGGGCAAATACTAACGGCGGATAGAAAAAAGAACGAAGCGAAATGCAATTTGGTACGCTGAGCTTACAAGCTATAATCATGCCAGTTTTCCTCGCAGATTCAATTATCTTCTCACCGCACCTTCCCAGGACATCCCATCTCTGCTCCATTGTTTGTCAACACCAACTAACTTCCCCGTATGATCTTCGCTCTGACCCTTGCCATGTCTTCCCCTCTCCCTACAACCTTCCACTCTCTGAAGCGGAACACTCTGTACATAGCAACAGCGCTACCATTGTACTCATTCGTCCACACCCAAATGAGTTCTGCACCGGCCAAGACGTCGAGCTCTATTTCCGTCGCCCTAGCCTAACAGCCTATTCTTTGCAAGGATTTAATCCTCGCACTGACCACCCCTTCTGCCGTCTCCAACCCTACTCATTTTCTTCGACAACCCGTTCTTGTGCTCTGCCCGATTAGGATCTTTCCACGTCCAATTGCGGAAAAGATGCAATCGTCTTGACGTCAGCACTTCTGTCATTTCCTGTAAACTTAACCCTTATGAGCGCACTACCCAACACTCTGACTGTAGCAATACCAACCTGACCATCGAATTCACAGAAATGTTTGTGCTGCTGTTGCCTGGCGGACTGACCTCTACATTCCTGAAGCCATGCGGCAAATTTCAGACACCTTCATATACTTACTACATCAATAGGATCCTACTCTACACTATGAGAACCGTCTCTATGACACTAAAGCTATCCTCATCATCTGTGAAAAGCTCCCAGTCAGTGCCTCCAGACTCATAGTTCGCATACCCAGCGAAATTCGCTTCTATCATTGATCATCAGATCTAAATGGTTATCTCCACTCCATTCTATCCCCATTAGTTGTTTTCTTTCCCGTCTACATCAAGCACTTCTCATGTTCTCGACATCTTCATTAACTTCCATTTTCATGGATCGGACAATCTCATTTACGCCATGGATTTCCACAACTTATATAACGCATTAAGAAGACGTCATTCCTATCTATCTCTTTCTGTATAAACGGGCAACGAAATCACTTCCCACTTCCGTCTGGCAGAACTTTTCTTCATGCTCAACTATTTTCCCTCGGTGGCTCCACATTTTAAGCGTCCTGTGGTAGCCTTAAGCAGCCAAATGTGTCAGTTATAGCATAACAACATAACAAAATATAGAATCAGAATTTAACCATGTGGCCCATCCAGTCAGTGCGCCATTTCAAAATGACTGACCCAATTTTCCTCTCAGACACAATCTCCTGCCTTTTGCATATATTGCTTCATGTATGTCAAGACCAATAAAGAATCTCTCAACTTCTGCCTTAAATATATAAAAATACTTGTTTTCCGTAACTGCATGTTGCAAAAAAAAAAAATCCACTGAATCTCCACACTAGCGAAAGAACTTCCTCCAAATCTCCGTTCCAAAATGACATCATTCTATTCTGAGCCAGTGTCATCTGGTTTTGGACAATCCCACCGCAGGAAACCTCCTATCAACATCCATTGGAGCATGGCTTGTCACCATTCATTAGGCTTCAGTCCGGTCTCCGTTGGAGGAAGAATTTGTGAGTTGATGGTTGTGATAGAGAAGGGGTTAATGTGTGTGCGTGTGTGTGCGTTTTGTAAGCATGTGTACCATATCGTAGCTTAGTGTTTTTTTTCATGGATATTGACTTCGAGTTTGGTGGTGATAAGTCTTAGAACAAGTACTTGCAGTTCCCTTTCTTCTAAATAATATCTTCAAGGATATGAGACAGGCTGTCTGTTAGTACAGAGTTATAAATGGGACTGAGATTCAATCATTTTGTCTGTTGCTCTGGGTATAGCTTACCCGTGTAGAACTGCATGTGTATCAAGCTTAGTTTACTTGGTTTTTTTTATTTAACAGGATTAATCGAACAGCCACTGTCTTGTCAATCGATTGTATATATAGAAGGTGAGCTATGCCCTCTGTATATTTGGTACTTGCAAGCACAATATTACAGGTTCTACTCACCATGAAGTCGGGCATAAAGCTCGTCTTAATTCGAAATCCGCGTCTAATTTGCATGCAATCAACTTTAATTGAATTTCTTTAGCAATTTAATTTCCTTGACAATTTGGCACCCCAGATGGACGCCTTATAAAAGGTTCTAAGAATCCGTTATGCTGTGAATAAAAGTGAGTTTGAGAAGCAAATTCACTGAACAGAATTCCATTCTGTGTTCAGCTTCGGTAGCGTTCGTGATGAATGTTTAACCGTGAGTCGCTGTTAGACCAAGGTGAGCAAGTGGTGACAAGACCAGAAGGGAAGAGTGGTGCAGCCGAGAGGCATGCCATGCCGGTCACTGTACTTAAACTCCTGGGGAGGGGGCAAGAAGGTAGACGAAAGAACGGCTGCTGAATGCAGGTGAACGTGAAGATATCCCCACTATATAGATCAACATGTACAAACAAGATGCATGAAGTCAGCTGGTCGGGCAGCATCCGGTGAAAGGAGCAGTCAACGTTTCGGGCAGAGACTCTTCGTCAGGACTGAAGAAGGAGGGGGCAGGGGCCCTATAACGAGCGTGAAAACAATCAGAGGTATGATCAAGCGGTCGGGGAGAGGAAACAGGGAGGGGATAGGCAGGAACGGTGAAGAAAGGATGTAAGGGGAAAAGCAATATAGGTAGTAGACGAAGGCAAAATTAAGGTAATAGGCAGCTGGAAGAGGAGGCAGAGTGAAAGTGGGATGGCGAAAGGGAGAGGGAGGGAATTACCGGAATTTGGAGAATTCGATTATCATACCGAGTGCCTGGAGACTACCCAGGCGGTATATGAGGTGTTGCAGCTCCAAACTCAGTTTGGCCTCATCATGGAAGTAGAGGAGGCGATGTGTTGACATATCCAAATGGGGCAGTGATGGAGAGTTGACCAGGGTGGCGACCGGGAGATCCTGTCTATTGTGGCGGACGGAGCGGAGGTGCTCGACGAAGCAGTACCCCAATCTGCGTCGGGTCACGCAGATGTAGAGGAGGCCGCACCGGGAGCACCGGATGCAATAACTGACCCCGACAGACTCACCAGTGAAGTCTTGCCTCACCTGGAAGCACTGTTTGGGGCCCTGAATGGTGGTAAGTGAGGAGATGTAGGGACAGGTGCAGCACTTACGCTTGCAGGGATAAGTACCAGGTGGGAGATCTGTGGGGAGGGACGTGTGGACCAGGCAGTCGCGGACGGAACGATCCCTGCGAAAAGCAGAGAGGGGTAGAGAGGGAAAGATGTGCTTAGTGGTGGGATCCTGTGAAATGTGGCGGAAGTTGCGGAGGATAATATGCTGGTTCCGGAGGCTGGTGGGGTGATAGGTGAGGACAAAGGGAAAAGGGTCACTGTTGTGGTCACGAGAGGATGTGTGACGGCCGAAGTGGTGTCCACTATACAGACCTGTTTAGAACACGTCAAGCAGACAATCCTAGCAAGGGCTAGGCAGCAAAATAATTTTTGGAAGTTTAGGACATATCCAAGTAAGAGTGAGCCCTCTTGGTGATTTCACCTGCTGATTTAAAAACGGTTTTGAAATATAGTGGGAACACATTTGAAACAGAATGGACTTCAGCGATGCAAATATTTTAATTTGTTTTCTACCAGCAGTGGGCACTTATTCAAATTGATGATGAATTTCAGATAACATAAGCCGAAGCTCATGACGGACAGCGTTATAATTGATGTTTTACAGGCGAAATGCATTGTCGCCCTGAAAGTATAACAGCCAAAATGCAGAAAAATCTTTCTCAGATAAATGACTTCCTGGAAGCACACCAACTCCTACTTCATGTAATCTGAGAATGAAATACTCTTCTAAGCACAAAGATCTGGTCCCGATAGTGAATCGGTTAAGATAGGAAGTTTAGGGAACCCTTCAGATTGATGCCGATACCGGAGTTATAGTGACTAATTCTATACCTTCAGACGGAAAACCACATCGTCTTCTCCTCAGCATAACCCTGCACTTTAACTGAAGAAGTGGACCTATCCTTGTGGGTATTGTACAATATTGCTCGTCCCTAAACCGGCAACTTGGATATCTAAAGTTTTGTGCACGATTTGCAGGTTGTCAAAACAGATAGTACAGCTCATTTTCCCGGTTGGAACGGACACAAATGTCGCTTTGGCCACTGTATCATCTAAATTTCGATGGTACCTGATGATTGACCACTGCTGCGCTTTCTTTACAATCACTCTGCACGATACGTTTAATGAATGTTTGCCTTTATATACAATGGACAACAATATACTTGGACGCGTTTGCTTAGGGCCATATACAGAAGTCAGTTGTATAAGTAGCTGCTGTTAGAGTCGACTTGAATATATTATCGGTGCCAGGCTCTAGTGTCATTTTGGAACTTGATGATGAATTCGGTGTGTGCTGCGTCTGCGAGGCTGGTTTCGACGGAACTTCCATTGTGTGCTGCGTCTGTCAGGCTGATTCGTGCGGCGCCTTGGAAGTCCATAGCGGGGGTACTCCATTCTGCCGCCGGCGTGGGATGGCGTGTCTGTCGGGACCCTGGGGACTTGTGGAAACTGTGGTGATTTCTTTTGAACTTACAGTCCTTTAACATCTTGGACTATTTTTGCTGTGCCCATAGTGTGTTTTTTTTTATCAATTATGCTATTGTTTTTACTGTTGTAAATATATTTTGTAATTATATGCTTTTGTGCAGGTCTTGTAGCTTTAGTTTTTGTTTTTGTCTGGTGGATTTGGAGCTCCTTCAGGGGAACACGCTAGTCGGTAGCGCGATATTAATATGCAGCAGCCTCTCCGAACTCTGGATTGGGGATTGCCAAACGTTACGTGGATTTTCTGGTGCAGTCTGTTTTGTCGTATGCTTTTGTGATGTCATTCTGAGGGAACGTTATCTCATTTTTTAACTGCATTGCATTTGTAGTTTCTAGATGACAATAAGCTGAATCTGGATCTGAATCTGAATCTGAATTGACAGATTGTCAGAAAGATACTATGTGACTGCTAAACCACCTGGAAACCTGTGGACTCCAATTCTCATTACCTAAGACAAAGTTTTGCGAAACAACTTCTCACCTATTTGGGCTAGAACAATCCGATTATTTACTGACGTAATGAGGGTTTTGGGATCTCCGTGCTATCACAGGCAAACGGTGGCTTGAAACGACCGGTGGCACAGTTCTCCACTCAATTAGCACACGTAGGGCATGGTATGACAGTGATAACTGTAAAGGCAGCGAATTCCTAGAATGACACTTCACGCTGTAATGTTACTCCTCAATTCAGCGGTTACACTACGCTTTATAGCAGCAAGGCGAGTACGGGATGAGGTAATGCTATTTTCAAATCCAAATTTGAATTTAGAATAGTACCCACCCTTAAACAGGACACCATTGTTTCCAATCATAATGTCACAGAACGACATAACTGTGTTTTAACTATTGAAGCCAAGATCTGCACTCGTACTCATTTTAGCTCTGCCATTTAAGAAACCCAGATCTGATTTTTATTATTGAAGTTTAATTGAGTAAGCCTAATGATATTAACACTATTTCTAACTCCATCTATAAATTCTCTATTCTCTGTTTCCGGTTTGTTTCGAAGACTCTGACCTAGAGCTACACGCTGGATTCTGTTGTTTTTGGCAACGGGACCGGCCGTCAGGATTTGACGATGGGCCGTTATTCGACATGCCAAGGACAAGGTCAAAGAGCTTAGATCGCCTTCGGTGCTTTGAGATCTCGTGGCTCTGGAGACAGGCGGATCGAAGGTCTGTGTCCCAGCAGGACAGCAGTGTGTCCAGGGTATCAAAAGATCTCTGGCTTTGTGCAAAGACCCCCGAGATCTTTAGGCACAGAGCTCGCAAAAAACGCCGCAAAGAACTTCTAACATCGTAAACCAGCAAATTGATTGATATGACTTCCTTCTTGCTGTGAAACGAAGACAGCTCTTTCTCTCTTACTAAAGAGAGAGAGAGAGAAAACCTTTGGTATGCCGAATACCCGGTGAACGAGTGACCTTTGTGGTACTGAAAGTCTATGTCCTTCCCGTCGCTTTGCTGCACGATTGATTGCTCGGTTCTCGGTGCCGAAGTTATCTTTTTTTTTTGCTAGTGGACAGAACGGGTTACCGTTGCTTGCTGCTGCTTAGACTAGAAAAGTGGGGGGGGGGGGGGAACTGAATGGGGCGGACTTTGGGGTTCTAAGATTTCACTGTTACTCATTTTTTGGGGACACTACACTGTTTTTGTTGATGGTTGCGAAGAAAATTTATTTCAGGATGTATATTGCATACATTTCTCTATAATGAATGTACGTTTGGAACCTCGAAAACTGAACCTGAAACATTAGAGCTTGGAAGTGGAGTCACTCCCTTCAGGAGCATCAGCCGCTGCGCTACATACATTCACTGGAGCTTACGTCTTGGTTGAGTGTAAGACTGTGAATATCAGTAACATTAATTAATCTACAAGTAGACTTTGTACATATGCCATAAAGTGTGTGTGTGTGTGTGTGTGTGTGTGTGTGTGTGTGTGTGTGTGTGTGTGTGTGTGTGTGTGTGTGTGTGTGTGTGTGTGTGTGTGTGTGTGTGTGTGTGTGTTTGTGGGGGGGGGGAGGGTGTCGCTATACTTGTTTGTTAGTACTAATGGACATTTTTTGAAAAGGCACAAACGCCTTTCCCATACGAAAGAAATGACACGAGTGTAGTTATTAAATTATTGATAAATAAAATTAATCCACGATTTGGAATTCGTTGTAAGTTTAATGGAGATGGAGGAAAGCTCTTTGCGGAGAAATTGACTAAACCATTGAGAAAATCTTGGAAATCACCTGGAGTGTCACGCAACCTAACTATAATAATTGGGTTTAGTGGAAACGATAAATGGAGTACTGAAAGGCACTCTGGCCGATGAATGCCAACAGGCGAATGAAATAGCCTGTGGCGCTGCTGCTTGTTCTGCATACATTGGACCTGTGAACAGAACCACTAAATTAACACATTTTGAAGCGTTATTTGGAAGGCTTATGCCCACGTGTCCTTGGTCCTCTTTTACAGTGCCCACACAAGGCAGATATCGATCGATAAGGAAACCCTAGAAGTAATAAAAGATTTCTTAGAAGCTATTAGAATGAAACAACTGAAAGTGATCACCGCGCTCTGCAAACGTGGGAGGGGAAATCTACATCCATTGAAACCAGGAGATTATTTGTATATTTATAGATGGAAATTTCCTATCAATTGCTCCAAACGGCAGTCAAGGTACGAAGCAAAGCCAAGTGGATCCATAGAACGAAGTGTAGGCTGCAACAGCCCTCTGCTCCGTACTCCGGTGGTTTACTGTACAAGAAGGATAACTGAAAGGAACTGAATTGGCTAACGATAAATTGGGTTATTTGCCTCATTGACTTTGCGTCTGGACTTACCTGTGCTTGAAATACTTATGTAGGCTTAACTGCTGAAGTAGTCGCCACTCAAACTGGGCCCTGCAAAAGATGGTGGTCTCAGAAAAGAGGACAGTGTGCCGTTGTAAGGCAGGAATATTCATCAATATTCCTGGTGAATCTGAAAATATAGTCAACCTGGCAGATCATATACAGGAAAGTGCAAAACCAGGAGAATAATGCCACAACGAACATTTTTGGCAACATATTGGGTGGTTGGTGGAGAATGCTAGTACGTTATGGAATTGTTAACACTGTGGTAATCGTATGTTTTTAACATATTGTGTTTCAAAAGTACAACTCAAATCCATATGTTCCCTGGAGTTAACACCGATACTTATTTTCAGGAATCTAATGAGGTGCAATTTTTAAACAAGAGACACCTAAGTCAGGCGCCTACCTATCTGCTAACTCTGATATTTATGATTGATCTTGAAATCAAAAAGGAGGAGACTGTGGTGAAAAATATTGTGAGTTAAATATTTCGATGGGCAAGGAGGTAATATCAGCTTTTCTGAGTATGGAAATGAGTTTTCAGCTTGATTTGTTACAGCTTTGGCCTGTATTTCTAGCAGAGGGAAGTCTTAAAATTAACACTTGCTGTTGCTTATCTAATCAATATTAGACTTAAGGATATAAGACAAGCTGTTAATACAAAGTTGTACATATGACTTTTTTAATTTCGGCTGTTGCTCTGGTTATCTCTTATTACAGTATAAATGGATGCGACCTAGCTTATCCGCAATCTATTTGTCCCCATTAAATCATCTCAAGCACCGTTTTTCAGTGGTCTGATATACAGTCTTGCCTCTCCTTTATAATTTATCTATCTGAGGAAACTGACGGTGTCCTCTTTATAATTATTTGCTATATTACTCTTGTATTTCAACTTTGCGTTGTAATGGAGTTTATGTTGTCTTCTCGATTTCTGTTTAAAAATCTGCTAAATTAAATTCTCATTATTGTTCCTTCGGTAATATGACCTTACGTTGCCTTCCTCGTTGGCTTTGACTTCTCTTGTTATTCACCGTTGTGTCATTTTTCCTTTACAATACTTCTTCCACATTCCGACTTATATCCAGAACTGTTAGCCATTGCCGTCCTGCTGCTGCATCTACTCGTTTCTTTTCCAATCAGATCTCGGCAACTCCACTCTCTCATGCCCCTGTAATTCATTTTATTCCACTGTAGTACGTATTGACATATCAGATTTCAGCTTTTCGTTATCAATTTTGAGGGTGAATTCGAACATGATATGATTACATATCCCTAAGGGTTCTTTTACTTTGAGCTCGCTAATCAATTCTCGATCTTTGCACAAAGTAAATCCAGAATGTCTGATCCCCTAAGTATTTTCAATGACAAGCTGCACTAAAATCCCATCTTGAATGCCACCTTGTACGCGCCTTAATCCTATCCCCCTCCTGTAATCCAGTGCAAACCTTATGGAATGCGTCGGATTTAGCTCTGTGATCCTGCTTCCTCAGTCGAAAGAGGTATTGGGTAGTTAAATTGTAAAATGTTCCGTGCTCAGATTAGGGATAAAAAGGGTTTGTTAACGGTTGATGGGAGGCAAGGCCCTTGAGGGCGAAGTGCATATTGCGTACTGCATCTCTAAGTAAATCAAACATAAAAATAACAACAGTTCCAACACTACATACAGTATTGAAATCCTATAACCAACTAAGGCAATCGTTTTTCCTAACACTGTGGACATTCTAGTGCTTTGCAAGTGCTGTTCTCACATGAAGTCCATTGCACCAGACTCAGTCACGTATTACGCTGTGTATTTGTCAATAATTACTGCCATGATCTTTCTTAAACACCATCTCTAACTAATTTCCTCTTTCAATTTACAACACAATGAGACTTTCCATCCATATCAATACACCTTGATGAACAATCGGTCATGGTACTTCGGTTCTGATAATAATCGGTTCGGTCACATCATATATTGACCTCGCCTCAATTCGCATGGTGAAGTTGGTATTAATGATAATCAGAATAAAACATGTTTTCGCAAGTGAATGGTGCTGTGACACATGGCCGCAAACTGCTAATCCAGTCACTCCTAATTCTGCACTGATTCTTGTGAAAACAGTAGCAGCATCTAGCAGGTGATCTGGTAAGAATACACTAGGCTAAGCCATATACAGATAGACAAATATTTAAGAATTTAGTCACAGACTACTGCAGAAGCAATGGTAGCCATAGCCGAAGAGTAGTAGTGGGGACGAGCTCCGACTGCTAAACAAATGCTTTACATGGCGTGCGTCTCAAACTGCCTTTGACAACCAATTCCAAATGTTGGGCTTCACGTGTGACATAGTTATTATGCCCGGTGCAGCTGTTTCCATTGTCAGTGCCGCTTCCAGTGACTACCAGAGGCGTAATACCCACGATTCCCCATTTCCCCATGATCGATGGAGATCGAGCGCGCGCGCACACACACACACACACACACACACACACACACACACACACACACACACACACACACACACACACACACACACACACACACACACACACACACACACACACACACACACACACACACACACACACACAAGAACCAGTTATTTCTGTCGAGTCATCCATGCCGAACTATTATTTGTATTTGCCCCACCGATCTGTATCTGTTCGATTCCCTTTCACAGATCTCCCATTCACTTACTAATTTAAAGCTGACTTTTATGCTGCAATAGAACTTGCATCTAAGAATTCTGCAGACAGCCTGCTCCATCTTTGCGCCAAACACCGAAAGATGTTCCCTTATGAACATTCCCTTGAGTACTGTCCTTGGAATAAAATCTAACCTTGTCTAACTGCACCTGATGGTCGACGTATCTGCACATAATACTTCAAAGTACTTCATGTCTATGCAAGGCATATGTCTTTGATTGTGTGCAGATGTCATTATAAATATATAGATCAGAAATAAAGTCGGAAACTTCCGGTGCATGCGACGCAGAACGTTCAGTTTGTGATCAATGAGGGAACACGAGTTTCAACGTTCAGTTCTGTATTTGCAAATAATTGGTGCAATTCATTTCTAAACCTCTATCCCCTTGTCACACAAAGCGAGTACAAGTTCGGATTGTTATTTATTGCCTTTCAATCTTTCACATGAATAGCACCAACAGACACAACTTGCCTCCGGAAATAAAGGTGTAGAACACAGTATATAAAACCAATAGCTAAAGTTCAATGTTAGAAGTTTACAGAAGATTTCACTATTATACTACAAAAATCTTAACATTCTCGGCCCTGAGACGCAGCTTCTTGCGAGATTGGTCATTATATCTATGGAAACATAACATTAACATAGTCAATGAAAAACTGCCGGACTTGAGCTTTCAGCCAGAGCGCATACAAAAATAAACCGAAAATTTAAAAAGAGGATATAAGATTATTTAATAAATAGGTAATAAATATCGAGAATATGATCTGAAAATTCCTTTAAGGTGAGCGCCTTTGCTGAGGAAACATTTCAACCATTTGGCAAGTGAAGTTTTACCATTGCTTCAAAAACTTGATGGCTGAAGGGTAGTAATCTGGTAATGTGAGTCCTGAGCTTCCTATATCTTCTTCGCGATGCCAGCAGGGAGAAACATAAATGTCAGGATGACCGATGTTGGTTTTCTGCGCGAGCGTCTCAGGTAATTATGTTCAGTGGTAAGGAGGATTTTACCCATGATGGACTGAAACATATCCTCCACTGTTTGTTGGATTTTCTGTTGAAGGACATTGACGTCTACCTACCATACTGAGATACTGCCAGTCCTAGTATTTTCCACGACACATCCATGGACGTATGTAAAACATTAAGGTACCATAATGATTCTACCAGAATTTCTGAGGGAGGCGCCACCTGCTTTCCTCGTAATTGTACTTATGTGCTGGGCCCAAGAAAGGTCATCTGAAATATTAACAACTTGGAATTTTTAGGTTGCTTAACCTCTCTAAATCTGATTTTACGAAAGGGACTTGCTAAATAGCCTCTGGTTTCCTTCATCTGAACACCACAATCAGTTCCTTGTTCTTGCTGGAATTGCATAATAGTTATTGTTATCACACCACTCAGCCAGGCTTTTCATCCCCTTCATATATGCTGAGTTGTCAGCAGCTTCAATTACACCCACGATAGAGGTATCATCAGCAAGCTGGTAAATTGCATTGTGTTCTGTACAGCCACACAGTGGGAAATGTAAACTGAGTCTATCAGGAGATTTGGCACAACAGGAGATTGGGTCAACTACGCTGCTGGGCGTCCTGGAGTTGTTGTCATTCCGAACTGATTGGGATCTGCTGGTAAGGAAATCCAGGATCCAATTGCACAAGTAGAAATTGAGGTCAATTATTGATCAGGTATGAGTTGTTAATGATCCTGAATAGAGGGCAGTTCTCGATAAAGATAATACTGATGGATGCATCTTTGATGTTAAGATGTTTCACGGTTGAGTGAAAATCTAACGAGATGACATCTGCTGTGGACCACTTACCGCTGAAGGCAAACTAGAGCCAATGTAATTCGTTTCTCAGGCACGAAATTATATGCTTGATTAACAACCTTTTAAAACACTTCATCATTGTGATTGTAGATTCTGCTGGGCGTTAGACGGTGAGCCCTGTCACCACGGTCTTATTGTAACTGAGGACTGTTTGAATCAGGTGGGTAACACATACTACAGAGGGTAGTAATATTGCCTTTGATAACGAGTTATGATAGGCACCGTTTACGATATTAGGTAAAGATAATAACGCTACTGGCCCTTCATTAGTGATGGGACCTGAGTGATATCTGGCAGTTTAGTCTTTTAATGACCTGGGGCAAGATGTTGCTACCCATTCTGACATTTTTTTTGTCCTAATGCTACCGTACATCTTACTTTATTGTAGGGGTCACTGAGATTGCTGTATGGATGTGAGGGATTATTGACAATGCTAAATGCCCGGGCTACGCAAAACTCATTATAGATCAGTCCGAGTGGTGGACGAGAGACACAGACGATCCTCTCAGAAGCCCCAAAATCCCTTAGGGCCACTTGTCAGAAAGGCAACGGTCAGATATGAAGATAATAACATTTCTGTGCCCATTTTTCCTCAGCATTCGACATCAAGTACATCTGTAGTTTTACCAACTTAGGGCTGTGCCCCAAGTTTGCTCGTGCTGGATCCCGACAAAATCCTGAACCAGAAACGGCGAGCGTTTACGTGATTCCTTTTCTGACGCTGAATTCTTTTTATGTTTTTACCAGTGTTTGCCATCCTTTAGAGTAGTCACAAAAATGTTCTGATCCGACGAGGTTAATACTGTCGTACTGTATTGACGTTTGTTCTGTCACATACCGTTATCCCATTTGCGGAATGACTGTCTGTCGAATAACTGAGTGTTGCTTCAATTTTTCTCCATACGGTGTTTGTGCCCTGGCGTCAATACTCATCCTAAATTCCATTGCTGCACATTTGACTGGAATAAACTTCATTCTACATTTACGGCCTGTTTAGACTTAAACAACTTTCCAGACTATCAACAACGCTGCCAATAACAAAAGGAAATAAGAAACCCTATTAATGTGCGTTAGAGGTCGACATTATCATTAGCATTTGCGTTCCCTTGGAGTTCAGATGTCATTGCTATCGCTTCCTATTTTCTATTTACCTTTAATTATCCGTGAAGTGAGGGCCTCCGACGGTTAGCGTTGACATGGATAGATTGCAATAGCTGTCTAGATACGCAAGGCTGGGCAGTGCGATATGTCGAGCTAGTTATAGAATGTAGCAAGCTTATTTTCTCTATGCATCTGATGAACGCAAAGGAACGGATGAGACCTATACAGTTCAATACCAGGAGAGCCGCAGGAACTGTCAGTTAGCAGCGAACTCAATGCATGTCTGCCTTCTTGACTCCAGTTCTAACGTTGTTTCCCGGAGTTTACCTCTGAAGCCTTCCCCATGAATCGGTATTGTCACAAGACAGCGAAGGCTTGAGATCAAAGTTTCCCTGTTCCTATATATCCTGCCAACCACGGCTACCAGGCCAAATCTGCCAGAAGCAACTGGATTTCAGGTCCAGTAACCGTCTTTACCCGTTATCCTGTCGGTACAGTCGGCATCACCGAGCTTAGCAGCTAGGCCAAGCGTGAAGGCCATGAGGGGAACTTTTTTATCAAAGGCTATTTAAGGCAAAAGCCGCTGGGAGCGTTTAATAGGTAGTGGGAGTTTTTCCCAAGTAATAGCCTAAAGGAACAAATTTTCCGGCTATAAAGACCTAATAGAACCAATAATCTCTAGAAAACGAGTTTTACTACAATCACTGTAAACAAACGACATAAAACGACATAAACGTCGTAGTCTGTATCTGCTCCAAGTACAACAATCCATAGTGATTTACCAACTTTTTTATGCACACGACTGTATTTGCCACTTTTCTGCTGTGTTCTGCGTTCTTTCAGTGTTCCGTTGTAACGTACGACAAACTGATGCACTATCCAAAACACCAGTCACTTACTTTTCATCGGCAAACGCACTAGCCAACCGAATGAATTCTTCATCCAAGTCATTCGTCAGAAGATTGCTTCCAAAGGCAATCTTGCTCTAACGCGTTATCATAGTCTACACGGAGGATATTCTTTGTTCTGGCTTCATGAATATGTTTGGGCATATCTTCAAATAAATGAATCAGACTCGTGAGGCAAGATCTTATCTTGACAAAGCCAGGTTCCTTTCACGTCACAAATACATAGAATTGCCTTTTCTAAGAATTCTTCGGAATATTTGCCCAGAACGGACATAGGATCTGCTCGTCTATAATTGCCAGGATTATTCCCCTATTAACTTTCGTGAACAAGGAAATAACGTGTTACACTTTGATCTTCTGTCCACTGAACAGACAGAGATCCTCGCCAAAGGCACAATAATATGTTCCCTTTTTTCTGACAACAGTCTACGTTGCCGATCTGTGGCTCCGCAGTGATGTCTATCGTTATGGTTTTTTTTTCCAGAATTTCTACAAATCTACTTTCATAAAGGTGATATTATCCTATTACCTCCGTTATTTTCGTCAACATGCCTGTCACTGGTGAAAACGAATGTTGGTATTCGAACACATCGATGCGGCGTGAAATAACACTGGTGCTGCAAGTCCCCAAAACCTGCCAGGAGTTAACTGTGCAGAGAACATGCTCACCTAGTCAATAAAATAGAAAGCATTTTGGTATGACTTTAATATTGAGATCAATGATTCGGGGGAAGAAATCATTTTCTATCCAGGCTTCGTATTTTGAAACAATATTTCATTATGGAGCTTCAGGAAAATTAACCTATGTGAATTACTGAGCATATTATGATAGAAGTATGGAAGTCAATTAAAGGTAACCAGAAGTATTTTCCAAACATGAATTACATTCAATGCGGTCGCGACGGTTGGCAAAGCCTTACAAACAGCGATTTGCGTCTGTGACATGAGCTGGATTTGATGAAGAACCTTAAGAAAAATAAACTATTAGTCAGCAGCGATGACGATATCACAACATACACACAGAAATTTGAGAGTGACGACCTTATACCGATGCAACGCTATCAGTAAATCTAACAACAAATGCATGAGGAGCATTGCAAGTTCGATGATAAAGAGATGGCAGCAGGGTAGCAATGGTTACATATGTAACAAGTAGCAGAAACGTTGTGGAAAATTTGTGGCCTTCATCAAGGAGCTGCACAGCGGCATACCATCAAGATGGGAGTCCCGGTCTTCCAGAAAATAGTACCAGCATTCATGGAGCTTGATTAGTTTTGTGCAGAAATTCTGACTTTAGAGGGTTGTTGATGTTCAAATGTAATAGTTATTTGTGGATGTTCAATTGCTTTGACGTATTGGAGGATAGGAAGGGCGTAAATGCTGCGACAGCATTTAACACCTAAGTGCCATTCTGTATGCTTTTGCTTCTTAAATCATACACATTCCGACATAGTCTGCACCATGTCGGCTCTTGAGCAGCAGAGAAATTCCAGCTGCTAGTGTATTTCGCGAAGGTCACCAGGCATGGGATCCACGGGACTTTAGAAGAGTGATTTCAAAATTCTCCGGCTCTCCGAAGGTATGGTGCTGTGTAAATTGGGCGTTATTATTACCGAGGTTTTGGAACTCCTTGGCAACTCTTTCAAGTTGGAACTCCTTGGAACCCTCACTGTTTGTGACGTTAAAAATTACCTTGTGATTTGTGACTCGAATTAAGATAGCTGCGAGTGGAACGGCTAAGGATTTCCGGGGCGAAGGCACTTTCTACTCAGAGTAAAGAAAGGCAAAACAGCGCAGGCGCGTGAAAATAGCTAGTAGAGAGGGAAACGTTTAAAATAAGACTGCCATATCCAGAGAGCGGCGGAATGAGAGGATAGCAGCGTGCCAGGTCTTTGTCTCAACGGACTTAAGTTGTAACGGCACGAGGCGAGGTAGGATTCTCTGTGTTAATTGTGGAAAGGATGTATGTGTATGAGGCCGGTGTTCTGTGCTCGATGTCAGATGTGGGAAGCCCTGGTGTCTCCCAGTCTCCTGGACAGCCATATCTTCATCTGGTAAGGAACAAATTTAAACTTCTAAATTACCTCCTATGGTACCACGTTAGGGAACTGTAGCTGCAACTCGATTAACATCTTCTGTTCAAGGAAAGCGAGGAGGTGATAGAAAGATGTTTTGGCAGTTGGTTACACCGCAGCTACAGGACACAGACAAGTGGGTAACCGTCAGGAGAGGTTAGGGGAAGAGTTAGGAACTTGATAATACCCCGCTGGCTGTACCGCTGAACAATAAGTACTCCTGTTTGACTGTTGTTGGAAGCGGCAGCCTACCTAGGAGGAGCAACAGTTTCCATGCCTCTGGCACTGAGTCCAGCCCTGTGGCCCAAAAGAGTAGGGAAAGTATGAGAAAGGCAGTAGTGATAGGGGACACTATCGTTCGGTGACTGACAGGGGATTCTGTGGACCAAGTGAAGAAATTCGGATGGCAGTTTGCCTCCCAGTTGCCAAGGTCTTGGATGTTTCAGATCGCGTCCAACTTGCAGTTGGACTGAGAACAACCAGAGGTCGTGATACATACTGGCACCAATAGCATAGGTAGCAAAAGAGAACAGGCCTGAATACAGACTACAGGGAGTTAGGAAGGAATTTGATAAGCAGGGCGGCTAATGTAATAATCTTGTGATTACTGCCTGTTACACGTGACAGTGAGTGTAGGAGTAGAATGAGATGGAGAATAAATTCGTAGCTGAGGGATTGCAGCAGAGGCCAGAGATTCAGGTATCTGGAATATTGCGATCTACTTTGGGGAAGGTGTGATCTGCACGAAAAGGACGGGTTGGACTTGAATCCCAGGGGACCAGAATCCTGGCGGAGAAGCTTGCTATGGCTACTAGAGAGAGAGTTTAAACTGGAATTGTTGGGTGGGAAACGAACTGGAGAGAGCGGGAGAGGTTAGCTCACAAATACAGAAAGCTTGGAGACAGTGTGAGAGGGAGGATAAGCAGGTGATAGTGAAGGGATGCGCTCAGACGGACGGACGGTTTTCTATTTGAAAACATGGAGTATTGTAACCAAAGCGGATGAGATTAGAGCGTAGATGAATATTAGATCTCTGATTGGTGGCCATAACAGAGACTTGGAAGGCTTAGGGGCAGAAATGATTACTTCAAGTGCCGGGATTTAGAACAATCAGAAAACAGGGAGGGAGACAAAAGACGTGGGGGGCATGGTACTGTTCATCAGAGATAATGTCAGGTCTGCAGAAAAGGTGGTCGTCATGGAGGGATTGTCTACGGATTATTTGTGGGTGGGGGCTAGGAACAGGAATGGCTAAATAATTCTACTGGGTGTTTTTAAAATGCCGCCCATGATTATGAGTAACATGATTATCGAGGAACAGGTGGGGAATCAGATCCTGGAAAAGAATAATAATAACACAGTTGTCGTGGTGAGATATCTTCATTTCCCAAGTATCGATTGCATCTCCCTAGCACAAAGGGTTTAACATAGAACATAGAACATAGAACAGTACAGTTCATTACAGGCCCTTCGGCCTACAATGTTGTGCCGACCCTCAAACTCCGCCTCACATATACCCCCCCCCACCTTAAATTCATGTATATACCTGTATAGTAGTCTCTTAAACTTCACTAGTGTATCTGCCTCCAGCACTGACTCAGGCAGTGCATTCCACGCACCAACCAATCTCTGAGCGAAAAACCTTCCTCTAATATCTCACTTGAACTTCCCTTAATGATATGATAATCCATAATAAACGTGCAGATATGGTATTAAATGATAAGCAAACAAGATTACAATTTACTGCTATCTGTGGTTTTAGACTGTGGCTAGTTTCTAATGTCTTCATGTAGGGTATCGAAATTTCACAATCTATCCGTTTACATCATATAATCCATTCAGACAGTCCTTGCTGGTTTCTGATCAGCTTTAGCACATAGTAATAAAATCAAGAACTTACTTTCTGGCTCTCCAATGACATGTCTGACAGGAAATGTAAAAGAGCCTTGACCCAAAAGAGAGCAGCAGAGACAGTTAAACAGTGAATGGTAGATTAATAATAGACAGCAAAATAACGATAAAAACGATTAATTGCGCTAAGGGGAATTATGAGGCTAGCATGCAGGAACTTGGAAGCTTAAATTGGGAAAAAGATGTTCTCAGGGAAAGGAACAGAAGATATGTGGTAAATGTTCAGGGGATATTTCTGTGGAGTTCGGCATAGGTACGTTCCAATAAGACAGGGAATTTATGCTAGGGTACAGAAACAGTGATAGAAGATTCATGTGGATTTATTTTGAAAATACTATCATATAGATATGATGTAGACAATAAATTGGGGTTTACTGCCTTTGTATGAGGGACTGTTTGGATAGATAGCTCAGTTGTTCTAAATTACTTGGAACCGCAACGTCTGACGATGAGTATGCAGTGTATTGCCCGTTTGATATCCTTTGTCTTATGTTCCATGATATGCGAACGGTAGATGATCCATCGTTTTATATTTCGTGACCTCCAATAGCTTTATCATCATTTTGTCCTTTTAGTCCAGTTAAGTACATTTCATTTGCTGTAAGAACTCTTAAGTTAATTTGCAGAGGACTTGGGAGAACCAATTGTTAGCTGTTGTAAATAGGGGATTGCTCATTCGCTGCTGTCCTCCAAAAGAAAAAATAAACACTCCCATTTATACAATCACTCAGTGGAATTTCCGGAACGAGCTCCTTGAATTGCATAAATACTCTGTCAACATATTTGGGAAATAAAAAAAAACAATTAAATTCGTTTTGAAAATTTATAAGAAGCATCTCACAACACAATTTTACCATGTATTTCATGGCAAATTACATACTGTAGAATGTGGAGGATTGTAGTTCTGTAGTAGTTAGTCACGCTCTATTAGATGGTAATATCATCTGAACATTATTTCAAAATCCGCTTCCTATGTTCTGAAAAATATTTGCATAATACTTTTCAGGGAAATGCATGAAATTATCTTGAAAATATTCAAATAATCAGTCTGAACAGAAGATCCATAAAGAGACATTTACCATCGATGCATGATCTCTTAGAGAGAAAAAAGGAACACAATGAGGGACTCATTTGTTCTTTAAATTTTCTACAGTTTGTTTTAAAAATATGTTTGTCCGAATTAACCTGGACGAATGGTCCTTAATAATGTTACATTACAAACATTGAGATGCTCACTTATTGTTACATTTTTGTTTGTGTTATACCGTTTCTCGGTTCCGCGTTCCTGGGGCAACCTGACTTTAACGCAGGTGTGCAATTATCGCTCCCCTGCCTGCATGTGACTGAATGAGTTATTTCCTCGTTCATAGTTCCTGGTCTGTTTTTGTGCGTATCGCAATAAATTCCTCAAATGTTTGTTTGTTTGTTTGTTTGTTTGTTTATTTATTTATTCATCTCTCTCTCTCTCTCTCTCTCTCTCTCTCTCTCTCTCTCTCTCTCTCTCTCTCTCTCTCTCTCTCTCTCTCTCTCTCTCTCTCTCTCTCTCTCTCTCTATATATATATATATATATATATATATATATATATTTTATTTATTTATTAGTTTTCTGAGTGTGTAATCGTGGATCGAATGCTCGCCACAATATATTTGTTCTAGGGTGGCGGATGAACGACTCATTCGGAACCGAAAAACTCCAAAAGTGTGCGCATGTAAGCAGCAGCGAGTTCGCACCATTAACTGATGGCACGAAAACCATCGAATAGACTTCATCTGGGACGGAATATTAGGATTTCATTTTGCATCTGTTCGAACCTGAAAGATTAGTGCAGGATTCTCAGTCTCTTCTCTGCATTCTTGGCGCTTACATGTTTTTGTACAGCTCCTTTCGTCTCTTGAAACACTGTGTAACCCACCACTTTGAGGTTTTTGCGTATCTCGCTCCCTCCTGTCTACCACTGTGCTCCTCGCCGACTTATGGCACATTGATACAAAGCTGAGTCGCTTACTTGCAGTTTCGAGATCTTTAACATGCTGATTTTCTTGTCAGGATCGACAGATCCGAAGTAGTGTCTTTCGGCAGCATTTTCCTGATCCTGTTCACCAGAAGTGTGGCTCTGGAGCAGAAGTTTTAGAGGGTCCGATTGGAACTGCCGGAACCAGTGTACCGTATATGTACAAAACCCGAAATATTTGCAGCTTAATGTGACGTTGTCTTTAGCATAAGAAGATAGTCGTGACGGACTTTTGGACTCCAGGGATAATGGATCTGAGGAAATTTAAAAGAGGCATCGCTATTACTTTACTGCCATTTCTGGAAACGGCACTCATAGTAATAAGTGAAGGACGCACACTTGCTGGTTTCGTTGACCGTGTCTCCAAAATGCTTTTATTGCCCCTGGCAAAAACTCCTGCGTCTTGCTGTGGTGGAGAAATAATTAGCATATGATGTAGTAGGATAAATGAACTGCTACACTTAAATGCTCGAAAATTTAAAAGCTCACAGGAATTAATAAATCAAATATTTCATGTTTATGAAACAATCTTCCGGAGCCGTCATTCAGAGAGTTGGAGGATCTACATATTCTATGTTGTAACATTCTATTTTTTTTCTTTTGTTACTACAAAGGAAAGACAAACAAGAAGAAAGATTGCTGCACTCACAAGAAATATGTTACTCTTCGATTTAGCAGATTAGGAGGCATGAGAAGGGAGTGATTTTCCATGCTATTGATGAAGACCTGAGGAACAAGTAGTGCACGTTGCTTAATTTTATACATCCCGGTGTAAAAATTCCTAACTATTCGGTGCAATGAACCCAAGGATCCCAGCAGGTCAGGAAGCATCTATGGAAAGGAGTAAGCAGACGATGCTTCAAGCAGAGACAATTCATCGAGATATTCATAGATGCTATCTGGCTTTCGGAGTTCCTCTAGACTTCTGCGTGTGTTTTTTTGATTTTCAGCATCTGCCGATTTTCGCTTTTTTTCCTCATTCGTTGTGCCAATTCGTACTCCGTTTTATTTACAGTTCAGTCAGTTTTCATATGTGTTTTCTATTGATACTTCTTGTTCAACTTTTACTGCATATGGTACATATTCTGTCGTCTTAAAATGTTCTCACGCAGTCTATTAAATGTGGCCATTTACGCGCGCGTGTCAGACTCATTCGTAACTGGGCGTCTCCGCTGACAATTTGTATCTATAGTTTCTTCATGATATAGAGTTACTGTCTCAATTTTCCAAAATGCAGTTTCTGTGTACTGGCACCTTCATTTAGCACAGGACTTCCCTGTGAAATTCTGTCATACTTAATAGCGAATGTGCAGACCTCAGATCAGCATTTATTATCTTGCCCCTAAACCTCCTGATGGTAACAGAAATAGCTGCACTGCATATATGAATGAACCCATGCCACTCTTCCTGAAATGCATGTTTACAGAAATGCGCTGCTTTTACAATAATTGTACTTTCCTAAGACGCGGTAACGGCTGGCATTCTTAACGCGTTATTCTTTATCAAGCATAACTTTACAGCTTCTATCTCTGAAATCTCAATCAAACCTGATATCTTCCCAAAACTGAGCTTGCAAGAACATTGAATAAACCGCTTTATATATGTAGCCTGTTCAGATACTCACCGACTGTGACAGTGACTCTGGACCCGGTTCCATCTACATATTCTGTTTTGTAATTCACGGTGATCCGACTGTCTGTCTCACTGTTGCAAGAATCATCATCACCTCTGTGTTATCTGCAGTCGTCATTGGTCAGTCTACAACAATTCCAGACTTTAGAGACATGAAAAAAATAAAACAGTATCTAGTTGCTCCGCAAATCCCCGTGAAGTAATCTGTTAAAAGGAAAACTCTGCGAACTGGACGCTTCATACTTTCCGAATGTCGGTTCCTTAAACTGCAGCAAATGTCAAGGAAAAATGCTGAAAGGTGCAAATTATAATGGAATTCACCAGACCACAGCGTGAATGTAATTCAACATATGATTCTATTTCCCGACTTTGGAATGGAGACTTTATCGGGACCGAAGGTTTTTGTTTGATTACCCTCCGTTGTGTGTCCCAATATCCACGGTGTTTCAAGTCAGGTTCAAATCTCAGAACAGGACGGGGCCGGAGATAAATGCTTCCCAGCTTCTGTTCCAACTTCCATGCTATTGGAGGAACATCCTATCTGAAGTAAGGGTTTTGGAAGGGGAAAGTCGTTCTCAGTTGCTGTTTGCTACCTAGTTTCCTTTGGAAAAGATGGTTTTATACATGCAAATTCAGAAGAGATAAGAACTACAGTATGAGCCCTGAGCGGTCAGTCTCATTACAAACTATACTGAATGGAAAGCAGACGAAGTACCTCATGGAATTATCAGCAGATTAACTCTGCTCCTCAAACTGTAGATGGGATAATTTACAGTGCTTACTTGCGTACGGCGGGAGCCCCTTTCGCAGCACTGTGTATATTTATATTTGACTTTACAGAAATAGGTGGCGCTGTCCTTAACTACGAGATTTGTAATTTTCAGGGTAAGTGTCATTCCTGCTTTATTCTCCGTTATACTAAATCTTCCTCCGGTGTGGATGGGCTCCCAGTCTCTTAGTTGCTGCGTATGTTTGAAGAACTGTCCAGTTTCAAATGAATCGCTTCCCCAATATTTATGGAACTGACATGTGATCGTGAGAGACTGGCATTCATTTTTCGTCACGGATGTTGGGCTCTGGGATACGGACTGGCAGAATAATTCTGGAAAATAAGATTATGGAGAAGCACAATTAGATGTGAAACACGCGAGACGGCTAATACAATGAGTTCATGAAATTCTGAATATATTCTTCAGTTTTATATTTAGCTCGCACTTTGAAGAAAGTTTTGACCAGTACTTACGTCGAAAGCAGAGGCACAGCGTGACATCCAAGAGAAAGTTCATCGTATCGTGGTCGGGTCTCAGATGGTTTTCTTGACGTAGAATGCTGTGGCAGATTATTCTTCAGAACAGGGCAGATGGTTGCTGTTCTAGAGTTATGCAACTGCAGCGCTACCTCCGAAATACCTCTTTATCCGAAAAAGCGTCAGGTCTACTGAGCAAAAGTTAAGGTTCTGTTTCCACTCAAGTTGTTTTCAAGCTCCACCCTTACTGGTTTAAAGCCAATAGGGTGGCGTCTCGTCCTTTGAAAAAATAAGAAAAGGTGGAGGAGCTGCGAAAAGGAAATGAAATATTTTACAGAGTCAGGGTGAAAAGACATTTCGTTAAGATAACTCTGAGTGTCAATGGGTTTAACGATATCAGCAGATATTCGCCAGATGTCTCCAGGGATGGAGTCAAAGCTATTGAAAAGGGGAAGCAACGTGTCATAAATGCAACACGTAATTTGTTGGCCACTGTGGAAGATGAGGGGAAAGTTGATGGAATTGACGATTTCAGCAAGGGTACACCAGTACAGTCGTCCATGTGGCATAGAAAGAGTTGGGGGACGTTGGACCGTTACCAGTGCAGGCTAAGGACATGGACATTTTTACGGAGGTGATGAGAATAGAAACAGAGCAGGGAAAGGGGAACATGCGGGATCACATGACTATCAGTGTGTTTGTAGAATTAGGAGGAGTCGAAAGCAAAAATGGTGTGGGTGATAAACAGCTCCTCGATGTTATTTCTTTTTTCTGCTCCTTATTTCAGATGTAATGGGAGCGATAAACTAAGATTGTAGCCTGACTAATTTCGCCGAAATGTTATTTTTGTCCACACAGACAACACCACCACTTGCATTATCAATAAATCAAACTGTTAGTAAGCTCACTCAGCGGTGCCAACTATGACAAGCAGTTTAACCGATGTACTTCTGTACTAGTCCGAGTATATTGTCGGCCCTCCATAATTACAAATATTGCTCATAGACTGTGAGGCACAGTATATAGCAGTCTTTATTTTTTAGTGTGTTCAGATAGTGCTGATTAAAATTGAGTGTGTGGATAAATTTGTATTTTTATTTCAACAAATATTCAGGGCGATCACGCAGAATAGCAAAATGAAGCGAAACAACTTGTCAGTCTCTGTTTCTCTCACATCGTTATCCAATGCTCACAATATCATTCTCACTTTCACTATCACTCACTCTGATATTCTCAGTTCCCTGTAAGCCATTGTCGGCTTTTGAATCATGGAAGTGGAATCTTGACAGCTGGAACAGGAAAACAGAAACTCTCGGGCGTATTTTAGTGATATCGATTGTAAAGTTTTTGTGATGCCTTCATCTCCTAATAGAGAAATGTAAAATCATTTCATAAACTTTTTGGACAGTGCTTCAGTCCCGTTCATCAGTGCGGCAAAGTCCCTACTGGGGCCTAATGCACAATAAGTTTATCAACGATTTTCCAAATTAAGTTTTTGAGTGATTAACAAATGCGTGACGGAACAAATGTTCTTTGCATATTACATGTGTCTGTGAGTAGCTATATTTGCATTTGTGTGTGTGTGTGTGTGTGTGTGTGTGTGTGTGTGTGTGTGTGTGTGTGTGTGTGTGTGTGTGTGTGTGTGTGTGTGTGTGTGTGTGTCTTTGTGTACAATCGTTTCTAGATGCTCACTTTCAATAATATGTACAGATAATGAGGAAACACTGAAATGTTAAAACAATTCTCATGGCTGAAGGAAAGTATCCCTGTAGTTACCAGATGTAGCTATTATTTTTAACCGCTTCAGAGACAAAGGTAGAATAAAGAGTTCATTGTATACATGGTAGAGTATCTAATTTGGATAAAACAATAAGATCTTAACACATAGGAACAGGCTGTTCCGCCATTAAATCTTGACTGATCCTTTCTTTTGCTTCCTTTCAACCCCATTTCCCCGCCTTTTCCTCGTAACCTTGCATGCCACGTCTAAACAAGAACCGATCAATGTCCGCCTTGAATACACCAAACGACCTAGATCCACAGCTGAATTTGGCAATAAATTCCATAAATTTACTACCCCTTGCTGAATGGTATTTCTCGGCATCTCTGTTTTGAATGTTCTCCAATCTATCCCGAAGCTCTGCCACCTTGGCCTAGATTCTCCCAGCATTGGAAAAATATCCTTTCCTCGTCTACTCTGTGTAGACATTTGAATATTCAGAAGTTTGAATTAGATACCCCCCCCCCCCACCTGTCTAAAATCCGGCGAGAACAGACCTAGAGCCATCGAACTTTCCTCGTCTGACAAACCTTGCGTACCTGGAATCAACCTGTGAACTGACTCTGCACCTTCTCCAATGTCAGCACAACTTTTCTATGAAGGGGACTCCAAAACTGCTCACGATACACAAGATGATGCCTTACCAGTGCCTTATAAACGCTCCGCATCACAACTCTTCTATTCTAGAACTCTTGAAATGAATCCTAACATCGCATTTGCATTCCTCACCCCCAACTCAACCTGCAGGTTTACCTTTAGTATGCTCTGCACAAGGACTCCCAAATCATTTTGCATCTAAGATTTTTGAATTTCCTCCCAGTTTACAAAATTGTCCGGAAATTTATATCTACTACCAAATTACATGACCATGCATTCTCCAAAATTATACTTCATTTGCCAGTGTCTTGTGTATTTTCCTAATCTAGCTAAGTCTTTCTGTATCCAACCTATTTTCTAAAAACTACATGCTGCTCCACCAATTTCCGCTTTATTTGTAAACATAGCAACAAAGCCATCTATTTCATCCTTAAATCATTTATATAGAGCATATAAATCGGTCCCAACGCCGACCACTGCAGGGCACCACTTGTCACTGAGCTCCAACCAGAAAGGGGTCCTTTATTCCCACTCAGTGCCTCCTACCAATCAGCAAAATGCACTATCGATGTTAGGAACTTTCCTGTAATGCCATGGCCTCTTACATTGGTTAGTAGCATCATGTGTGGAACTTATGACTTATGGACTTATGAAAGTGTAAGCATACAATTACTACTTCTCATTTATCTGTCGTACTTGTAATCACGAAAAATAATTACAACAGGTTTTTCAGGCAAGATTGTGTTATGGTTGATAAACAGACCTGATGGACATTGGGGTGCAGAGTTACCCATCCCCCCTCCCTGAGAACCACGAACTATTGCTGTTGCTATGCTCTTATGATAGAGAGGAAACACAGACAAGAACATCGGCGACAGATAAGAGAGAGGGAGACTGTTGATTTACTATATTGTCGCTCTTCCTGGATTATTTACTTTCGCTACTAGGACATTATTTTGCTCGTTAACATTCCTCAGGGAACTGCAGGAGTGGTCTGATTTCATGGACACAGTCATTTAGAATTGATGGATAGTAGAGATAAAAGACAGTTTTGGAGAGACACCCTTCAGACACACCAGTGGACCCTGACTGACAACTGCACATAACAATTGTCCCTTAAGGTAACCATGCTGGCTTTCTCCGATATTGTCCTGTGTCATTAAGTAATCAAATCAGCCTTAACAATTGACTCTAACAACTTCCAAATAACTGAGGTCTGCTAAATGGTCTACAATTTCCTTCCTTCTGCCTTCCTCCTCTCAATTTTGTAGTCGTCTGGCAAAGCCAGAGACCAATGATGTTTAATTGATGACTGCTAATGCCGAAACACTCTGTAAAGCTATCTATATCAGAACCTTTGGTGCCGTTCATCTTGTCAGGGTGACTCGTGTACCTTTAGAACTTTCAGCTATTTGAGCACATTCTCCTTTTTTAAAGTAACTGCACCCACTTTTCTTCCTTCAAATACTACAACATCTGACACACAGCTCATGTCTTCCACAGAGAAGACTGATGCAAAGTACTCATACAGTTCATCTCCCATCTCCTTGGCCATGTTATTATTTTTCCTGCCTCATTTTCTTGCGGTCAGATATCCACTCTCAGCTCTGTTTTATTTTTAACATACTTGAAAAAGCATTTACTATCCATTTTAATACTACCCTCCAGCTTGTATTCATATTTCATCTTTTCCAATCTAATGATTCATTTAGTTGTTCTCTATAGTTAAAAAACGTAACCGTCCATCTTGCCACGAATTTTTACTTTGCTGGACGCCCTTTCTTTTATTTTTACATTAGCTTTGGCATCCCTTTTCAACCCCTATTGTACTATATTGTCATTTGGGTATTTCTGAATTTTTGAATACACATGTTCTGCAACAATCCTTATTTTACCAGATATGTACAACATTGCTGCTCTGCAGGTATTCCTGCCAGCAGCTCCTTCCAATTTACTTTAGCCAACTCATCTGTCATACAACTATAACCTGTACTAAAATACTGCTACGTCAGAATTTACTTTTTCCCAACTAAATTTCAAGCTGTAAACAATCATATTATGGTCACTAGTTCCGCACGATAATTTTACCTTAAGCTTCCTGATCACCCCCGAGTCATTAGATAACATCCAGTCTAGTATAGCTGATCCCTTAGTAGCCTCAACGACAAACTGCTCTATAAAGACATCTTTCAGGTATTCAACAAACTAATTCTGTTGAGTTACTTTGCCAACTTATTTTCCCACTCGACCTGCTTTTTAAAATCTCAAATTACTATCATATCACTGCCCTTTTGAAACGTCGTTTTGTTTCCTATTGTAATCTCTGGACCACATCCCAGCCACTGTTCTGAGGAATGTATATAACCGCAATCAGGGTCCTTTTTGTTATTGCCTTCCTTTAAACTCTACCCACAAGGAGTTAGCATACTCCGATCCTATGTCACAAATCTATACTGACTTGCATTGATATATTTTATGCATTTCCTTCCATGCTTTCTCATTCCATGCTAATTAAACATTAATTAAAATTATTTTTCGGTAAATCCGGTGTGATTTCCGCAGCATATTTGACCTACGATGTTATTAAAATTTCTAAGCAGCTTCATCACGTGGCTGCTTCATCTAGCTTTCGGGTTTGTTATTCTCGCTGTCAGCACCTGACCTGCCTTTGTCATTGGAAAATTACAGTAGCAGGTCTATAGATTGTAATGGTTGGACAACAGAATAACTATAAATCCGAAAGATCGGAGCGTCTGATTCGACTGAGGGTTTCAAGGTCCATAGATTTATTGACATAGGAGTCATCGAGTGAAATTGCTGAGTTACAGGCATTGAGAAATTTATTCCACTCCTCTTATGTCATGTCACTCCTGCTAAGGAATTCCATCTAGTAAAGCAGTGTATCTTCATGAATTATATAAGGCCGATAGCTGCTGGTGCAATGGCGTGGTTTCGGAATGCAGGTCCTTGGGAAAGTGATATCAGTGTTGAAAAGTTTCTTGGTTTAAAACAAATATCAATTTTGAGGATACAGTGGAAAACTACGAGCCTAAAATGTTGTTGTTTTTTTTTTTGAAGTGTGACATTATGTCTCGCTACACTACCACATTGAAAGCCAACACTACAAACTCAGTTGATTTCTGCTGGAGACACAGCTACTCGTACAATATACAGTGTTTCAGGCCCGCTTTTGGAAAGAACGTAATTAGGAACAAGACCATCAACGATCCACTCTCTGCTATATTTCAAAAAACAGCTTTATGTGCTGAACTGACGATTCGCACTACTGTGATTTATGGCTTCGTCCTGACTCTCAATGCAATGGACTACACACTCGTGGAATATGCACCGTTATGTATGGGCAGCGAATTCGGAGAATATACAGGGCTATTTTCGAGATGTGATGTTTGTTTCAAGTTGCCAAAAATGCACCATGCAGAGTGTTTCCTTTTCCGCTTGTACAGGCACAATCAAAATAACTTTTCATAGGAAAGAATGCTCTACTCATTTACAGTATTAATCATTAATTAATATCGCAGTCGTTTCTACTGTAGTATCTCCTCGAAATTTATTGCTAAGCTCAAAATCCTGAACCACTATAGGTCTCTGTGCAAACTGTCCATTTCCTCATTTGCAGTTTCCAGCCGTTATGGATTTGCATTCAGATTTCTTCTACGCTCACTATCACCAGCAGTGCACCACTCGTCTGTGCGTTTGGCTTGTTGTTTTACCAACTACATACCGCGAAACTCTTGTGTGACTAAATGTTTCAAGTTGATGATATTTTATTACTGGTTAGTAGCCCTCCTATTTCTTTACCTCCACTAATTAAAACAATTAAATTATATTTTGTGGTATCTGGTTACAAAATCAACTATAATAAATTTGAGGCTGTGCCAACATTCAAAATTGTGTTATTCAATTTCAGATTCTCAGTTTAATTTCTGATGGAGGCCAGTTGGAATGTGGTATCCAGGGGACAACCTCAGTCAGAATTTGGATGGAATATTTACTTTAAATTTTGATTCTTTATTGAGTAGGATAAGAAATATTCTGGATAAGTGGGGTCACTGAGAATGTCACTGTAGGGTAAAGTGAAAGTAGTTAAATGTCATAACACCTCAGTTTAATTATCTTTCTATGATGCTTCCTTTATTTCAGATTGATTTACAGGCAATACAACAAAATTATCGGTGAATTTCTATGGGATAAGAAGAAGCCCAGAATTAAAATGAGTAAAATGTGTATGTTCAGGGACATGGGTGGGCTCAGTCTACCAGACGTCAGGGCATGTAAATTATCCTTTGGAGTGACCAAGTTAGCTAATCATTGGGAAAGGGCTGATGTTGATATGTTGATTTAGATTGGGTAGTTATATAACGGTGCCTGGCTGCACCACATTCTCCACTTAACTTCCTCTCACAGCATGTGGAAACCAAGGCTAATCTAAAACCTGTAATATTTCACTCAAGGGGTGTGTCGAGTACAGTTCATAAAGCTTGTAGAATGTCACATTTAAAGCAGTTATACTTCTCGCTCTGGAATATCTTTGAGACATGCATTGGGGAAAGAATCGTCTACTTGAAGGAATGGCAAATTAAAAGTGTAAATACAGTAGGTGTTCTCTATGATAATGGGATTTTTATGTCATATGTGGATTTGCAGAGGAAATATTACTTTGTAGGTAACGTGAATTTGTGGAAGTATTTACAGATAAGACATTCGTTAGAACGATATTCATGAACGGTGAACCTTGAAGGAAATTTATTCATATATGATGGTACACAGATATTATTGGACACCAACTATACTCTACAAAACGGGAATGGTTGATAATAATTTATACTGGAAACTTGAAAATGTGATGGACACATATTTTCACATGATTTGTTAGTGTTCCATGGTTCGTCCATTTTGGTGTAATGTTCTTGATTTGTTGTGGAATTGGTCGGGTTCCACACTACCCTTGTGCCCACGGCTTTTTCTCCTGCGTGACAGGACACTGGTACCTAATGTAAGCAATGAGAAATTTACTATTTTAAATGTGGGTCTCATCACAGCTGCAAGAATTATATTGCAAAACTAGAAAAACCCAGATGTCCCACTGTGAAGGAATGGCCTCAGGAAATGATTAAGATTTCATCATATGAACATATGTTGGGAAGAATTAACAATCATGGACAATGCAAGACGCGTCGGTTCCATTTTGGTCGTATGCTAATTTAAACTTATATTAGAACTTTGTTTCTGTTTCTAAGTCTTATTTGTTTTCCTGGCAGGAAATTGCCGTCTGAATATGCTGTACTGTATCTGCTCTATTATATGCTGAGCTGCTTTGTAAAATACGAATAAATAATAATAAAAATCGAATTAAAAAAAAACGAGTTTAAGAATACTGATGAGGCCACTTTGGTTTGTCAAACTAAACGTGAGTACGAATTAGCATATAAAAGAGTAGTTGAAATATGGGTTGAATAGTGCCACAGCAACGAGCTCATTTTCAAGCAAGGAAGCACAGAGTCCATGAGAAAGTCCTAATTAGTGAATCCAAGGTAGGCAGCTATACACACAAAATGCTGGAATAACACAAAAGGCCAGGCAGCATCTATGAAGAAAAAACATAACAAAATGCTCGAAAAACTCAGCAAGCCAGGCAGCATATATGATAAGAGAAACATACTCAGCGTTTCAGGCCGAAATCCTTCGGCAAGACTGAAGTGAAAAAAAAAGCAGAGGAGTACACCTGAAAGGTAAGGGGATAGGACAGAGAATCAGCAGGCGATAGCTGAAGCTTGCAGGGGAACGGATGAAGCAAAGATCTAGGAAGTTGACTAGTGGAAGTGGTTGAAAGCGCTGAAAGAAAGAAAAAGGTGCTTGCTGTTTAGGAGCACCAGATGGAGGCGATTGGCGGTCAAGGATATACCAGAGGAAGGATAAAGGGGATGAGAAATGATGTAGTACGGCGGGGGGAAGCTATTACTGCAATTTTGATAAATCAGTGCTCATGCCATCAGGCTGGAGGCTAGCCGAAATGACTGATAGGTGTTGCTCCTCCAAATTAAGTGTGAATTGATCACGGAAGCAGAGGAGTGCGAAATGAAAAGTGCAATTAAAGTGGATGGCCACAGGGAGACACTTCATCTGTGAGTCTGTTGGCCTCATGTATACCGATGAATCGCGACGCAGACTTGGAGCCTGATTCGACGAACATCTAAGTTTTGTTCAATAGTGCAAGCGGCATCTGCCAGTTCTGTGAGGATGGAGGTCTGGGAAATAGATGAGATGCAAATGAGGCAAAGTCGTTGATAGAGGTATGGAAACACTTCACATGAATAAAGAGAAAATGTGTGCTGTTCTGTAACGGAAAGCCTCATCCATTGAACAAATGCGGACGAACTCAGTAAAGTAAATAACATGTTTTGTGGAAATGCACAGAAAATATAGCTTCCAGTTCAGTATGGTTATGAAAGGTGTATCTAGAGCCAATTTCTCCAGTGATCGGGAAATAGAGATGGATAAAGGACAAATTTGCAGATATATTCCAATTCGCATTGTACCGAGACCTCAGCCTCCTCTATGATCAGGATGAGGTCACTCCCAGTCTGTAGGAGGAACGCCTCATATTCTGTCGAGGTTGCCTCTATCTTCATGGCCTGAACATTGATTTCTGTAGTTCCTCATTCTCCTGCTTCTCTCTTTATTCCATTCAGCACTCCAACTCCAGCCTTATACGTTCTCTTCACTTAACATGAACATCACCACTGTCTGGTGAGCTAGCTTGTCCCCCTACTCCAATGGGTCGTTAACATCTTCTCTCAGATTACTTTGCCTTCCGTCCTTTTCGTTTTTCACTCAACTCCTAGCAGCTGCTCAGTTAATTTTCCTTACTTCAAACCAACCTTCAACTTTGTCTCATTCAACATTATACCTCACACATTACATGCCTTCGATTTACACACCATGCTTATCTGGATATTTGTCCTTCCCTTCTGCGTCCATTGAAATAAGGCGTCCCAAAATATCAGCTGTTTATTCCTCTCCATAGATGCTGCTGAAACACCTGACTTCCCCATTCATATTGCATGTATTCCTCTGGAATTACAGCCTATGAAGCAACTACTGGTCATTTGATAATACATTTGCCTTTACCATAAATCTCCTCTCTCTGAAGTAGGAGAAATGAATACGACCTGTAATACCACAGGGTGACGGAGAGGATGTGCTGCGGGCCTTTTTCGCAGGACACTGTTACGAGGGGTAGCATGCCCAATGGTTTGCAAAGTGATATAGAAGAGAAGGATTCCGAATAAGAACCTTATCTAAGATAAAGAGTAAAACGTTCCACCAAGTAGCTAAGTCACCCTAATTTGTACAAATTCGAACACTTAATAGTTTGTTACACTTTAAACTCAACAGGTACTTCATAACTTCTCCCTATGTGCACACTTAAAAAGGCAAATATTCGAAAGTCACTCAGGTAAGTATGCGCATGGGCCCTCCTATATCCAGAACATCCTTTTGCAATGGTATTTTAGTGTTTTTCACGACCGCAGTGTAAAGCAAGCGGGACTCTTTTCTTTCTGTTTCAATCCTTTTATTGTTTTTTTTCTTTTTCAAAGACAAAAACATAACAGTCATAATAGTGCAAAGGAAGTGGGAATACATTGTTGACAAATAACACTTGAGTAAAAGCTATAAGTAGCACCAATACCATTAACTTCCCAAACCCTTAACAAGACACCAAAGAAAAGATGGGGGAAAAAACCGAATTGAAAATTCAATCAATCAATCAATCAATCAATCAATCAATAAGTAAACAAATAAACAAATAAATAAACTGAACTAAACTAAACTAACACTAAACTAAGCAAAGCTGGGCTATTCGATTATATCAAATAAAATCATTAGTGTCGTCAAATGCAGTGCTACATTCAAATCAATGAATGATATAAAGGAATCGAAAATGACCAAATTACATTCTGTGAAAGTATTGAATAAAAGGCCTCTAAGTTTCTTCAAATTTAAATATACCACTTCTGACTTTTTTCGAAATGTAATCAACATATGGTTTGAAAAAAAAACATTGAGGTGTAGTTGGAGGAATCTTCTCGCAATTAAGGTAGCAACTGCAATGTTCCGCCGAGCTGCAGAGGACAAATCCAGCAATGGTAAGCCGAAAATTGCAGTAATAGGATGAGGTTCTAAATCCATTTGCAAAATTGTAGAGAAAATATCGAAAATATCTTTCCAAAATTGTTCGAAAAGAAGACCAAAACATATGAGTCAGAGACGCTACATCAGGGTTATATCTATCACAAATTGGATTTATATGAGAATAAAATCGAGCTAATTTATCTTGTTACGCTTTAATTTGAATAACGTATGTTTAGCACAAATAGAAGAAAAGTAACTAATAGTAAAATTTTCTCCCATTTCTCTAAAGGTAAAGAAAGTTCAAGTTCCTTCTTCCATTCATTCTTAATTTTATCAGATATATCTGGCTGTATATTCATTATCATACCATAAATAATTGCTATTAAACACTTTTGATAAGGATTTAAGACTATTTTTTTCTCTCCATGATATCAGCTGGATATGAAATCGGAAAAGTCCGTAACATCGTATATATATATATAAAAATTAAAATCTCTGATCTGTATGTAGGTATCTAAAAATGGGATACGGACAATATATATTTGTTAGACATCTGCTCAAAATACATGAAACAGTTATCCAAAAATAAATCACGAAAATATATTATACCCTTCTTTTTACAAACCAGAAAGGTTTGATCCATAACACAGCGTTGAAAGAAAAAAAAAGATATAACAGGACTTGAATAAATAAATGTATTCAAGCCAAAAAAAAAAGAAACTGAAACCATATTCGTAATGTATTTATAATTAGTGGACGAACCATTCATTTATTCAGTTTAGAAAGAACCAAGGGAAGCGATGTCCCTAATATGGAAGCCACTGCAAATCCTGGTACGGAATTACATTCAAGATTAACCAATGTGTATTGACATTCATATCCACATCTTGTGTCCAAAATACTAATATCGAATATTACTTGCCCAGTAATAAAATCTTAAATTCGGCAGTGCCAAACCATCAGTTTTTTTTCCGGGAGATTTCTGCCTAGGGTTTTTATTCTGCAATATATAAGACAAAATTTTAGAGCCAATGGTTTCAAAAAAGGGTTTAGGAACAAAGATTGGTACCGCTTGGAAAAGAAATAAAAATTTATGTAAAATAATCATTTTAATATAATTAATTGGACCAATCAGCGATATAGACAGTGAGGACTCATTTAGTAAGCGATTGTTTGATCTGGACTATTAAAGGTAAACAATTGACGTTTAATAAATCCTTCTGTTTTTCAGTAATCTTACACATAGATAAGTAAAATAATCTGTAAACAATCGAAGTGGTAAATGTCGAGAAATTGGAACTTGCATATAAAAAGTGAAAATTTCACTACTATTAAGATTCAGTTTGTAACGAGAAAAAGTTACCAAACCGAGCGAGTAAATATATAACAGCAGGAAAGGACTTCTCAGGATTCGAAATATATAATAACAAATCATCTGCGTATAATGATAACTTGGGTATCACATTCCCGCGGGAAATGCCAAATATAGAAGGTAAATCACGAAAAGCAATAGCTAAAGTTTCCAGGGCAATATCAAATAACAATGGTTATTTGACAACCATCGTTATGCCTTACCTAGTGCCACGAAGCAACTGAAATAAAGGAAAACGTATATTACTGGTAAGTACCGAGGCCATAGGGGCATCATATATCAATTTAACCTAAGATATAAATTGTGAGCTAAAATTAAATTTCTCAAGCGTACTAAATTAGTATTGCCATTCAACTCTATCGAACGCTTTCTCGGCATCCAAGGAGGTGGCACATTCTGGAATTCTCGATGAGTGAGTATAAACAATATCCATCAATCTCTTAACATTAAAGGACGAATAGCGCTTTATAATAAATCCAGTATGATCGACAGAAATAATTCGAGGTAATATATTCTTCAATCCAGTTGCCACTATTATCGAAAAAAATCTTAGTATCTGCATTCATTAAGGATATAATCCTATATGATGCACCTTCAGTGGGATCTTTATCTTTTTTTTTAAGAATTAAGGAAATGTAGGCACCATAAAAATATTATTCAGTTACCTATAAATAATGCATCCTTAAAGATTTTCCATAGCCAGGTAGAAAGTATAGTGGAGAAGGATTTAAAATATTCTACTGTAAAACCATCTGAGCTAAGTGCTTTACCTGAATTCTTCGAAGAAATAGCATATTTTATTTCTCTCTCCGTAATTGGAGCATCTCATACTAAACGGACATTAGGTGATAATATTGGAACATTCAATTTCCTTAAGAATTCATGCATTATAGTGGGGTCATCAGGAGATTCAGATTGATATAAAAAGTTATAAAATTCTTAAAAAGATTTGTTTATCTCATTATGATCAACCACCATATTTCCATCTCGTTTACGAATTTTAATAATCCGACGATTAACAGACGCAGGTTTCAAATGGCTAGCTAATAGTTTACCAGATTTAACACCATATATCAGACAATGATTCCTAGACTTAATTAAATGATTTTCAATTGAGGATGTTAAAAGTAGACTATGCTCCATTTGAATTTCCCCTTTTTGATAAAGCTCCTGACTAAGAGCGATAGAGTATATCTTGTCAATTGCTTTAATCTTATCAACCAACATACAATACTCTTTATTAAACCATTTTTTTTTTCAGTCCAGCAGAATATGAGATGATCTGACCACGGACGTATGCTTTAAAAATATCCCGTAAAATCCCGCTGGAAATTTCATCCGTAGAGTTTATTGAAAAGAAAAAAATATGTGTTCCTTTATAAAATTCACAAAGACCGAGTCTTTCAGTAATACAGAGTTGAATTGTCATTGTCCAAAACTAGGAGGCGTATCCATTCGTTTGATAGATAATTTCAGCGGCGCATGGTCAGAAATGAAAATGGAATCATAACTGCAGTCAGTAGCAGTAGGAATTAGACGAGCGTACATAACAAAGTAGTCAATTCTAGAATAACTATGATTAAGAGGGGTAAAGAATCCATTAAAGGATTTAAACAGCAATTAAAATCTCCACCCATTATCAACATATTGTCATTTAAATTGGGAATGGATGTAAATAAGTGTATAAAAATCAGGATAGTCAATATTCGGAGCATAAACATTAACCATCACCGCATTTTGTTGTTACAGAATAGGCCAGTGATTAGCAAAAATCTACAATTCTGATCCAAAATTGTTTCGTAGTGAACAAATGAAATAGAAAAAAAATCTATAAAAATAGAAACTCGTTTTACTTACACTGGGAATTCGAATTGTACTGTTGGCCCTTACAAAATCTAAAAAAAAATGCTGATTATCCTCCTTTCCTCACATGAGTTTCTTGTGAAAAATGATATCAGCATTCAATCTGCGGAATACCTTGGTTCTTTTTTCCGTTTAATCGGATGATTTAAACTTTATTCCACGAAACAAAATTAATAACCTTATCCATCATAGTAAAACCAGTAATATGGTAAGTAAAGGGTTAACCAGATTGCAAACTCATGAACTCGGAAGAGGAAAAAAGTTGCAAAGATGTACCGGAATTTCGACATATCGGAGATTTTAGTAGTTTCGAACTAGCGAGTGTCTTGCACGTGATATTCTTATACTCCCCAGTCACCATGAACTGAACACTACTGTCCTTGCAATCAAGGAAACCAATGGGAAATATCTGCTACAAACATCTAAATGATAAATCAACTAACTATTGGCACACTTTAAACTGGCATGTAAGGTAACCTTTCACTTTACAGTTCCTGAGTAATCTTGAACGTTACACAGAACTCATTACCTCATACGGGCAGCAATTGCATTTCGCTCGATGTAGATACATAGTGCATTCGACTGACATAGTCTTGAGCATTATAATGAAAGTGTGGGGAAGGAGGATCTTTTTGTCGATTCCATATCAAAACATAAAATGTAGATACTTTTTTTTTCAAAATCGAAGTTGAAGCTAATTTTCTCCTCTACCTCGAATACATTGCTAGAAATGGTGGTTGAGGATGATAAACCATAGAGATTGGAATCTTACTTGATAAAGATTTCCCATCCTGGGTTCCAAAGTCTCCTTGATGAATAGTGTTGCTCCATGGCATAGAGAGGGGTAGATGCCCCTGTTCTAGGTAGTCTCATGGTTTAAAATGGAAGACTATCTGCAATATTGCGTGGTGTAAATGTTGGAAAGGATTAGAGCATTAAATGTCTTTAATCCGTCCTTCTTGTCATTAGTGTTATTTGAGCGTCTTCTCAAATTTCCATTCCAAATTTTATAGGTATATTTACCCGTTGAACATCAGTAGTATGTTGTAAATTTGCTTTGAATATATTCAAATAACTATTCACCCGAATCTGAAAAGAGACGTTCCTACAGATTCTGGGCACTGAGGTATACAAAGCAGAGAAAAATATATGCACTCCTTTCCAAAACAAACGACTACAAATAAATTTATATTGTACATGACGATCCTTCATCTCCATGTATGAACGCAACACCATTTTTGAAGCAGATGCAATATTATTTTTGTTCACATGCCCAACCTGCATGTTTAACTGGTGGGTAGTGGACGATTCCTAGCGAAATGCTGCTTGTCAGACAGCGAAAACAAAGTGTTAATTATTTTGTTCATTCTTTTTATGTATTATTCTGTGATTCCAACTACAGTCAAAAGTTCAAACACGAGAAAATCTGCAGATGCTGGAAATTCAAGCAACACATAAAATTTTGGTGCAACGCAACAGTCCAGGCAGCATCTATAGGAAGAAGTACTGTTGATGTTTAGGGCCGAGACCCTTTGTCACGACTAACTCAAAGAGAAGATAGTAAGAGATTTCAAAGCAGCACTGGGAGGGGAAATGCAAAATTATATGAGAAGTCCTGAGGGGGTGGGGTGACGCTAAGAGCTGGAAAGGTGATTGGCCCAAGGGATACGAAGCTGGAGAAGGTAAAGGCTCATGGGACAGGAGGCCTAAGGAAAAATAAAGAGGGAGGGGAGCACCAAAATGAGATGGAGAATAAGAAGAGTTATAGACAGAGAGAGAAAAGAAGAGGGAGGAAGGGGGAAAATAAATAAATCAGGGATGGGTTAAGAAGGGGAGCAGGGGCATTAACGGAAGTTAGTGATGTTAATGTTCATGCCATCCGCTGGGAAGCTACCCAGTCGGCATATAAGCTTTTGTTCCTCCAGCCTGAGTGTGGTTTCATCTTGACAATAGAGCAGGCCACCGATAGACATATCAGAATGGGAATGGGACGTGAAATTAAAATATATGGCTAATGGGAGATCCTGCTTTCTTTGGTGGACAGAGCATAGGTGTTCAGCGGAACGGTCTCCCAGTCTACGTAGGGACTCACCAATATATAAAAAGCCGCACCGGTAGCACCGGACGCAGTACACCACACCAGCTGAATCACAGGTAATGTGTCCCCTCACCTGGATGGACTGTCTGGCGCCCTGAATGGTGGTGAGGGAGGAAGTGTAAGGGCAGGTGTAGATCTGGTTCCGCTTGCAAAGATAAGACGCAGGAGGGAGACCAGAGGGAAGGGATAGGGGTGGACGAATTGGCAAGGGAGTCGCGTAGGGACCGATCCTTGCGGAAAGCAGAAAGGGGGAGAAGCAAAGATATGTGCTTACAATGATTAGTGCCAGAATGGAGATACTTGCAAGGATAAGTGCCAGGAGGGAGAGCTCAGAAGGATAAGTGCCAGGAAGGAGAACTTACTGGAGATAGGGCTCCCCTTATCCTCACCTATCAGCCCACCATCCTCCGAGTCCAACAGATAATTCTCCGTAACTTACGCCACCACCAAAGGGAACCCACTTCCAAACACATCCTTCCCTGTTTGGTGCGCAAATTTCCGTGCTATTTACAACAGAATAGTTGGCTTTTTTGCCGAAGTTGCGTATGATGCAAATACAGGTGAGGTGTTAGTTACTGCTGGGGAAGCAGTGAGCAGGGAGTATTCACAATAACAAGGACGTTACGATAAAAGCCTAGAAATGACAGATGTAACACGCAGTAGGAAGCTATACGACCATGTAATTTGGTCGCAGAAACAATGTCATTGACTATATTCTAAACTGGAATTCGAAAAATGGAGGTGTAATCAAGCTAGATAGGGATCGTGCGTGATTCAGGGATCATACAGTTACTTAAGGATTGAGTCAGTACAAAATAAGTTAAATTCGATTGCAAAGAGTTAAATAGATAAACAGCAATGTAGCTCTGTGTATTTATAAGGGGTGTCACGTACACCCAACCCTGTAAAACTATCTGCAACAATAGAACACACCTGAAGTCTGGTTTTGCTGTTAACGAAACACTACTTTATTAGTAACTACGTCATATAGTAACTTAAACCAGGTAAATAAAGCAGTTATTATTATATAGGTGTAAATAGAAAAATCTCCAAACTTCTTCAAGATGAGGTGATAAGTGATGCAGTCTTACGATGGTATGCAAGAAAGTTCCGTTCAGATGCACAGGTTAATTAATGCAAAATGTCTGTAATCCAGTGAATGTTGTGAGAAGGCAATTATGTCGATATTACACAAATTCAACGACAGCAATACAAAATAACAACATCAGTAGGTTTCATCTCCGAAGTTGTTCCACTTCACACACGTAGTGTCACTGACATTAACTTATCACTTAGGGAACATCTTCAAGGTTCCACCATCTAGTCAAGGGTCGACACACCAGTGAATTCCACATGGCTACCCCAATCGCACACAACGTGATAGCCAGTTAGTCAGTTCCACGACATACAAAATAAATTCAACAGTGATTTGCCACAGGAGTGCCTTTCTTCATTCAAGTACCACAACCAAACAAAAGGTAACACACACACGTGGTATTCAAAAAGGTTTTCCACTCACAAGTGAACACACTCTTGCGGATTAATTAATTTACAATCGCACTTTCGTAGCCGAATGCAAAAAAAAAAAGAACTCATCTTGACTCTAACTGTGTGTGTCTGTGCATTCTTGTATATTCAAAACAAGCTGCAGAGAAGCCATAACATCGAATGTCCGTCAAGTAACTCCACCTCGTTCTCTCTCCCTCTCCCTCTCGCAGCTCAAACAGTGTCCAAAAGTGAGTCTCATTCTGCAGCGTATATAACAGGGGTACATCGCACTATATTCGGAGTTTTGAATTGTTTTTTGCACAGTGTCCTATAGAACGCTCAGCAGGTTTTGAACGTAGAAAAGAAGAGACTTATTAGAATGACTCCGGGAATAAAATAGTTATTGTATGTGGAGCATTTTATGGCTCGCTGGAGCAGAACAATAATACTAATCTCACTTTAATATAACGCACATAAAATAGACTGAGCACAGGGGACGTGCGGAGGATACTTCCAGCAGCGGGAAAGTGGAGACTCAGAGACATAAATCTTCCAAAAAAAAAAAGACATCCCGTGACTTGGATGTGAAAGTAGAAAAGCAGCATAAATATTGGTAGAATTGTGTACCCAGAATAAAGTTGACACTTTTCAGAGGGATATAAACTGGAGTTAGAGTATGGATGGAAAATAAGAACTTACTTTTAAAAAAGAAATAAAATTGTGAAATAACGAACATTAGAAGATCGTACTTGAAGTCTGAGTACTTGGTTGTTAAGAGGGTTCTCAGCGGTTCAGAGGTACAGAGGGATCTTGGCAATCTCGACAAGAAGATCCTAAACCCCTGCAAAGATCCGGTTATGCAGCACTCTGATAATTCTGCTATATTCTGTCCGCCTCATGAATGAGAGGATATGGAAGGTTGAGTGAGAGAGGTCAGAAGATTTACCATGAGGCCTCCTAGATTAGGAAATCCCTTAAGTGGAATTCTGAGCAAACTGGAACTTTTCAATTTGGAGTGGCGCTGTTCGACAGTTAACAACAATTTTTCCCTTTATGATGACTGGACGGAACTGTAGCGCAGATATCAGAAGAGTGATTTCTTTATTTTTTACCCACTGAATTGTGAGGGCCTGGAAATTCATGCCAGAGATAGTAGAAGATTCAAGAGGATATTTTAAACAATACTATGCATAATGGACTGTTTTGGTAGATAGTTTAGCTGTTATAAAATAGTGAGCCGATAAAACATGTGCCGAAGGGCGTGTTTTGTGCTGGAGGTTAGCTATGTTTCTTACCCTTTTCAGGAAAAAGTACATAATTGTCTTGAACTTAATCAATTATCGGTCTATTTGTAAGATTGAAGAGATGCGGTTCCATGTATGCATGTTCTCTTCAAGAAATATATGAAGGAACATATTTCAATAATTGGTTCTTAAGATGAAATTTATCGGTTTTGCCCTAAATAAATTTACGTTACACATGGGCTGTGGGATATGCCCACATATAGTCTAGACAATATTTTTGAATCAGACTGCTTATTCCTTTTTTTCATGATATAGAAAATGACACCGGAGGTGGAAATAGGTGGAATTATGCTCAAATTGAAGTCGAATTATGCACTACATATTTGTCTTGTTACAAAACAGAAATACCTACCTTCTTCGTTCAACATTTCTGTACTCTCGTGGCTCCAGCAGCCGCCAGATCCGAACAACATTATACTCAGACTTTCCATTCTGATTCATATCGTTTCCGTTTCTGTGAAGGAAAATCACAGAGAGGCGATCTTTATTATAACTGCTTATAACATAAGCAGTGTCAAATTAATACGAATATTTGTGTCATGCAAAACATTCACTCGGTGTGCTTATCGCTATGTGTTCATTCTCCAAGTAATAGTCAATTTCATACGCATATTTGTATTCGTGATGTCTGTCGGCATATAGTGGTGCTAAGGGGTGCGATCGACAGCCCATCTTAGCATTACTATTGGCTAGCACTATTTATTGTTCTTGTGTTGAAGTTTTCGTTGTATTATCGTGGGGTGTAGATGTCAATTTGGCTTAAAACTTAGCTTGGGATGTACCACTATTCACTTGGACGATTCTGGAGCACCCTGACTATAACTGGGGTGTGCAATGATCCCCGCCAATGTCTGCATGTGACTGAAGGAGTTACTTCCCAGGGTTATAGCACCCGGTCAGTTTTTGTACGTGTCGCAGTAACGACGGCAGGTGAGGTACAGTTTAAAAACAAATTCTCATATGTTGTCATGGACCGAATACTAGCCACAATATATTTGCTCCAGTTGCAGCTGATGGAGTAATTAACCAGAACCAAAAGAGGGCAAAAGGGTCGACATGCAAGTAGCAGTGCGTTTTCCCATTTTCAGACTGCGCGAAGATTATTGAATACACTTCAGCTGAAGACGTAATTTTAGACTTATAGAACCAGAGAGGTTATTGCAGGGTTCTAGGTCTCTTCTCTGCAGTCTTGTTGCTCCCACGTTTTGCTACAGCACCTTTCGTTTTCTGAAACGCTGCGTAATCTTCCATATTGTGGCTGTTGTTCATCTCACTTCCTCCTGTATATCACTGTGCTCTTCGCCGACACGTTGGTACAACCTGGTATCGGTAACTTACAGTTTAAACATCACATGCTGACATTCCCCAAAGAACCGTGCATTTGTCTGATTCCGATCTCCAGAGACACGCCCTGGAGCAGCATTTTGGAGGCTGAGCTTGGAGTTACCGGTTCCAGTACAGAGTATTACAGACCCTAAATTTTAGCAGGTAAATGTGACAACGTCATCGGAATAAGAAGATTGTACAGGCAGACTCTTGGACACCTGCGTTAGAGGGATCTGAAGGAATTGCAAAAAGGAGCACCATTATTACTTTACTGGTGTTACTGAATCGGCAACCCATTGGAATAGGTAATGCATGTTTCCGTGTACAATGTGCCAAAATGTTTGTTCGTTTGTTTGTTTTTTGCCCGTGGGAATTATTCCATCGACTTGCTGCGGTGGAAATTTAATTGGTAGATGTTGCACGAGAAAATATAAATAAATTATTACATGGAAATTCTGAAAATTGTGCAACTTCCTGGAAATGACAAAATGAAATGTAGTACGTTTATGAAACAATCACCTAGATCCGACAACGGAAAGATGGAGGTATATCCTGTTCAATTCAGTAAAATTCATTTATTTCTCTCATGTTTGTAAGGGAATGATTTTCCATGTTTGGGATGCGACTTGTGGGTCCGTTGTTAAATTTAATGCAACATAGATTAAAAGCCCCTAACCATTAGGTGTAACACGCCCTCAAATTTGAAGAAACAAACCTGACAGCATCTATGGAGAGAAATAAACAGGTGCTTGATTTGTGGAGTTCCTCTTGCATTTTGTGTGTGTTGCTTGTGTATCTGCCATCTGGTGATTTTCTCATGTTTCCCCATCGCTGTGACAGATGATCCGCGGTTTTACTTCAGTAAATTTCATATGTTTTTTTTTATTTCCCTGATAAACTTTCTTTTACTTTTGCTGCATATGACATCTTAAAGGTGTCTCACGCAGTCTGTCTGTTAATGCATGTTTAAGCATTGGTGGTACGCTCAATGACAACTCGTGGTGTCCCCAGACTAATTGCATCTGTGGAATTTACATGAAAAAATAATTTATTTCTCCATCTTCCAAAATGCAGTTTCTGCGGACCTACAGAGTGACTCAGCACATGACATCCTTAACAGGTTGCGTCAAAGTTGATGGGCTATATGCAGACACAAGTTCAGCATTTATTCTGCTCTCCCCAAAACCGCCGGCTAGCAACACCAATAATCGCTCTAACCAAATAAAAGATGGCGGCTCCTCTGGCAATGCATAAACACAAAGTTGGGCTCCTTTTACTTTAGTTGTGTCTTTCTTAAAGCGAAGTCATGCCTGGCATTCTAAAGGCTTTATTTTTCACAAAACCAAATCTTTTGACTTCTATCTCCGACATCTGAAACAAACTTGATATCTTCAGCAAAGATACCTTTCAAGCGCATTAAAGAGACGACTTTTAAATTTGGCCTGTTCAGATATTTACCGTCTGTGACACTGACCATGGACGAGGTTGAAACTACAAAGACAGTTACAGAGTCAGTCACTGTAATCCAACTCTCAGTCTTACTGATACAAAAAGTCATCCTCAACTCAGTCTAATCCGCAGACAATATTGGACAGTGTAAAAACATTCCAGATTATTAAGGCATCAACAACAACATTTGCTGTTCCAAAAGGCCCTGTAAAGTGACTTTTAAATGACAAACCACAGTAAAATGGTCACATCATACTTTTTCGAACGTCGGTTCCCGAAACTGCAACAAATGATAACGAAAAATTCCTGAAATGGGCAAAGTGAATTTAATTCACCAGATTACAACACGAAAGCAAAATAACATCTGATTTTATTTCTCTACTCCAGAGCTAATACTTTATCAGGTCACAACATTGTGTTCGATTATCCTCCGTTGTGTGCATCCCAATATCCACAGTGTTTCATGCCAGATTCAAATTGCAGAACAGGGTTGGAATGGAGACAACAGCTTCCCAATTGCTAGTCAGTCTTCCAGGCTATGGGAGGAAGGACCCATCTGAAGAAAGGGATTGGAAGGGGCAGAAGGAATTCTCAGTTGCTGCTCATTACACAATACTTGGAAAAGATGGTTTCATCAATGCAAATTCATAAGAGAAAGGAACGAGCGTATGAATAGTAAATTTCAAATTCTATTACATATTAGGCAGTATCGAACGCAGGTAAACTACCTCGTGGAGTTACCGGAAGATTATATCTGCTGTTTCAGAAGGCGCTGGAATATTGTTCAGCGTGTGTATGAGTACGGTGGGAATCCCTTTCAAGCTTTGTGCGCAACATTTATATTCAGCTTTATAGAAATAGGCGGCGCTGTCATAAAGTTCAAGATTCATACTTTTCAGGGTAAAAGTCATTTCTGCGACCTTTTCCGCCGTAAATCTTCCTCCCACCCCGTTTCTACCGCTGTTTCTACCGTTATCCAGTTACAGCATAATAGGCTTCCGAATTTATTATATCTATCTATCTATCTATCTATCTATCTATCTATCTATCTATCTATCTATCTATCTATCTATCTATCTATCTATCTATCTATCTATCTATCTATCTATCTATCTATCTATCTATGTATCTATCTATCTATCTATCTATCTATGTATCTATCTATCTATCTATCTATATATCTATCTATCTATCTATCTATCTATCTATCTATCTATCTATCTATCTATCTATTTATCTATATATTTAGCAAACTGCATGTTATGATGAGAGACTTGAAAACACTTTTGGTCACCGTCGTCAAGCTCTGGGTCATGGACTGGCTGGCGATGGCTAGGAATTAAGAGTAAGGAGAAGCCAGACGGCATTAGATGTAGAACACGCAAGACCCCTAATGCCATGACTTCATGAAAATTATGAATCTGTCCGTTCAGTTTCATATGTAACTAGCATATTGTGGAATGGTGTGAACGGTACTCATAGCAAACGCAAGGCAGAGCGTGACATTCAAAAGAAAGTTGACGGTTTCCTCTCCGAGTGTCAGATGGATATGACGGCTAGATGGACTACTTTGGTAGGTTATTTTTCCGAACAGGACAGAGACACCTCTTCCGGTTCATGTTCTAGCATTATTCAATTGCGGCACTGTTCCTGAATTATCTGTTGTGCGAGAAACCGTCAGATTTTATGAACAATTGCTACGGTTCTTTTTCCACTCAAGTACTTTGCAATTAAGGAGAAAGCTCCATCCTGACTGTTTTAACGCCAAAGGTTTAATGCTTCGTCTATTTAATTAATGAGAAACAGATACGGAATCAGTGAGCTTAAAAAACAGCTACACAATGTTGTTTACGTTTCCTGCCCTTTATTTGCGAGGTAATGTGTCCGATAAACTCAGATTGTAGTCTCGCTAATATTGCCAAAATGTTTTCTCTGTACAGTCAACAAAATTGCTTGCATTATCAGCAAAGTCCGCATAATTGGAACACAAATCTGAACTGATGCTAAAACCTGCAAACTGCTTCAAAGATTTGTAAAAATAAGGCACTCTATATTATTAGTATAAATAGTTAATTATTATATATTCTTTCGCAGCTCAAGCTGGTAAAGCGTAAGCCAAAGCTTAGCACTTCAATCTTAGTTTATTAAATTTTCAACTATTCTCATGGTGCTTACTGTTGTGGCTTTCTGAAAACTTACATGCGTATGGTTCTTAGTTGTTCAATGCTACTGTGTACTGCCTTTTGGATGAAACCAGTTGGAGATATTACTATCGAGACTATGAATACCTATTCATGTTCCAATGTCTTTCAATTTCCAACTTAAATATAGCATAATTCTGGTTTGGATTCGTTTTTGATTTCTGCAGGCTATGTGTAGTTAGAATCGCTGTATCTGTTAAGTTAATTGTTCTTCCTTGTCTATCCTCCATTATTATACCCCAACTGTAAATTTGGATTGCCCTATTTGTATTAGCGTGTAATATTACTTGTGATTTTTCTGACTCTAAAACTGCATACAGCTTGTTGAATGTATGGTTGTGTTAGGGTAGGCGTTGGTAACACTTGGCTTGGTCTTGGGAGAACAGGAAGCACAGAGACTTGGTCTTGGCAGAACAAGAAAACAGAGACTTGGTCTTGGTAGAACAGGAACACAGGAAAATTGTCTTGGTGCAACAGCAACACAGAGACTTGGTCCTGGGAGAACAGGAGCACAGATCCTTGCTCTTGGGAGAACAGGAACACAGGGACACCGAACACAGAGCCGGCACCGTTCACTAGGATCAGGGACGGTGCTTTACAGAGAGTCAGGACCGCTCCTAGGGAGCAGGATTTAGAATTGTGTCTCGTACACAGAACACAGAGAAACAATTCCCAAAATAAGGTAGCGGCAAACGGTCGGACCTACCTAGCGAAGATGTGGACATACTGACGATTCCCAATACAATTTATACCCTGACCAAACTAGCGAAGTAGCGAAGGCGGTGTAAAAGAGACTGCTCCAAACACAAGGTAGCAACAAACGGCCGGGTCTACCTAACGAAACCGTGAACACAGAGACGGTTCCCAACACAAGTGAGTGACAATCGGCCGGACCAGTCTAGCGAAGGCGTGGTCACAGAGACAGCTCCAAACATCGATAGACATTTCCTTATCTAGACACAGCAAGGCTCCGGACTTGCTCCGGCGGTAGAAAATGACAGTGATACAGACGAGCATGTAGGCCAGGTTGCAGGCTTGACTTCATGAGGAAGGTGAAGGGAAGGGAAGATAAGTGAACAGTCAAACAAATGAAACTGAATCCAGGATAGCGAGAGTAATACGACAGTGTTTGTGTCGCTAGGTCTATTCTTGGCTGGACTGTTCTGTCTTAGGGTCGGTGTTGGGAATGGACCCAAATGCAAGACACAGACATTAAAGTACACGGAAGCGGACTGGACAAAAGCTGGGACACGAACACAGACTTGGACTGGAAATTTGGCTGGGAAAGCGGGACCAGGACAAGAGACTGCGGACTAGGAGCCTGGGCTTGGTCTCCGAGCCAGATACTGGACAGGGACCCAGAACCTGGGACTTGGCTCGGTCTTGGAAATCGGAACTAGGCGAGGGCATGACGTGGCTGCAGGAATGGACATGGCTTGGGTTCCTCAAGGCCTGGCTGCCGGACTAGGCGAGACATGGTCTCCTCGAGGCTTGGGTGTGGACTCCGAGCCAGATACTGGGCAAGGAACCAGAACCTTAGTCTTTACTCGGGTTCGGACTCCAGAACTGGGCGAAAACATATCGTAGCTACAGGGCTGGACGAGACTTTGATTATTCGAGGTTTTCCTGGGCAGGACAAGGTAATCCTGAAATAGGCGAGGCACAAGGTCAGGACGAGAGCCCGAAGTCTTGACTTGGTCTAGGGAGAACAGGAAACACAACGGCATGGTCTTGGCAGAACAGGAACCAAGAGACTTTGTCTTGGCAGAACATGAATATAGAGCCTTGGTCTTGAGAGAACCGGAACACAAAGATATGGAGCACAGAGCTGGTATGCCGCCTTGGGAGCAGGACGGAGGGCTGGGACTCGTACACAGAACACAGAGAAACAGTTCGCAGCACAAGGAAGCGGCAAACGGTCGGACCTACCCAGCGAAGGCTTGGACACAGAGATGGTTCCAAACAACATAGCAAGGTCCCGGTCTTGCTGCAGCAGTAGAACTTGACAGCGATACAGACGAGGACGCAGGCGAGGTTGTAGGCAAAGCTACTGGCATAGGCGTCAGGCAAAGGCTTCAGGAGGAATTTGAAGGGAAGGGAATGGAAGAGAACAGTCCAGCAAATGAAACTGACGCAAGTAGTTTTTTTTTTAAGTAGCCAGCCCAAAATGAGAATCAGTTGCCTCAATTAGAGCACCCCAAAGAAAAAGGGAAAAGCAGAAAGCCTGGAATAAGGAGCGATGGACTGGTCCGTGAACCGGAATGAGGAGTTAACGGACTGGACCATAACAATGGTATGGTTTCTTTCATGAGTTTTTACATTAATACAAGGTATTGATGGGTGATGTTTCCCAGTTGATTTTACCTGCGTATGTAATCAGATTTTGTTCAACTGCTATAGTTGATTTTTCTCCAATTATCCACTCCAACATCCATGTTTATATCTACAGAAAATTCGGTAGTAATTATATTAACTATTAATTTGATCTTTTTTCCTCAAAGTTAATGCCTGTAAAAGCTTCGGTGCAGACTTAGCAATACACTCTCAATTGTCAATTACGAGGAACTATTCGAGGTATGTATAGTGCTGTGGAATTCCAACGATTCACATAAATATTGCAGTGTAGCCCTAGTTCTTTAATCTTTTAAGTACTGCCTTTGAGATGTCATCAGTTGCAGATGTCATCCGGGTAAGAGAAGGCTCCAGGCAGAGGCGAGGGGAGGCAAGGCTCCAGGAGGAGTTAGAAGAGAAGGGATACAGAGAAGGGGATTGAGACAGGAACAATCCAGCAGCCCGAGACTGAAACCTGAAGCTAATTATGAAGCCAGCGCAAACAAGAATCAGCTGACTCAACAGAAACTGGGGAAACCCGGAAATACTGGAAAAAGAATTTATGACCGGACCGTGAACGGGTATGAGGATTTCACGGACCGGAACAAGACAGCAGAAGTGTGCGGGGGGAGAGCAGGTCTCATTGATACCTTCGGAATTTTGAATGAACTAGACAGGGAGGATATGGACAGTATGTTTGCTGTGGTTGGGCTATTCGGAACTGGAAGGCAAAACCTCAAATTTCAGAAACGACCATTTAGAACAAAGGTAAGGAGCATCCACTGAGGGGCGACCATTAAGAACAAAAGTAATGGGACTAACTGCAGTTTAAGCCAAATCCGTGCGTATATTTACTGCGCAAGTTGATCGTCTCTGATCGGTCAGGGAGTGAAATGATATTGCGAGAACGCAGGTATATGGAGTTAAGTGGGATGCGGGTTCAGCCAGTAGGCGTTGGTGGAGCACACTTGATGATCTGAATGTCCTAATTCCTCTCCTATGTCTTATGGTCTTATGGTTGATTGTAGGGCGGTGCGGCACGCTGGATACGAAAGGGTTGTTTCCCATTTTATTTCCATGTAAATGAGTAAATAAATAACAAGGAGCGGTCTGGCAATTTGCAAGTTTCCATGAGAGCCCGCAGTTATGATAGTTTTATTCGGAAAGAGTGAAGTGGCATGATTAACATTGGTACCTCAAATATTGCGACAACAGCCCGTAGTTAACTGTGTCGAGAAGTTGCTCAACTAGTCAAGGAAAATGAAAGAAAAGTGCGATCGTTCTAATATTGAAATTAATGATTCGGATAAAATGTGTCCATATTCATATTGAGAAACAGACAGTTGAGTAACACACCATTATATTTCACCCACACAGTCCGCGACACTGTTAAGGATCCGGCCTGAACACTGGGTCGAGAGGCCTCTGCTGGTAGCTCTGGACCACAACAGCCTTTAATTTCTGCCTCCTTTCACGTGGCCATGTTTGTTTTGACCCAGACCCTTTCCTTTTTGGACTTTCTCCAACTACCCGCTTGTCTCCTCACTTGCAAGCACCTGTTTCTATTTTCACTCATTCCAGTCCATTTAAACTCTGCCTTGACTCGCATTCTATGCCATTTCGTCCCAGTTCTGACCTGTGTCGTATAAGCCTGTCATTGCGACTGCTGCCAACTGATTTTGCCTGTGTGCCCTGGATCGTCTGACCTCGCCGGACTGCCTTTTCTGGGTAAGAACACTGCCTGCCATTTCGGATTCGTGCCTGCCTCCTGTATTTGAAAGACTGTTGCCCTTGTGCTCCCTAATAAATCCTGGTAAATGAGCATTCATTGGTCTGCACTTGAGTCCCACCGTAGCCCGACCCATCCTGACAGAACGAACTGGCCATTATGGACTCACCAGACTCCAACCAGGTGCGTGAGGCCCTCGTCTGACAGGGCGTGTTGTTGGGCAGACATAAAGCGCAGTTTGCCTCTATCAACCAGTCGGTGGAAGTCTTTTCCGCCACTCTGACCAGCATGGCCTCCCAGCTACAGCAGATTCAGCTGGCGCTGAGCTCTAAACCGCCTTCTGTTGCGGCACCATCAGCCCCACAGACTCCAACCCAACAAGCCCGAGAGCCCCGTTTACTTCCACCTAAAGTTTACATTGGTGAGTCAGGCACCTGCACATCTTTCCTGCTTCGATGCTCGCTGGTCTTTGAGCTGCAGCCCGCTACCTTTCCCACTGATCGATCCCGTATTGCTTATGTGATCACGCTGATGTCAGGAAGAGCAGGGGAGTGGGTTACGGCTGTGTGGGCCAGCTGAACCTCTTTTTGCCACAGGCTTAAGGACTCTTGTGAGGAGATGAGAAGAGTCTTTGACCGTACCCAGCATGGGCGAGAGGTAGCAAAGGAAATATTTCGAATTCTTCAGAGTAACCGCTCTGTTTAGGACTACGCCATTCAGTTCGGCACACTAGCCGCCACTACCAACTGGGATTCGGCGGCCAAATCTGACGTGTTACTCTATGGGCTTAGCGAAGAGGTTAAGGGTGAAATAGCTACCCGCGACCTGCCTGCTGGCTTCCAAGAGCTGGTCGATTTGGCCATTAAGATTGACAGCCGCATAAAACAGCGTCAGCGGTAGCGTAATATCCGGTGGTCAGGAAGAACCACCAGGGGGCGTCTGAAATTTTCTCAACCCGCACCCATATCTCCTTCCTCGAGTCCTCAGTCACCATCATCTGATTCTAGGTCCCAACTGCAGAATATATACTTTATTCGGGCCTAGGTCTTTGATAGCTTATACTCCGCTGTGTGCATCCCATGGTGCACAGTATTTCATGTCAGGTCAAGTCGCAGAATGGAGTGGCTTGGAGTTAACAGCTTCGCAACTGTTTTTCCAGCTTCCTTGCTGCTGGAGCTGGGTCGCGTCTGAAATAAGGAATTAGGAAGGGCGAAAACAATTTCAGTTGCTTTTCACTACGCTATACTTCGGAAAGTTTGTTTCGTCAACGCAAATTCAGAAAAGAGAAGAACTAGAGTATGACCAGTGAATTCCTAGTCCCATTGCAAACTTTAATGTATGGAAAGCAGGAAAATTGCCTCGTGGAATTATTGGCAGATAATATCCGCTCCGTCAGCTGTTGATGGAATACTTTAAAGTGAGTATATGAGTGCAGCAGAAAGCCCTTTCCAAGCTCTGTGTATATTGATATTCAACTTTACAGAAATAGATGACGCTGCCCTTAACTCCAACATTTATAATTTCCTGGGGAGCTCTCCTTTCTGCAAGTCCCACCTGTGTAGATACGCACCCCCCCCCCCCATTCCTGGCTGCCACTGTCTGAAGAACGTTCCCGATACGAAATAATAGTGTCTCAATGAAATCTCTCCTCTTTCTCCTGAACAACAGCGAATATAACCGAAGCACTGCCAGACGTTCCTCATCCGGTCAACGGTCAATTACTGGAATCATTCTCGTGAATATTCTCTGAACCCTCTCCTATGTCACTGTATCTTTTCTAAAATAAGGAGCCCAAAAATGCACACAATACTCCAAGTGTGTCTCATTAGTGCCTTATAGAGTCTCAACAACACGTCCTTGCCTTCTTCATCACGTGCACAACCTGGATGTGAACTTCGTGGGTATCCTGCACGAGGACTCTCCTTCCCTACGCATCTCTGCATTTTGAATTCTTTCCCCATCGAAATAATAGTCTGACCGTTTATTTATTCCACCAAACTGCATGAACGCACATTTTCCAACATTGTATTTCATTTGCCACTTTTTTGCCTTTTCCTCTAAACTATCTAATTCTCTCTGCAGTCTTTCCGTTTCCCCAGCACTATCCACCCCTCCAGCTATCTCCGTATCATCGGCAAATCTAGCCACAAATCATGAATTCAATAGTCCAAATCACTGACATACGTTGTAAGAAGCGGTGGTGCCAATACCGACCCTTGTGGAAATCTAATGGTAAAAGGCAGCAAGCCAGAATAGGATATTTTTATTCCCACAGTCTGTTTTCTGCCCACCAGCCAACGTTCCACCCATGCTAGCAACTGCCCTATAACTCCATGGATTCCTATCTTGTTAAGCAGCATCATGTGCGGCACCTTGTCAAAGGCCTTCTGAAAATCCAATTACACCACATCTCCTTTGTCTACCGTGCTGTAATGTCCTCAAATATTGCAGTACGTTAGTCAGGCGGGGTTTTCCTTTCGGAAAAGCATGCTGTTTTGGCAGATCTTGTCATGTGTTGCAGGTACTATGTATTCACATTCCTGAAAGTAGATAGATAGATAGATAGATAGATAGATAGATAGATAGATAGATAGATAGATAGATATATAGATAGATAGATAGATAGATAGATAGATAGATAGATAGATAGATAGATAGATAGATAGATAGATAGATAGATACTTTATTCATCCCCATGGGGAAATTCAGCATTTTTTCCAATGTCCCGTACACTTGTTGTAGCAAAACTAATTACATAAAATACTTAACTCAGTAAAAATATGATATGCATCTAAATCACTCTCTCAAAAAGCATTAATAATAGCTTTTCAAAGGTTCTTAAGTAGTTTACTTAAATACATTAAATACAATCAACCCCGGCACTTTAACATATCTTACTCCTGGCGGTTGAATTGTAAAGCCTAATGGCATTGGGGAGTATTGACCTCTTCATCCTGTCTGAGGAGCATTGCATCGATAGCAACCTGTCGCTGAAACTGCTTCTCTGTCTCTGGATGGTGCTATGTAGAGGATTTTCAGGGTTTTCCATAATTGACTGTAGCCTACTCAGCGCCCTTCGCTCAGCTACCGATGTTATACTCTCCAGTACTTTGCCCACGACAGAGCCCGCCTTCCTTACCAGCTTATTAAGACGTGAGGCGTCCCTCTTCTTAATGCTGCCTCCCCAGCACGCCACCACAAAGAAGAGGGCGCTCTCCACAACTGACCTATAGAACATCTTCAGCATCTCACTACAGACATTGAATGACGCCAACCTTCTAAGGAAGTACAGTCGACTCTGTGCCTTCCTGCACAAGGCATCTGTGTTGGCAGTCCAGTCTAGCTTCTCGTCTAACTGTACTCCCAGATACTTGTAGGTCTTAACCTGCTCCACACATTCTCCATTAATGATCACTGGCTCCATATGAGGCCTAGATCTCCTAAAGTCCACCACCATCTCCTTGGTCTTGGTGATATTGAGACGCAGGTAGATTCCAATAACTTCCCAACGTGTCAGGGAAACAGGTCTGTAGCTTACTTCCTGCTGCCGCCCGCCGTTCTTAAATAGCGGGAAAACATGAGCGTTATACTTTGTCGCTCCTCCTTAATTACAAATATTGCTTGTGAACAGTATACTACGTTATATAGCAGTCTTTGTTTATTTAATGTGTTGTAATAGTGTCGATTAAAATAGAGTGCGTCGATGTATCTGATAATTTATTTAAAGAAATATTCAAGAAAGTCATGCAACGTAGTATCAAAATGAAGCGAAATAACCAGTTTGTCTCTTTTTCACTGACATTGTTATGCCACGCTCATAATTTGACTCTCAATGTCACTATCTCTCACACACTCAGTTTTTCGCTCCCTATAAACCACGCTTGTGTTTTGTGTCCAGGAAACAGAATGAGTAACTAACAACTTGAAGGTTGGGACAGAAACCGTTCCTGCTTGTGACATCATCGTGCGTATTTTTTGTGATATAGATTGTAATGTTTTCGTGATGTCTTCAATTTCCTAATATAGAAATCTAAAGGTCATTTCATGAGCTCTTGAACAGTGTTTCATTCCAGCGCAAGACTGCTATAAAAAACCCACCGGGGACTAATATACAGCAGGTTTATCAACGATTTTACATTCTTAATTTTTGAAGGATTAACATCAACGTGCCAGAACAATTGCTCTTTGCATATAATTTGTGTCTGAGAGTCGAAATATATGAATGTCCGTCTGTGTGTGTGAGGGAGAGAGAGAGTGTGCTTGTATGTGAGTGTGTGTGTATGTGTGTTTTTTATATATATGCAGCAGTCGCTGGACGTTCACTTACAGTAATATGTGCAGATAATACGGAAACAATGACATGGAATAAAAAAGTGCACACCCTAAGATTTGTAAAGCAGGTCCGCTTTTGCTAGAAGTATCCCAGTTACCAAATGTGCAATTATTTTTAACCGCGTCAGCGGCAAGGGTAGAATAAACAAGTTACAGAATTCATGGTATTTAATTAGAATAAGACAATAAGGCCACAAGTCGTAGGAACAGAAATTGTGCTGTTTGCCAATCAAGTCTGTATTGCCATTCAATCACGGCCGATCATTTCTTTTCCTCTTCAAACCTATTTCCAGGACCACACTCTGTAACATTTTAATACTCTGTCCAATCAAGAACTTACGTATTAATGACTCAAATACACCCAACGGCCTGGCCTACACAACCGCATGTGACAACAAATTCCATGCATTCACCACTCTCTGGTTAAATGCATTTCTCCGGCTCTCTGTTTTGAATGGAAACGCCTCTCTTCTGATGTTGTGCCCTCTTGTCCTGGATTCTCCAAACATGGGAAATATCCTTTCCACATCTACTCTACCTAGGCCTTTCAAATTCGAAAGATTTCAATTGGCAATACCCTCATCCTTCAAAATTCCAGCGAGTACAGGGCCAGAGCCGACAGACCGACTCGTATGATAACCCTTTCATCCCTGAAATTAACCCTGTGAACATCGGCTGTACTCTATTCAAGCAAACATGCATTTTTTTTCTATAATGAAGAACATAAAGTTGTTCACTGTAGGATAGGTGAGGCCTTATAAGTGTCTTATAAATCCTCAGAATCATATCCCAGTTCTTGTATTCTAGACCTCTTGAAATTAATACTAAGGTTGCATTTGTCTTCCTCACTAGCGACTGAATCTGCGAGTTAACTTTAATGGTGTTCTGCACAATGGCTGCCAATGCATTTTGCATCTGAGATTTTTGGTTTCCTCCCCGTTTATAGTCCGAATATTTATTTCTACTACCAAAGTGCATGGCTATGGATTTTCCAACATTATATTTCATTTTCCATTTGCTTGCCATTTCTGCTAATCTTTCCAGGTCCTTCGGCATCCTGTTTTTTATGTTTGCAGCGCTACGGTTCCATCTACCAATCATCGTAAGTCTGCACCTTGGCAGCCAACCAGGCAAGGATACTATTATTCTTAGTCTCTGCCACCTTCCAAACAGCCAGTGCTCTAAAATGTTACAACTGTCCTGTAATACCACAGGCTCTTAACTTAGTAAGCAGCCTAAAGTGCTGCACCCGATGAAAGGCCGAATTCACCTTTCCCCTTCTTTTAAAGAGTGGAGTGATATCTGCAATTATACAGTCCTCTGACACGACCCCAGATTCCAATGATGATTGAAAGAGCACTGCATATGCTGGCACAAGCAATAAGACTAACCTATTCAGAAGCTCAGGGTGTAGTCGATCTGGTTCGGTAGACAGTGCCTTTAGCATTTTCACCTCCTTCTCCCTTGTAATAGTAACTGCAGGCACTTCTCTTCCGACACACACTATAACAACTGGCCTACTGCTCGTGTCTTTCACAGTGAAGACTGATGAAAATGCTCATTTAGTTAATCTGCCATCTCCTGGCCGACAGTTTTCTTTTTATTTATCCGGCCTCATTTTCCTGCAATCCTATATCCATTCTCAGCTCTCTTTTACTTTTCAACATACTTGAACAGGCGTTTAATATTTAACTCGACATTATTTTCTATCCTGCGATTATATTTCATCTTTCCCCTTCTAATGATTCTTTTAGTTGTTCTCTGTAGGTTTTTTTTTAAACTTCCCAATAGTGTATCACATTTATTTTAGTAATAGTTTATTTTTTTCTTTGTTGTACATTCTATCTTGTATTTTTACATTAGCATTGGCTTCCCTTATCAGCCACGGTTGTAATATTTTGCCATCTGATTATTTCTAAATTTTTGAATACAAATGTCCTGCAGCTTACTTTTTTTTCACCAAAAACGCTTGCCATCTCTGTCAGCAGCTCCTTCCAATTTACTTTGGCCAACTCATTCCTCATACGACTGTAATTTCAGATCCATTTCCAAACTTATTTTTCCATTCGACCTGCATGTTAAAATCTTCCGTGGCAATCATACCACTGCCCCTTGGAAAAGCCTTTTCCATTTCCTATTGTAGTATGTGGTCCCACTCCCATCCACTATTGGGAGGTTTGTATATAACTGCAATAAATATCATTTTACCGTTGCATTTTATTTACTTAATCCAGAAGGATTCAACATATTCTGATGCCATGTCACACATTTCTATTGATATATATTGATATATTCTACGTATTTTCCTTCCATGAATTCTGGCCCATACCGTCAATAAAACAGCCGCAGTATGAAGCGGCCAGACACTTTTATTGTTGCAAGCCATCGTATTGCCCGCACCCTACGTCAACGTGGCCCGTGATGGCCAGGGAAATTCGAATCAGCTGAATCATGTGGACGTGCCATACAACTTTTTAGTTTGTTGCTCTTTATGTCAGCCGTTGACCTGCCATTGTCTTTGGAATATTGCAGTAGCCGGCCTCTCAACTGAATTTGTTGTACAACAGCATTAAAATAAACTCTCAGTTCTTGCGCGTCTATATGGGCTGGGGGTATTCTGGTCTATGGAATTATTGGCGTAGGTGTCATCGCGCGAAACTGCTATATTACAGACATTCGGAGCACAATGTGCAACAAACTCATTCACTCCTCTTCTGTATGTCACTTGTGCTGTGGAATTGTTATTATAAAGTGTCTCTTCCTGTATTATGTAAGCCCGATAGGTACTGGTACAATCCGCGTGCTTTCGGGATTCAGGCCCTTGGGAAAATGAATTCTATCGTGAAAAATTCCCTGTTTTACAACAAACATCAGTCTTAATGGTACAGTGGAGGTTTCTGAAACTTAAAAGTTTTCTTTTATTTACAAGATATTATCACGATACCTAGCACAGTGAAAGGCAACAGTGCAAACGCAGTTGTTCTATGGTGGAGACAGAGCCACTAGTACATATTACAGTATCTGAAATTATTGGAAAGAGCTTCACCAGAGACCAGAACTTCAACGATCGCCTCTCCGCAATATTTCGTAAAAGAGTTTCCAATACCGAAATGACGGTTCACACTCCTGCAATTTATCGCTCCGCCCTGCTTTTCGATGCAAAGGTCTCCGCATTGGTGGAACGTGCACGTTATGTCCGTGCTGTCAAAACGGGGAATGTGCTGTGATAACTTAGAGATGTGATGTTTGTTTCAAGATGTTAAAAATGCACCATACAACGTCTTTACTTTTCCATCTGCGTTGTCACTCTCAAAAACATCCTTCCGTATGTAAAGGGGGTTTCTTCTTTTTCTTTGTTACTCTGTATGTTAATCAAAAGGGCTTCTTTGTTTTGTTAAAAGTAGGAATGCTTCTTTGTTGCGAGAGAGTGCTGGAAGCTTGTTTGGGTTAAAATTTACTGATAGCGGGAATTGTATACCTTTGTTAACCAATTGGGATTAATGTTGTTCTTACTTCTGAGTCTGTAAGCTATTGTTGTTGGGCTTTTGGGGAGAACGGCGCGAGGGGGTGAGAGAGAGAGGAAGCGATGCTGTGAACTGGGCGAAGAACGGACCCCAAGCGGGGATCCAAGGCCAGGAGATACCCCGAGGAGAAGAGACGAAGATAGATGTGCTAGGTCGACCACTTCGGGTGGTCCTGAGCTGCGAGTCGAGGAATTCGGAGGGGATCGACTGGTGGCCAGAAGACTTCACTAATTGAGCTCGAACGGTTGTGCACGAATTGGTTTGGACTTTGATAAGTTTGGCGCTTTTACTTTATTTTCTTTTCCTTCATATATACTGTATGGTTATTAGTCGCTTAGTTATAGCATTTTTTTTTACAAATTTAAATCATTTAATCGCTTTTTGTCCTGGTGAGGCGGAGACATCACACAGCTGTTTACCCAGTTCAGCGGGGCCGAAGGCTGCTCCCTCTGGACGAGAAAGAGCTGAGTAAGCCTGAAGCGACCCAGGGGGTTACACGTAGGAGGAAATTCGCGACTCATTTGTGGTATTCGTCATGATTTAATACCACAGTCGCTTCTAATTTAGCCTCTCATCGAATCTCATCACTAAGTTCCAAATCCTGGACCTCGAAACAACTGTCTGCAAATAAATTGTCAATTTCCTTACTTGCAGATGCCAGCCAGTACGGAATTGGGTCAGAAACTTTACCACAATCACCATCAACAGCATTGCAGCACAAGACCGTTAGGCTTGTTGCTTTACCAACTATATACCCATTTATGGCTGCATGACAAACTGTTCCGAGAATGCCTTATTTAAGACTACTGACAAAGCTGTTCATGTTTGTCAAATTAAGCAGGGTTACCAATCGGCATAAAGAAGAGTGGTAGAAATTTCGGTTGAATAGTGCCACAACAAAGAACTCACGTTCAAGCGAAGAATCAACAAGTCCATGAAGAAGTCGTCATTAGTAAATACAAGGCACGGAGACTATGTAACTGCACACAAAATGCTGGAGGAACTCAGAAGTCCCGGAAGTATCCATGGAAAAAATCATGGAGGGGAAAACGTGATAAGAAGTGGTGAAGGCGCCCTGAAGCCATTACTGCAACATTGAGAAAACGATGCGTATGCCATCAGATTTGAATCTAACGAAACATACTGTCAGGTATTGTTCCTCCTAATTAAATGTGGCCCTATCACGACAGTGAATGAGATCATGGATGGACATATTGGAATGGGAATGAGAAGTTGTTTAAAATGCATGGCCACCTGGCGACACTGCACCTCTGCATCGGTTAATGTAATATAATTCCGGAGAGGTCTCTTGTATATCGGTGAGTCCCGACGTAGATTGCGCGAACTCTTCGACCAGCATCTACACTCCTTCTCCCAGAACAAGCGGGATCTCCTAGTTCTGTGTGGGTGAAGGTCGAGGAAATACATGAGATGCAAGTGAGGCAAAGTCGCTGGAAGGGACAGAGACACTCTTCATTTGATGAAGGAGAAAATGTGTGCTGTTCTGTACGTGAAGCAATACCAGTGCAGTCGTCCGTGTAGCACAGAAAGAGTTGTGGAACGTTGGAATCTTATCATTGTAAGTTTGGAACATGAACTGTTCCACGTTGGTAATGAAGTACCGCCATAGCGGGGGTGTGGTTGTAGTATTCCGGGTTCCCAAGGATACACCATGGTTTGGAGAAAGTGGTAGAATCCAAAGCAAAATTTGGTTGCGTGACAACCAGATACGCAATGTCGTTCTGCTTCCCTGATATTTATTTGCGAAATAATGTGTCCGATAAGCTCAAATGACAGTCTGGTTAATTTCTCCAAAATGTCCTCTCTGTACAGTCAACAACATTGTTTTCATTATCACCAAAGCCCGCAGTGTTCAATGCAACTCTGAAATGGTACTAAAAACTGCAGACTAATTTCAAGGAGTTCATCATGTTCTCATTGTAATAGTTATTGTTAATATATGTATATTATTTTCTCACTCAAGCTGGTAAAACCTAAGGTCGGACAGATCCCCAAACGCTCATATTTAGTTGCTGGGAGATGTCGAACTGTTCTTTTGGTGCTTAGTATTGTGGATTTCTGAAGACTTACAAGGATATTGCTCTGCATGCCTTGATGATCAGTTATATTTTGAAGTGAATTTGCGATGATAACATCTGTAGAGATTACCATCAGTGCAAGGTATACCTGTTCATTTTTCCAAATTCATTCAATTTCATATTTTAATACAGCATATTACAGATGTTTTTTTAACAGTTACTGATTTCTATGAGTCAAGTGTTTGTGGAATTATTATGTATGTTAAGTTAGTTGTTGTTGCTTCTCTATCCTGTATTATTATAGGGCCATAGAACCATAGAACACTACAGCATAAAAAAACAGTACATTTGGCCCTTCTAGTCTGTGCCAAAACTTATTTCCGCTAGTCCAATTGAACTGCACCCAGTCCATAACCCTCCAGACCTCTCCCATTTATTTATCTATCCAATTTATTCTGAAATCTTAAGAGTAAGCCTGCATTTATCACATTAGATGACAGCTGGATACACACCCCCACCACTCTCTGAGTGAAGAAATTCCACCTAATATTTCCCTTAAACCTTTCCCCTTTCGCCATAAAGCCATATCCTCTTGTATATATCTCTCTTAATCTAAGTTGAAAGAGCTTACTTTATTTACTCTGTCTATAACCCTCATAATTTTGTAAACCCCTATAAAGTTTCCCCTTATTCTTCTACTCTGAAAGGAAGAAAGTCCCTTCCTGTTCAACCTTTCCCTGTAACTCAACTCCTGAAGACCCGGCAACATCCTCGTATATCTTCTCTGCACTCTTTCAATCTTACTGCTATCCTTCCTATAGTTAGGTGACCAGAAATACACACAATACTCCAAATGTGGCCTCAACAATGTCTTATAATACCTCACCATAACATCCCAACTCCTATACTCAACTTTGATTTATGAATGCCAAGATGTAAAAAGCCTTTTTTACAACCCTGTGTACCTGTGACGACACTTTCTGCGAATTCGGTATCTAATCTCTCAGATCCCTTTGTTCCTTGGCGCTCTTCAGTGCCCTACCATTTACTATCTATGTCCTAACTTGACTTGTCCTTCCAAAATGCAACATCTCACACTTGTCTCTATTAGATTCCATCTGCCATTTTTGGCCCATTTAACCCGTTGATCCAGATCCCTCTGCAAGATTTGAAAGCCTTCCTCGCTGCCCACAACACCTCCAGTCTTAGTGTCATCAGCAACCTTCCTGATCCAATTTACCTCATTATCATCTAGATAATTGATATAAACAACAACAACAAAGGCCCCAGCACAGATCCCTGAGGCACACCACTAGTCACAAGCTTATGACTGTTAACTTTGCCTTTAATCCTGGCAGGAATCTGCAAACTCTGCAGTCTCAGAATTTCGCATTTGAAGTCCTTCCACTTACTGAACACTTCCTTGCCAGAAAACTACTTATCCCAATCCACTCTTCCTAGATCTTTACATATTTCCACAAAATTTGCACTTCTTTCTGTAATATATATTATGTAGCGGTGTGCTACACGCAGTGCTGCAATAACGACACGGAGTCGGTGAGCTGCAGTTACAAAAGAGATTTATTCAAACTTCGCAGCCTCGCTTTAAAGCCTTCCTGATCCCGCCCTCCCCGGGCAGGAATGCTATAGGAGGCGCGTATTCACAGTCCCGTACCGAGCGCGGGCTTTTCCGCTTGCTGGTGAAGCAGGCTTGGCGCCCCTTTTGGGATTGGTCTCTATGCCGGCGCGTGCCGCATTGTGAGCCTGTACGAGTGCGCTAGGAAGTGGGTCGCCACAATTATATATATTCGGACATATATTGTATCCGATGGGTAATTATGGATTGCCTATCTGTAAAAGCGTGTAATATAATTTGGGGTATTCTGACTCCAAATCTCTATCAACTTTGTATTTTTGTAACGTACAATTTATTTTATTAGTTTTTATTTTAAAATAAGATATTGATGAATGACGTTTGTTAATTGTTTGCACATCTCTGGATAATTAGATAGTGTTAAATTGCTATAGTTTCTTTTCCTACAATAGTCCTGTCCAACTTTCATGGTTATATCTGCAGAAATGATGTTACGATTGATTGAATTATTATTAAGTTTTTTTTTCTTCCCGATAGCAAAACACTGTAAAAGCTTACATACAGGCGTAGATTAGCACGCTCAATTGCGAAGAACTTTCGGTGTATTCTAGATATATTTCGTGTAGTGGCCTTCTGAAGATGTACGTATATATTACTGCGTATTACTAGTTGTCTAATCTTTCCTGTCGTACATTTGAGATGACACCATTTGTAGATGTCATCTCTATTTGAAGGTTCGATTGCAAATGCGAAAATATTTCTATCTATCCCATCACCTTACTTAATTCCATCCAATTCTATCACCCACAAGCGTTTTACTACTCCCTCCGAATCTCCTGTCAACTACTCTTCTATGCAGAATAGTTTGTGCTCCCTCACCAGCCTACCAACCGACTAATCGCAGCAAATTCCATTAGTAGCGATAGACAAGAGGGTAGGATTAATGGGTGCATGATATATGAGGGTTAAAAACAATGCGAAGAGACAGGGAGGAAGGGATTCTGACACAGAAGGAGTAAATTGCGAGGAGGAAGCAAATTGCAAAATAAAAAAGACAGAATGTCCAAATACTTGGTAGAGAAATTTGAAAATAAGTTAAGATTTCTATTCTTAATCCATAGGGCATTGCTGAACAGTGGCCAAATATAGAACACAGAGCTAATGCAGAAATGATATTTCGACAAAATTAGAGGATGTCCTTCTTGTTAGAGAACTGGGGCGAGCGCTAAGATTGACAATAAGCGCAATGCTAGTGTTGATCTACTGACTGGACTGCAGGCACCCGAAACACCAAAAAAAACAACAAGCAAAGAATTTGCGAATGCTGCATCCAGAGACAGAGAAGCAGTTTCAGTGACAGGTTACTATCGATGCAATGCTCCTCAGACAGGATGAAGAGGTCAATACTCCCCAATGCCATTAGGCTTTACAATTCTACCGCCAGGACTTAAGAACTTTTTAAAAGCTATTATTAATGCTTTTTGAGACGGTGATTTAGATGCATATCATATTTTTTACTGAGTTAAGTATTGTATGTAATTAGTTTTGCTACAACAAGTGTATGGGACATTGGAAAAAAAGTTGAATTTCCCCATGGGGATGAATAAAGTATCTATCTATCTATCTATCTATCTATCTATCTATCTATCTATCTATCTATCTATCTATCTATCTATCTATCTATCTATCTATCTATCTATCTATCTATCTATCTATCTATCTATCTATCTATCTATCTATCTATTTATCTATCAACTGCAATGTGTGGATGATGTGAAGTGAAACGCTCCTTCTCGTTATAGCTAAAGCAATTAATTCAAGTAGTAGAAATATTTTCTATATATAAGCCATGAACTATCGGATAAACTTCAGCAGAGGACAGAATGATAGGGTTTATCTTTGCGTATTTTCGAACCTGTGAGTTTAGCGCTGGATTCTTGGTCTCTTTTCTGCAGTTTTCGCGCTCGCAGGTTTTTGTACAGACCCTTTCGTGTTTTGAAACGCTGTGTAAGCCACCACGTTGAGGTTTTGGTGCATCGGACTTCCTCCTGTATATCAATGTGCTCTTCCCCGACTGATGGCACATTGGTACAAAGCCGAGTCGTTCGTTTGCAGCTTCGAGATCTTTAACATGCTGATTTTCTTCTCAGGATCGATAGAACTGAATAAATGTCCTTCGGCAGCATTCTCCTGACTATGATCGCCAGAGGTATGCCTCTGGAGCAGAAGTTTTGGAGGCTCTGTTTGAAGCTGCCGGAACCAGTGTACCGTGTACATACAAAACCCTAAATATTCGCAGGTTAATGTGACGACGTCATCAGAATAAGAAGACTGAAAAGGCGGACTCTTGGACACTAGTGATAATGGATCTGAAGGAATTTAAAAGAGGTATCATTATTACTTTAATACCGTTATTGGATCCGCCACCCATAGGAATAGGTGAAGGATTCACACCTGCTGCTTTCGTTCACAAATGTCTCCAAAATATTTTTATTAACCTTGGACATTCTTCCGGCCACTTGCTGAGGTCAAGAAATCATTGACAGGTGGTGCAGCAGACAAAATGAAATTATCAGGAGGAGAAATAGAAGTACTTCAATTAAATCGGAGATAATCTGACGCCACAGCAATTAATAATTAAAATATAGAACATTTTTGAAACAACTTCCCTAAGCCTGCTCTGAGAGAGATGGAGGATCTACCTGTTATATTGTGTAATTTTCAATGTTTTATTAATTTTTGTGAGGGAGGGAAGAATGGGAAAAATAACTGAACAATACATTTAATTAGAACGTCTGATGCACCATCTACAAATATGTTGTTTCTTGATTTAGCAGATTAATATCCATGAGAAGGGAATAATTTTCCTTGTTTTTGATGAGGACCTGTGTGGAATGAGTACACGTTGTTAAATTTAATACACTTCCGTTAAAACTTCCTAACTATTCTCTGTAACGCATCCCAATGCTAAAGGAGCTCAGCAGGCCATGCAGCATATGTGGACAAGACTAAACAGGTGATGTTTCAGTAGAGATAGTGCATCAAGTTATTCATAGATGTAAACTGGCTTGTTGAGATAAACTAGCATTTTGGGTGTGTTGATTGAGCTTCCAGCATCTGCAGATTTTCTCATTTTTACCCATTTTCTATGCCAGGTAATCCTCCATTTTATTTACAGATCAGTCAGCTTTCAGATGTTTTCTTATTCCCCTTCACTGCTTTTTTACTTCTTTTGCTGCATATGCTATATATACGCTGTCAACTTAAAATGTTCTCAGTCATTCTGTAGATGTTGTTTGCATTGCAATTTACATGGGGGTATCAGTTTCATTCGCAACCGGGCGTCTACACTGTCTAATTGAATCTATAGCTTACGCATGATCAATAGTTACTTTCTCAATCTTGCAACATGCAGTTTCTGTAGACCTGCAGAGTCACTCAGCACAGGACTTCGCTGAAAGTTTAGTCAGTCATGATTGCTATGTGCAGACCCAAGATGAACATTTCCTGTGCTGCACCCAAAACCGCCTGCTGTCAACACAAATAACCGTTTTGCATATAAGAATGGACCCTTAGCGCTCCACTCCTTCTGTATGGGTACAGAGATTTGCTGCCTTTTCTTAACTGCACTTTTCCCTAGGCGCGTTCATTGCTGACCATCTAAACGTGTTACTATTTCATGAAACCTAATCTCCAAAATCTCAATGAAACGTGATATATTCAGGAAAACTGTCCCCACAAGCACATTGATAAAACGGCTTTATAAATTTCGCCAGTTCAGATACTTACCTACTGTGACTATAACCGTGGACCCAGTTCCGTATTTATAGTCAGTGTAGTAACTCACAGTGATATGACTCTCAATCTCACTGGTGCAAGAATCATCCTCAACTCCGTCGAATCAGCAGTCGTCATTGGGAAGTGCAAAAATATTCAAGTCATTTAAAACATCAACAGCATTATTCAGTGTCCCACAAACACCAGTGATGCTACCTGTGAGCAAGAATACTCCATAAAATGGCCTGATCATATTTTCCGAATGTCGGTTCCCCAAACTGCAGGCATCGTCAAAGACAAACTCCTGAAATGGACAAAGTACAACTAAATTTCCCAGACACAGCGTGAAAGTAATCCGACATACGATTTCATTTCCCGACTCCAGAACATATACCTTATCGGGGCAGTAAGATCTTGTTCGATTATCCTCCGTTGTGTATATCCCAACCTCCACAGTGTTTCGTGTCAGGTACTAATCGGAGAACAGGAGAGGGCTGGAGATAACAGCTTCCAAACTGCTATTATCTATTTCATGCTGTCGGAGCAGAGTTCCATCCGAGGTAAGGGTTTGGGAAGCGGAAAATCATTCTCAGTTGCTGTTTGTTTGATTTTTTTTGCGAAAAGTGATTTTGTATATGTAAATTCAGAAGAGAAAAGTACTGGAGTGGGAACAGTAAACTTCCTGCCCCATTACAAAAAAATACTGTATGGAATGCAGGTCAAGTGCCTCGATGTATTAACGACAGATTAACTGCATTCTTAAAGTTGTTGATGGGATAATTTAGCGAATATTTGAGTACGGCGGAAATCCTTTTCCGAGCTCTGTGTATATTGATATTGAACTTTACATAAATAGGTGGCGCTGTCCTTAACTCCAAGATTCATGATTTTCAGGGTAATTGTCATTTCTGCTTTATTTTCCGTTATTAAATATCTTCCTCCTGTGTAGATCCGTTCTCCCTCCGTTCCTGGCTGCGTCTGCTTGATAAACTGACCGGTTACAAAAATATCGCTTGTCCATTTTTTATGGAACCTGCATGTGATGGTGAGGGACTGGCATTCATTTTTCGTCACCGCTGTCGGGCTCTGGGTCACGGACTGGCTGAAGAAGACTGGAAATTAAGAATTGGAGAAGCGAAGTGCCATTATATGTGAAACACGCAAAACGGCATATACTATAATTTCATGAAATTCCGAATCTACTTTTTCAGTTTTATATCTATGTCGCATAATGTGGAAAGTTGTGAATAGTACTCACGGCGAAAGCAGAGGCACAGCGTGACATTGAAGAGAAAGTTCATTGTTTCCTCTCCGGGTGTCAGATGCTTTATATTACGCAGAGCGAGAGTGTCGAGGTAGTTTCTTCCCCAGAAATGGGCACAGACCCTCGGCTGGAAGCTGATGCAGATTTATGTAATTGCTGCGCTGTTTCCGAATTATGATTTCTGCCACAAACCGGCAGGTTTAGTCAGCAATTGGTATGTTTCTATTTCCTGCAAAGCATTTAAAACTGATGAGAGAGGTCCTCCCCGACGGTTTTAACCAATCGGAGTAATGCCTCGTCTATTGAATAAATACGAACAGTCGGTCGAGTTGCCAAACGGAAATGACATAATTTACATGTGCCATGCTGAAAAGAAGTCTCGTCAACATAATTGCTGCTATTACTGTTTTTGAAAATATATCATCAGCCACTTCTAGGTGTTTCACGGAATGTCATCAACGATATAGAAAACAGCAAGAAGGTGTCAGAATTGGAACAAGTGATTTCTTGGGCGTTGTGAAAGTTGGAGGCAAAGATAAGGAAATTGACGACTTCAGCATGCGTACATGAGGAACAACAACACAGTCTCCGTGTAGCACAAAAATAGTCGGGCAACGTTGTGACGTTACTAGTGTAGGCTTGGGACATGGAGTGCTCTACGTAGGTGATGGAAGTTTTGCTAATGCAGGGACTAGGCGGATGGGGGAAAACATGCCGGTACCTTTGTCTGCACCAAAGTAGGAGGATCTGAAAGACAAAAAAATGGTGTTTGTGGAAACCAGTTTTTCAATATTATTAGGCTTTCCTGCTATTTATTTTCGGGATACTGTACGCGATAGAATCAGATTCCAGTCCGACTAATTTCAACGATGTTCTTTCTCTTCACAGACAACAAGATTACTTGAATTCTCAACAAACCAGCTTCTAGAAAACTCACCCAACTGTGCCTGCAGTGAAATGCAGATGAGTCGATGTACTTCTGTATCGGAACGAGTACGTATCCAGTCCTTCTCAATTACGTTTGCAGTCATCACCTGACAGTTGCTCAGTTAATTCTCCTGTATACCACGCATCTTCTCCTATGCCTTGTTTTAACATGCCTCTCCATAGATGCCGGCGAGCCTGCAGAGTTCTTCAAGGACGTTGCATCTGTCCATCTGGATTTCCAGAAAATAAAGAATATTTTGTGAAAATTTAATATTAAATTTGACTTTGATATTGTTCGACGGATATGACAGGTCAGACCACAGGGTGAATGAGGGGATGTGAAACGGTTCTTCTCCTACGATTCAGTTATGAGGGGTGGCATGCCCAGGGATTTGCTAGGTGACACCTAACAGACTGATTTCCAATAAGCACATGGAACATTTATTTTAGACAAAGTGCAAAACATTCTATCAAACATCTATGTCACCCTAAGTAAACATATTGCGACACTTAATGGTCAGTTACACTTCCAACTCAACAAGTACTTCATAAAGACTCCCCGAATAAATAAAAATCTAAACATTCAATATACAAATATCTAAGAGTGCGCATGGGCCCTCCTATATCAGAAGCATAATTTTTTTAATGTTAATTTAGCACTACTCAGGACCTGTGTGAAGATGAGCCCGTGGAGTGTAAGGAAAACAAGTACGTCTCTGGCACGTGCTATTTATATACCTCCGAGTCGCCATGAGGCGAACACTACTGTCATAGCTAGCAGGGGAACCAAAATATTGATGAATCCATCTGAAGGATAATTCAATGAACAGCCAGTACCCCAGAAAAGGCTTAAAACCACAAAAATAATCTAACCTTGCACGTTACAGTTTCTAAATAAACTTTAAACATCAAGTAAGGTGATTACCTCATATGTATAGCAATCTCATTTTCCTCGACCTGAGTATAACTGGGTTTTCTTACCTTGACTCTTGGGCCTAACATTCACTAGACTGATAAAACCGTTAGCAACATCTGCCTTGTGCAGATGCCTTGTGCAGGAAGGCACAGAGTCGACTGTACTTCCTTAGAAGGTTAGCGTCATTCAATGTCTGTAGTGAGATGCTGAAGGTGTTCTATAGGTCAGTTGTGGAGAACGCCCTCTTCTTTGTGGTGGCATGTTGGGGAGGAAGCATTAAGAAGAGGGACGCCTCACGTCTTAATAAGCTGGTAAGGAAGGCGGGCTCTGTCGTGGGCAAAGTACTGGAGAGTTTAACATCAGTAGCTGAGCGAAGGGCGCTGAGTAGGCTACGGTCAATTAAGGAAAACTCTGAACATCCTCTACATAGCACCATCAAGAGACAGAGAAGCAGTTTCAGCGACAGGTTACTATCGATGCAATGCTCCTCTGACAGGATGAAGAGGTCAATACTCCCCAATGCCATTAGGCTTTACAATTCAACCGCCAGGACTTAAGAACTTTTTAAAAGCTATTAGTAATGCTGTTTGAGATAGTGATTTAGATGCATATCATATTTTTTTTACTGAGTTAAGTATTGTATGTTATTAGTTTTGCTACAAAAAAGTGTATGGGACATTGGAAAAAAGTTGAATTTCCCCATGGGGATGAATAAAGTATCTATCTATCTATCTATCTATCTATCTATCTATCTATATATCTATCTATCTATCTATCTATCTATCTATCTATCTATCTATCTATCTATCTATCTAATGAGACCTTTGGAATGGCGAAGTTGTATGTCGAAATCCATATCCAAACATAAAACTTAGATATAGTCTTCAAAATCGAAATGGAATCAAGTTATCTCCAAAGCTTCCCAAAGTCACTGCTGGAAATGGTGGTTGAGGCTTGTGGACTTCTTATTAGTCGTTTTCAGCATGCATGTTTCCCACAATCCGCCAATTATCACTTGTTTCTCAATTTTGCAGTAGATGGTTAGTTTTTTTTTAATTGGGCATCTCGCATGTCATTCTGGGTACCCAATGTTTGATAAACTGTTTGCTTCTCATTGTTGAGACGCACAGTGATTTTGAATGTATCGTTGACAGTAACGCCCGTTCACACCGATAGTCAACCTGTTTACAGCACGAAAGGCAGACTCAGCCCTCGCTCACTCTGATGCCAATCGAACGGCAGACCACTGGAATCTAAAATACACAGTCAACTTATCTGAATTAATAACAGCTATTCTTACTGCACTAAAACGATACCAGCAGATTTGCGCTTCAAAATTATTAATCTTTCAACTCACGGGAATGTTGCACCAGCTGTCTTTTCGACTCTGAAGCAAACGTGACTTACTCTGCAAATATATCCTGTGAAAAATTTAAAAAAGAAACATTTAGAGATAACTTGTCTCTGATTTTGATGGATAAGAAAATGAAAATACACTGGAATATTTCCAGGGTCACAATGAGACAAGTGAGATGTTTAGGTACCTACTTGTTGTGAGATCATCTCTTTTCCCGAGCAAATTTGTTTGCATTCATGCAAAGACTCTGGATCTCGCTGCTGCAAAGACCATTTCTAAAACAACCTCATGGTGAGCCATCATCATCTGTTGCCAAATTACGTCAGGACATTAAAAACAAACTCTCTGTTCCAGTTCGGATCCACCCGTTCCCACTAACCCAGAAATTTCATTAAACTGCCCTTAATTGATGGTACCATAGCAGTTTTACAAAAGTGGGAAAGCGCCGAGAATCATTCATGAAAAGAAAAACACAATTAAAATAAAATTTGCTCATGCTCTACAGCCGGAAGTTACACTAATTATTCCGCATCAGACTGGCCAATATATATTAATGAGGCCGAGATTTTTGATTGACTCTCTTCCTCCGTGAATGCACAAAACTGTAGCAATATTTATTGTCTGTAATTCTGGCATTCACAGTTTATCTGTGAGTCAAAAGTATAGAAATTAGCAGCTCAACAATGCGTAACCCGTTCCCGGTTGTAGAATATGGTCCGATATAGAGTAATGTATTCCGAAGGGGTACCAGACTTTCCTAATACCCATTTATTAAAACCATTAGCGGGAAAGATAGCACGGTCCGAATAAATTGCGCAGTAAGGAAATTAAATGTTTGAACTGTCCGCTCAGAAACAAGTCTGTGGAGACACTAGTGCCGCGGATTCGTGTTTTCACTTTTTGGGTTGATGTGCAGTGAATGTTTCATTTCGCCCAGAATCCCAGCTCCAACCTATGCATCTTCCCAATAAACATCCGATTTACAGAAATCGGTGCACTGACTCAACTTTGAGATTCAGAATTCCGAGTGTATTTCTCGTTCCTGTTTGAAAATAAACCGTAAAAACTCATCCACCCTGCTTGAATACGGTCGCACCCTGTTCTGCTCTTCGTCCGCTTGGTGATACTTGCAGAGTGATAATCATACTATCTCAAGACACCAATCTGGAAATTGCAAATTATGGTGAGAACATAACGGTTATTCATTGTCACCGTAGTCAGGCACTGAATCACCGGTTGTCTCAACGATCCTGGAAATGAAAATGTGATAGATTAATGGGAATCAGTGCAAATAATTCAGTAGTCTTGGTTGAAATTGGGAATTCTTTCATTCAGTTTGATATTAACCTGTAATCTCCAGATGAGCGGCAAATTCTGTCATGGCGTAAACAAGGGACGGGCTGATGAAGGGAAGGATATCCTTTGGTTTCGATGAAAACTCATTTCCACAAATGTACATTCTGTCTCAAATTGCTTCAATTAACTAATAAGACAAATGTCTCCTTTTTCCCTTTGCCCCTATCAATCAGAGTTTGCTTTGCTCTCTCCATGCCATTCCGGTTCCGCAAGTTGAACCCAAATTGTTTTCTCGAAGTTACATTTATTTTGAAATTTTAACAGTTCCCCTTTAAATTGTACTCTGCTTCATTTTCCAGGTTGCTGCCAGTCCAGCAGAATAACTTAAGAATAATTTCTGCATAGAATTTGAACATGTACTCCTATGCATTTATGTTTGCTTAACTACTGTTAAGGTTTGGGTACCAACCCGTGTAACATTTATATTATAACTATATAACCATATAACAATTAGAGCACGGTAACAGGTCATCTCGACCCATTCTAGTTCGTGCCGAACGCTAACTCTCACCTAGTCTCACCGACATGCACTCAGCCTATAACTCTCCATTCCTTTCCTGTCCATATACATATCCAATTTTACTTTAAATAAGAATATCGAACCAGCTTCTACCAGTTCTACTAGAAGCTCGTTCCACACAGCTACCACCCTCTGAGTAAAGAATTTCCCCCTCGTGTTACCCCTAAATTTCTTCCCCCTAACTCTCAACTCATGTCTTCTTGTTTGAATCTCCCCCACTCTCAATGGCAAAAAAGACTAAGATTCTATGGTCATCTTAGTTGTTCTCTGAAAAGTATTGCCATTTTTCACATCACAGGACATTATCTTGTATCAGATCGGCTCTTCCAGATCAAAATGGAAGTTGCCTTTGTTTTACATTTTTTATTTACCCTTAGAATGTTCTGTTCTTTTCTTACCAATACGAAGTACCACTGGTGCTGCAGACGGTATGAATTTCTTTGCACCTGTTCTTGTTCTACATATCTGAAAATATGACTGTAAGTTCTACTGAAATATTAGACTTTGGTTTTAATATGTTGAAGTTCTACTATTGATCGTCTTCGTATTTTCAAACTGTATTCCCTCTTTCACAACTGAGATAATCTTTGAGAGGAATTTCACAGTCAGCAGACAATGACTATTCCATCTCATTTTACCCCTCTGCCTGCCTCGGTTTCACCCGACGGACATTACTTTAACAGGTAGTATTAATCAGCAGTAGCGATATTTGTGTGCTTAGAGTCAGTCCTCAAAAATGTAATTTTGTTTATCTTTCGTCACTGTCCATAGAAGCTTTTGCACCACTTGCGTAAATTATTTTGTTCTGCCGAAGGTGTAAGCGTCAACAGATGCAAATGATGTCACTTAGCATCAATACGGTATTAATTTTGAAAAGCATTGGGGTTTATAAAGATTGACAAGTGGAATGACAGAAAGAAGGGGTAACGATGAGAAGAACTCTAGTTATTCATTGCCTTTCCATTTTTGTGTCCCTAACACGGTCGCATGTTTATCTGGTTGGTAACCATTGCTTCTCTGAAAATACTTTGTCGTTTGTAATTTTTATACGAATGGAGTAATTGTCTGTAATTCCGAAGACCTCCTTGAATTATAAATATGCGATGTCGAAATTTAACCTGGTCATTAAAAAAAGCCTGATTTTAACGTATGGTTTCAGCTAATATATCGTCCCGTTGGTGCGTTGTGGTTATTCACCACTGAAGTAATGCGTATTGGCAGCGGGACCTCCCTCACAGAGAAACGAATGTAAGGTAGTCTTGGAGAGTACGTTAATGCAGGATTACCTTGGCGTAGTGATGTAAACTCGTAACAGAAATACCTTAAAATATCCTTTTCTGTCTAAGGCGTGGCGGACAGTGCAAACAATGCCAACCCATGTGATGAAGTAGAAACCACGGTTTATAGCTTTTATTTTCACTAGAATTTTCCAGACTGGCTACTGCTAGCCTCTCGCTCACTGATGACAGAGGAAGGTGAATATGTGTGACGGTGTCTCTTTCCTTCAAAATCCAGTCCATTCACTGTTAAATGTGTCCAAACAATTTTTACCCAGTCTTTCTTCATATTATACCGACCCATACTATAGTAAGCACAATCTGTGTTTATAATACATTCCATAGTTTAGTACCCAGACCAGGGAGTGTTGGAGTTACATTAAGCTGCAAGCACCCGACGCCGTCACTGTCGATGCGACACGTAAACTTAGGACTCCAAAGAGAGAAAACGTTCAAAATAAAGCAAAGACACACCGAATTAAATTCAGATTTATACCGCTGGTCGTGGACATTGATACTTGCTTATGAGTCTTATATCACCAGGTGCTGAAATTCTTCTTGGAAACATTTATACTCAGAGACGTAGAACCAAAGCACAGTACAGCGCGAAAACAGGTTTAATCCGAAACATCAACCATGTGTTCATTTTCATGCAACATGCCATGGAATATATTTTTCCATGTCAACTCATCTATCATATTTTACGAACTGACTGCGTTTTGCACATAATTCTCGCTGCACTATCTTCGAGGTATTTACCCAAATATCTCTTCAGCTTGGGATTGTACCTGTGTCCTTTGCTTTCGCTGGCATTTTATTCCGCATATTAATTGCCATTTGTGAAAATTATTTGACTTTGAGATCTTTTTTAAGTACCTCTCCAACTACCTCCCACTGCAAAACACACCACTGGTATGACTGTCGAGCTTATACGTAAAACTTATTAATTTATAAATTCGATAATGGGTCAACCTGCAAGGAATAATGATCCAGTGTGCTGCTCTTTAATATAAATCCCGGGTCCTCTGCAGCAGGCCGCATTCCCTTCAGCTGAGAATGAACTTGCTATTACAATGTGAAAAATGCTGTACACAGTACTCCAAACATAGATTGACCAACGAAATAGGGAACTAGAACATATTTTTCCTGATGGTAAATTCCTGATTTTCCCTTAGATGATAGAACTAGGCTTCTACGCACATTCTACAATACACACCGAAGTGGATAATCAAATTTCGCTGTGATGATTGTACGCTCTAGTTTCAATTGTTTGGTGATAATAAAGTGAAGTAAATTAAAGTAAATACACGGCTCGTTCTCCATCTGGGCCTTGAACTCCCAAATGTTTCTGATCCAAGGGAAAAAAAAGCCAGCAGTGCCTTGCCATTTATAGCATAATTCCGCTTCTGTGTTCAATGGCCAAAATGCATCATCGTCTACATGTGTCCGGTGAGATACCTTTATCATACTTCTCACCACCTCCCTAATTGTTCATTGTGAATTTACTGTAAAATCTGCACAGGACCTGTTAATTTAATATAAGCCAATAATTGCTGATTGTACAGTGCACATTCACATTAATCAAATTACTGAACAATGGGAATTCCCACCATCAGAACGCTTTCAGAATCGACTATTACCATTAATCCCTGCTTCCTTTCAGTCAATTTTAAATACCAATCGCAAGTTGCCAACTCCCATCCGACCTGATACTCGTTACCGCAATGCCATGCTGTAGCTTGCCAAAAGTTTTAGTGAAGCCGGTTTTGTAAACACCTGCGCCATATCTTCATCTATCACCTTATATCTATTCCACAAATCTCCAGTTTCTTCTTTAGTCGTGCACACGGATGCATAAAACAAGTTGACCATTCCATACTTGGCCTTGACTTTCAAGTTATGGTATAGCTTTTCACTCAGAACTCTAGTCAGTAACGTCACCACATCTGAAATCTGGCTCAGCCGTTTATAGTTCACTGGGTTGTCCATGCAACCGATCTTGAACTTATGAGGAGAACCCTTGCCGGGAATGGTCGGTGTTGTAGTATCCAACACCAGATTCGATAAACGATATGAGACTGAAACTAGAACTGTGTAGAAAAGGAGACGCTCGGTTATTTAAGTCTTCTCTTGTGGCACCAAAACACGTCTGTTAATTAGTTCGGTCACCTGAATCATTAAAGACGCTTTATCCGTCACCTATCCATGTTCCAGAGAGCTAGACCGTCGAAGCACCGGAAACTGTCCAGATCAGTACCGTGTTGTAACAGGGTCTTTTCGATCATTGTCAAATACGGACGTATCCGGTTGCTCAGACTGACGACGATGAATATCTTGGATGAGAGCCGGAACCAATATATCCCTTACAGGAACCCAGTAGCGTTTCTCAATCTGAATCCTTCCCGTTCCATGAGGAACTGCCGACCACCTCGAACATTTCGTGAATCCGAAATTCTTCCCACGGTGAAGACCTGTTTTCCAACGATTAACCGGGGTGGCGGCGTGAATAATGTCGGTGGGGCAAAATGACTGGTGTTCTCAGATTTTCATTTGGCAATTTGGGAAGTATGATTATCCATGGGGGTCTTCTGCAGATGCAATGTACAAGTTATCTGGTTTACATTTTGGAGTAACTTTAAGAGTCCAATGCACAATCGTAAGCTCATCTGGGCGCCAATTTCCTACAATCCACACGGAGAGACAAAACCTTGCGTCGACAGCAAGACCTGATGCCCACACTGCCAAACTGGCCCCTGTTTTATCGTGCAGATTGGCGTTCATTCCAGCTTTCCGTGTGGAGGCTAACAAAACTCCCCTGCCGTAGACATCTACTTTCCTTGGTGGATAGGGTCTTCTACCTCAGGGACTTCAATCTCCGATTCCTGCTCAGGGAATACTGGCGTCGATTACGAAAATCGGCACACGAATCGTGACATCTACTGGGCTGAATGATGACGAATGAAGAAACCATTTGATGGGGTCAACAGCTGCTCACATTAAGTAGTCACACCACTTCTCCGTTTTAGGGTTCCTTCCAAATCTCTTCCATAGAATTTCTCTTTAAGAAAATTGGGATCTTGTCCAAATGAACGAAGGCATACTTATAGAGAGCATCCCGAAGCATAACATTTATAAAGGCATGGAAAATCGCAAGGCCGCAGGGCATGTCATAGTCCTCTCTCTGTTTGTTGAATGCCTTCTAACACTCATCACCCTCTTATGCGAACGGATTACATGTACTCGCAAGTGTAGCTTCAAGAATCCTATTGCGCCTTGGAGGATCACGAAAGCAGTGTCTATCAGCGGAATAGGATAGGAATAGGATAAAGGTTCTTGACAGTTATATGATTCAGCGCTTTGTAATCAGTGCATGATCGCAGGATCCCGTCTTTTTCTTGCAGGAAGAAAACAGGGTATGCCAAGGAGGTAGAGGGTTTAATGGATACCAGGTCAGCAATATTTTTTATAGACTCCATAGCATCACAAATACATTGAGGCCGAATATTATCGGAGTCAGTGGCTCCATAGAGTGACCTAGATCTCTCGGTTTCAGCCACTCTTTTGGGCCAAATTCTGAAACTTAACATCATAGTTTGCTGCGGCCAAACATTAACAGATGGTCCAAGACTCGGTTATTGTTTTTTTTTAACTTCCTTGCGGTGTAATGTAATACCTTCCTCATGAGGTCCGCAAATTTTTCCGATTCACAGTAAATCTCCGATCTTCGCTCGATCTGCGTGCTATGCACTGCTCGCCACTGCTATGCCGGTCAGGAGAGGCATCATGAACTTCAACTTTCTGCGTTCCATACGGAACCGGGCCGGCTGGAATCCGAACACAAACGAACATTGAGTAAGCAAGCTGCACCAAGAACATGGGTCACCGCCGAATCTGTCTGGGGTGGTAAGATGGGCTGGCTCTGTAGAGAGACTGAAGTCTCATCAGAGCGACTCGCTCTTCCGCCCAGCGATAGTTGATACAGGACGATCTGGAGTTCGTGTACATCAAGCCACTGTCTGGATATTTTTGGCAGTGACGCACAGCTGACAAAAGACTCTTATATGCAGCAGTGTTCATGCTGGTTCGATCGTATTGTGAGGAAACAGCTTGAAGAGATCAGTTAGGTAAGTGATGGGGTATCGGAGACATGTATCAACACACGTAATCAAGAAAAGTGGAGTCTGGTCGGTAATGTTAATGAGCGTACGATTGTGCACCGGACTTCCGTTCAGGATCTCTTTAAATATTAGATTTTGGGGCTAAATCATGGCCACCAGTTAGCGGGTCAGCATGTTTTTTTAAAGAGGTTGCGATCGGTATTCATGTCCCAGAGAGTTAGTGTGTCTAAGCCCCGGAAGTCTGCATGACTGGGTCCGTTTCCAGCAGCAACATTACCCATTTGCCAGTATTGTACATCTAAACTAATAGCAAATTTACAATAGCTTAAACAATATTTCGTGTTCTCATTATCTGCCAAATCTATTTCATACCCTCGTTTTGCACACATTTTGTTTTAAATCCAGGGCTTAAACATTTTTCTTTAATTCGTCGAGGGGTTCATTTGCATAGCTTCCATGCAATACCTCCTTATACCGAAAGCTCGCTGAATTTGATATGTTTGCTATCATCATAACTGAAGCTTGCTGTTCATCGACTCTTAATGTAACGCAATTGAAAGCATTGTCTCTGTTTATCCCGTCTGCCACAGTGAAATTGTAGTCTGGAGCTATGTAGTAATGCAGGAAAATGGACGAAAACTTTTGTCGAGTCATCATCACAACTGTGCAATGTATGAAAATCGAACTTTATTGATACCCGTTACCATTTTCCTCTTACTTTTATCCTCCTTGCAAAATGTGTTTCAAAATACTGTAAACTTCGAGCAATTAACCCTGTGGTTCCATTTGATTTGACAAACGGCCTTTGGAATAATAATTAACAGAAAAGCATCAACATATAAAGTCGAGACACTCGTTGCCGGGTTATTTCTGTACTCACTTTTCTTAGCTGCAGTTACAAATTTTAGCATAGTGATAAAAATCTGTCGTACGCGCTATATGCTTGCATCTGTATACAACGGGTTACATGAAGATTGAACCGTATCTCGCAACACGTGGCAGTGCTTATATTTCAGTTTACATCTCTGGAAGTAAGCAACCGTTCAAAGCTCAAAGAAATTACACGTGTGTATGTGTGTGTCACTCTCAGGATATCAGCGATCATCTCTTTGGCTGCAGGACGCACGACACTATTACAGAAGGGTGCACTGAAGGGTGATAAATACGGGAAGATGTTGTGCTTATATTAAAAAAAACCTGTGCCCCGACAATGAACGCGGATTCTCCTGCGTACAATCGGCCTTGTACCATGCAACAATGCAGTGGATAAAAATGTCCTCTGTAACTACTGATGGAACTTTACACATCGATTATGCGTTGTAAAACATTGAGTTAAGTGTCAGCCGAATTCATGTAAACCTCTTTTTAACTGGTGTCTTTAGAAATGCGGCCCTATAGCGCTTCGCTCAAGCTGCAGATCATAGCGTGGATTTTTTTAAAAAAAAGCACGTTACCACGCTCCGTACGTCTAGGGTCGATAAGGCTTGCGTCGCCGAACACAGGGAAGTTGGAAACTCTCGCTCACTCGAACACCGATCTGTATGAATACTGTGTAAATACTGGAGCGTGCAATTGCCTGTCGGCAAGTAGGAACAGTTCGTATACTGCATTGAATTGTGAAGAACGTCATTTATAAATGTTAACTTAACCAAACCGTTATTAAGGAAAGACAGAAATAAGAAACAGAAGGACCCAATTAAATTAGTCAATTGTGCACATGTTGGATTTTAAGACTTCCAAAAGATGATGTGCAGTTGTACTCACTACGCCAACCTCTAGTCACGGATCCCCGGTAAGAGTTCCGATCTTGTTCCACCCTGTTTGGACAACAATACATTCCTAAGCTTGATTAACAAAATCCGTTAACTTTAACGGTAACCCAGACACGATCAGCACAACAGACTGTTTCAAACGAAAACCATTAATTGAAATACCTTACGAAATTAGAGGTGCAATCTTAACCAACATGACTTCGCAATGCAGTGGTTGTAATTGTTTCCCATTTAATGCAACGCTGTCTGAGAAAATGTTACATTCGTTTCCTTTACCTTTCTTTCCTTAAAATGCCTTTAAATAAAGATTCAACTCCATTTTCACTCATTTACATGCCCCCAATGAACGGAAGTCATAACTTACAGCAGTAAATATGATACAGTAATATGCTAATGGCTGTGATAGATGTCCATAATCCAATGTACAGAAGTCTTATTGTTGAACATCACCTTTTTTTCCTGAGACCATATTAGTTTGTCATAAACTTCATCTTCCACACATTATTCTGTACTCTGGTTCTCGTTCCAAACAAGGGTCAGTCTTTATTTAGTAAGAGAAATTACAAACAAAATAATTCTGGTTACAAGGGCTGCTTTCCAAAAAAAATAACACTGCCGACAGCAAAATGTGCTGGCACTCATGAGAGATTGATTACACAAAAGGAACGGTTTGCAAAGTAAAGTGACCTTGAAACTTTTTTGTCTGCAGAAGCAAAATCTAACATAATGCAGTTTTGTTACCAGGCCTACAGCGAACCACACAACTGTTACATTTACTTAGTGCAAGGGAATATTGAAACCACACTGATATTTATCTCTTAGAACATAAAACATGGTTAACCTGCATTTGTTCGGTCACGGATTCAGTGCTCACTGATGTCATTACGGGTGTCTAGCGTCGTTGTGCGCAGAAGCATTTGGATGAAATTATTAATTATTTTGTCCCAATAAAAAGACCCTAAAAGGTATCGCTTGCAAATAATGTTAACTGGTAACAAAACTTTATAAACTTTAAAAAAGCATTGGTTGTTATTACCAGTGCCAAACGACAGAAAAATGGTGAGACTAGAAGTAGGACAAAAATGTATTCCACACACTTGTTTTTCTACGAAAGACAACTCCTTCGCTTCCAACTCGTTCCTATGTTATTTTACTTCGTAAATATTGTCCCTGTGTTTGAAAATCGTTTGTGATTTACAGTTATTATTTTGAAATTCGGAGATTTTATACATGGGTAAAACTTTTGAATATGTGTCAAGAACTATTTCTCGGTGTTTAAACATATAATTTAAAACAGAATGAACTGTTCATATCCGACATTGTAATCGTGATAAGTCGCAACATTGCGATGGACCTAAAACTCAAACAGTTGGTATTGGTAGGTAAACTTCGCGCAGCGAATAGAAAGGGACGTAAGCTAATATTTGACAAGAAATTTGTTGCCGTATAACACCGGGATAGAGTGAATAGCCGTAGATACACATAATGCGTAGATCATAAAATTTATTTTAATGTTTAGAGAATTGCAGACAGTGAACTGGATACCATCACATGGGATACGGTAGAATTTTTGTACATACTTCAAAAAATATTTCAACTGGGGCGTTGCTATCGTTTGTCCCTCTACCAATCATTGTTCCTCGATTTCCTGATCTGCCTGACCAGATATGGAACGTCAGAAACGACGAAAAATACAATGGCCGATCCTTGAATTGTTACCCATCGCTCATTCATCAGCATTTATTCCATCTGACTGTCCCGGCAGACCCATAGTTTCAGCCTGCTCCTGCCCCACTGAACTTGTGTCTGCCTACCTGGACTCCATTTTATCCCCCATAGTTCAGACTCTCCCAACCTACATCCAGGATACATCCCATGCCATTCACCTCTTCAATAACTTCCAATTCCCCGGTCCCGCCCGCCTCATTCTTACCATGGATGTCCAATCCTTATACACCTCCATCCCACATCAAGAAGGCTTCAAAGCCCTCTGCTAATTTTTGGATAACAGACCCCACCAAATCCCCAGCACCACCACACTTATCCGGTTGGCGGCGCTTGTTCTAACTCTCAATAACTTCTCCTTTGGTTTTTCCCACTTTCTCCGGATCAAGAGTGTAGCCATGGGCACTCGCATGGGCCCTAGCTATGCCTGCTTCTTTGTGGGTTATGTGGAACAGTCTATGATCCAAATCTATACTGGCACCGCTCCCCAACGTTTCCTCCGCTACATTGTCGACTAAATTGCTGCTGCTGCCAGCACCCATGCTGAGCTCTTCAATTTCATCAACTTTGCTTCTAACTTCCACCAGCCCTTAAATTCACTTGGTGTATCTCGGAGACTTCTCTCCCCTTTCTTGATCTCTCGGTCTCCATCTCCGGAGACAGACTATCCACTGACATCTTCTACAAACCCACTGACTCCCATAACAATCTTGACAATACCTTTTCCCACCCTGCCCAATGCAAGATGCCATTCCCTATTCCCAGTTCACCGGTCTCCGCCGCATCTGCTCCCAGGATGAGGCTTTCCGCTCCAGGACTTCTCAAATGTCCTCTTTCTTTCCGGATCGTGGTTTCCCTTCTGGCGTCATTAAAGATGCCCAGACCCGTATCTCCTCCACATCCCGCACTTCAGCCTTAAACCATTCTTCCGTCACCACAACAGGGACAGGGTTCCCCTTGTCCTCATCTACCACCCCTCCAGCCTCTGGATCCAACACATTATCCTCCGCAACTTCCAACACCTTCAACAGGACCCCACCGCCCAGCACATCTTTCCCTCACTACCCGTCTCAGCTTTTCGCTCGGATCGTTCCCTCCACGAAACATGGTCCACGCGTCCCTCCCCACAGAACTCCCACCCGGCACTTATCCCTATAAGCGCAAATGTTACACTTGTCCCCACACCTCCCCCCATACCACCATTCCGGGCCCCAGACTGTCCTTCCAGGTGAGTGAACACTGCACCTGCGAGTCTGCTGGAGTTCTCTCTTGCATCCGGTGCTCCCGGTGCGGCTTCCTCTACATCGGCGAGACCCGCCGCAGATTGGGGGACCGCTTCGTCAAGCACCTCCGCTCCGTCCGTCACATTAGACAGGACCTCCCGGTTGCCACCCACTTCAACTCTGTCTCTCATTCCCATCTAGATATGTTCATACATGGCCTCCTCTACTGCCATGATCAGGCCAATCTCAGGTTGGACGAGCAACACCTCATCTACCTTCTGGGCAGCCTCTAGCCTTGTGGTATGATCATTGAATTCTCCAAATTCCGGTAATTCCCTCCCCTTCCCCCTCTCCCTATCCCAGGGCCCTCTCTGCCTCTCTCCCCTTTCAACTTTCTGCTCCTTTATCTCTTCAGTTCTTTCATGCTTATTCCCTCCCTCCTTTATCTTTCCTCTGATTGGCTTTCTACCTGGCACCTCTGGCCCTTCCCCCTCCTCTATCTCTATTACTGTGCTTCGGTCCTCTCTTACCCCCCCACTCCCCCATTCCTGATGAAGGGTCTCGGCCCGAAACTTTGGCTACTCTTCTCTCACAGATGCTGCCTGACCTGCTGAGCTCTTCCAGCGGTGTGTACGTTTTCTTTATTCCATCTGTTCTTTCTCCTGTTCTCCAAAATATTATCACATTTATCCACTCAAAAATCAGCTAATCTTTGGGAGAACCCTGGATTTTTTTTTGTCAGATTGGTTAGTTCAGTAGAAAATAGCACAGAGTACCCTCCAATTTACATCCCTGAAGAGCTAAACGCATTAAACAATGCGACTTGAGTTGCCCGTCTGCTGACAGACGACACACATACATATCAAATCCTCAGCATCTCTGCAAAAAAAAATCAATCTCCACCCCATTTTGAATTGTCACCATTGCAATACTAAAATAAAACCTATCCCTTTCGCAAAGTGAGTATAGTCAGCATCTTATATTTTTTCCGTATTCCCATTGTTAAACTGTACGCTTTCCATGCCCTATTCAACCCCCTCAACGTTCCCAAGATTGGAAACAGAGATCATTGGAACTCTGTATAAATTTTATGATCCTTGCTGTCTGAACATTACTTTTCAGGCACGGTCGATTCACCTTTCTACCTTTCACTGCCAGGAATGGACAAACCTATGAAGAACTCCAAGTAAGATTTCCCGTATCAGGCTTCATCTTTCCGTTGTACATTTCCCTGAATGCATGTGTTCCTAATTCATGTTCCGAAGTTCCTGCCTAATAACAGGAAACTTTATTTTCCCCTAATTCAGTTGCATTTCCATACCGAATATCATTACTTATCTTCGTGTTGCAAATATGAGTGAGTAATTGTAGACGCCAGTGAAGTTCTTACCCATCAACCGATCTGATATATGACCAGCTTGGTTGTTTCTCATCAGACACTGTCTGGCTTCTCCGCTGATCTGTCTTTCTAGTATCGTTTTTTTTTTGTTTCATGGATGCGCAAAAGAAACTTACGTCCTACATAACGATTTTCACTAAAAGGTTCCAATTGATATTAGGGAAATTGAATTCTTCAACTGTGTACCCAGCTGTACTGTGTCCATGTTCAAAGTACGTCCATAGAATACTCCTGAGTATGTAATTGTTCTTTATATATGTTTTTAACTTCTATCACTATTGACTCAGTAAACAATCCTTACACACCATCCACCCTTTCCGCTGTGTGATAGTATTCTGATTAACCATGTCACTCCCAGAGTCTTTTAGCAACATTATTGTTAGCTTTGAAACATTTACACTCCGGAACATACAGCAACAGACCCTGCCTTTCTGATGACCGAGTTTCTGTACTGGCAACTGTACAGTAGTTGAATGTATCGACGTTCATTGTTCTTACTCGAAATGTTTCCTATTTGTTTCTGATACACTTTACATTAAAATAGACAGTTTTCAATCGATCCACATGACTGCATTTTTAACTGGTCACTGTTGATACTTCGATCCATTTCTAAACTACAGACGGAACTCTCTGGGGGACGTCGTTCGTATTCAGTTCAGTTTGAATTGAGGCGACACGAGCCAAAACGACACAGTTAATTACACGGAGTGAGAGACGGTTGATAAGGTGAGAGAAACCATTCTAATCCAAGAATAAATTGCAAATTTTCGTTGTCGGTCAACGAGAAAAGCTTCGGCATTCTCTAACAAATTAGAACAGTGATAAATATACTTGCATTTCCACACTCCACTCATCTTCTGTAGGTGGGAGCAATGTGCAGGTAATGAGGAACTGGTCCGTGCAGCTCTGGTCTAATTGAGATACTTGAAATCCATTTTACCACCGACTTCGAATTGTGGCGATGTGGGATGGTAATCCGTAGCCCACTAATTTTGAAGTTGTGAAACTGTAACAAAGTGTGCAAAGTCATAACTGTTACCTAATTCTTTAAATCTGAGTAAATCACCGGAATTTCCCAGCAGCTTTATTGGTAATGAGGCATGACAGCGACGCCGTCGCTGATTAAGTATAATGCTCTGTGACGGCTGTTTCCGTAAGCTGTATCATCAGCCTGTGTTGGTTAGAGAGCTTTCATATTTCCAAGTCCTGAAGGAAATCTGTGGGATTGATGCTGATCTTTGTATAGACTGAATCCGCTATGAAATCTGTATAGTTTAAATCTAAATGAAAGCTGCTATATAACAGGGAATGTTAGCAGTCGGGGCAAATACTAATGGCGGATAAAAAAAAAAAGAACGAAGCGAAATGCAATGTGGAACGCTGAGCTTACCAGCTATAAAGAGGCCATTATTTTCCTCGCAGATTCAATGATCTTCTCACCGCACCTTCCCAGGACATCCCAACCCTGCTCCATTGCTTGTCAACACCAACAGTCTTCCCCGTATAATCTTCGCTCTGACCCTTTCCACGTCTTCCCATCTCCCTACAACCTTCCACTCTCTGAGGCGGAAGACTCTGTCCATAGCAACAACGTTACCGTTGTACTCATTCGTCCACACACAAATGAGTTCCGCACTGGCCACGACGTCGAGCTCTATTTCCGTCGCCCCAGCCTGGGAGCCGATTCTTTGTAAGAATACTAGACCCCTTCTGCCGTGTCCAACCCTACTCATTTTCTTCGGCAACCCGTTCTTGAACTCCGCCCGATAAGGATCTTTCCAATTCCAATTGCGGAAATGATGCAATCGTCTTGACGTTAGCACTTCTGTCATTTCCTGTAAACTTAATACTTATGAGCACACTACCCAAAACTGTGTCTGCAGCAATACCAACCCGACCATCGAATTCACTGAAATGTCAGTGCTGCTATTGGCTGGCGGACTGAGCTCTACATTCCTGAAGCCATGCGGCAAATCTCAGACAACTTCACATATCTACGGCATCAATAGGATCATACTCCACACCATGAGAAACGTCTCTATGACACTAAAGCTAACCTCATCATCTGTGAAAAGCTCCCAATCACTGCCTCCAAACTCATAGTTCACTTACCCAGCGATATTCGTTTCTATCTTTGATCATCAAATCTAAATGGCTGTGTAGGCCCATTGCCCTCTATTTTCTCCTAGCCTACTATACTCGTGAATGGTTATCTCCACTCCATTCTATCCCCATTCGTTGTGTTCTTTCCCGTCTTCATCAAGCACTTCCCGTGCTCTCGATATCTTCATTAACTTCCATTTTCATGAATCGGACAATCTCATTTACGCCATGGATTTCCACAACTTATACTTATATAACGCATTAAGAAGCCGATATTCTTACCTGTCTCTTTCTGTATAGACGGGCCAACGAAATTTCTTCCCATTTCCGTCTGGCAGAACTATACTTCTTGCTCAACTATTTTCCCTCGGTAGCTCCACATTTTAAACGTCGTGTGGTAGCCTTAAGCAGACAAATGTGTCAGCTATACATTAACACCATAACAAAATATAGAATCAGAAATTAGCCATGTGGCCCATCCAGTCAGCGAGCCATTTCGACATGACTGACCCAATTTTCCTCTCAGACACAATTTCCTGCCTTTTACATATATTGCTTCATGCATGTCAAGACCAATAAAGAATCTATCAGCCTCTGCCTTAAATATATATAAAGACTTGTTTTAATAGCTGCATGTTGCAAAAAAACATTCCACTGAATCTCAACACTAGCGAAATAACTTTCTCTTAATTTCCATTCCAAAATGACACCGTTCTATTCTGAGACAGTGCCCTCTGGTTTTCGACAATCCCATCCTTTCAAAACATCCTTTCAACATCCACTGGAGCATGGATTGTCACCATTCAATAGGTTTCAATCCGGTCTCCGTTGGAGGAAGATTTTGTGAGTTGATGGTTGCGATAGAGAAGTGGTTAATTTGTGTGTGTGTGCCTGTTTTATTTTATTTTTTTTGTAAGCATGTGTACCATATCGTAGCTTAGTTATTTTGTATAGATATGGACTTCGATTTTGGTGGAGACAAGTCTCAGAACAAATACTTGCAGTTCCCTTTCTTCTAAGTATTATCTTCAAGGATATGAGACAAACTGTCTGTTAGTAAAGAGTTATAAATGGGACTGAGTTTCAATTATTTTGGCTGTTGCTCTGTGTATAGCTTGAAACAGCAGAACTGAATGTGTATCAAGCTTAGTTTCATTTTAACAGGGTTACTCGAGCAGCCACTGTTTTGTCAATCGATTGTATATTTAGAAAGTGAGCTACTCTCTCTGTATATTTGGTAGGTGGAAGCACAATATTACATGAAGTCGGGCATAAAGCTCCTCTTAGATCAAAATCCGCGCCTAATTTACATGCAATCAACTTTAATTGAATTTCTTTAGCAATTTAATTTCCTTAAAAAATTGGCACACCAGATGGGACGCCTTATAAAAGGGTCTAACGATTCGTTATGCTGTGAATAAAAGTGAGTTTGAGAAGCAAGATCACTGAACAAAGAATGTCTTTCTGTGTTCAGCTTCGGTAGCATTCGTGATGAATGTTTGACCATGAGTCGCTGTTAGACGAAGGTGAGGTAGTGGTGACAAGACCAGCAGGGAAGACTGGTGCAGTCGACATGCTTGCCAGGCCGGTCACTGTACTTAACCTGCTGGGGAGGGTGCAAGAAGTTAGACGAAAGCACGGCTGCTGAATGCAGGTGAATGTGAAGATAACCCCACTATACAAACTGGATGAATGAACTCAGCAGGTCTGGCAACATCCGGTGAAACGGGCAGTCAACGTTTCGGTCCGAGTCTCTTCGTCAGGACTGAAGAAGGAGGGGGCAAGGACCCTATAAAGAGGATGGGGGAGGGTGGAAGGTGCCAGGTGAAAAAACAATCAGAGGAATGATCAAGCGGTCGGGGAGAGAAAACAGAGAGGGGATAGGCAGGAAAGGTGAAGAAGGGATGTAAGAGGAAAAGCACTATGGGTAGTAGACGATGTCAGAATTATGAGAGAGGTGATAGGCAGCTGGAAGGCGGGGCAGAGTGAAAGTGGGATGGGGGAAGGGGGAGGGAGAAAATTACTGGAATTTGGAGATTTCGATGTTCTTACCAAGGCCCTGGAGTCTACCCAAGCGGTATATGAGGTGTTGCGCCTCCAACATCAGTTTGGCCTAATCATGGAAGTACAGGAGGTGATGTATGGACATTTCCGAATGGGAATGTGAAGCAGAGTTAACATGGGTGGCGACAGGGTGATCCGGTCTGTTGTGGTGGATTGAGTGGAGCTGCTCGACGAAGCATTCCCCCAAACTGCGTCGATTCTCACGGATGTAGAGGAGGCCGCACCGGGAGCACGGGATGCAATAGATGACCCCGACAGACTAACAAGTGAAGTGTTGCCTCACATGGAAGAAATGTTTGTGGCCCTGAATGGTGGTAAGAGAGGAGGTGTAGCGACAGGTGTAGCACTTACGCTTGCAGGGATAAGCACCAGATGGGAGATCTGTGGCGAGGGACGTGTGGACGAGGCAGTCGTTGAGGGAACGATCCTTGCGAAAAGCGGAAAGTGGTAGAGATGGGGAGATGTGTTTAATGGTGGGGTACCGTTGAAGGTGGCGGAAGTTGTGGAGGATAATATGCTGGATCCAGAAGCTGGTGGTGTGGTAGGTGAGGATAAAGGGAACACGGTCCCTGTTGTGGTGATGGGAGGATAGGGTGAGAGCTGAATTGGTGTCCACTATATCGACCTGTTTAGAACACGCCAAGCAGACAATCCAGCAAGGGTTAGGCAGCAAAGTAATTTTTGGAAGTTTAGGACATATCCAAGTAAGAGATTTCACTTGCTGATATAAAAACGGGTTTGGAAAAGAGTGGGAATACAATTAAAACAGAATGGACTTCAGCGATGCAAATCTTTTAATATGTTTTCCACCACTAGTAGACAGTAGCAATAATTACTGCCATGATCTTTCTTAAACACCATCTATAACTAATTTCCTCTTTCAATTTACAACACAATGAGACTTTTCATCCATATCAATACACCTTGCTGAATAATCGTTCATAGTACTTCGGGTCTGATGATAATCGGTTCGGTCACATCAAATATTCACCTAGCCTCAATTCGCATGGTGCAGTTGGTACTAATGATAATCAGAATAAAACATGCTTTCGCAAGTGAATGGTGTTGTGACACATGGCCGCAAACTGCTAATCCAGTCACTCCTAATTCTGCACTGACTCTTGTGAAAACAGTAGTAGCATCTAGCAGGTGATCTGGTACGAATACACTAGACTAAGCCATATACAGATAGACAAATATTTAAGAAATTAGTCACAGACTACTGCAGAAGCAATGGTAGCCATAGCCGAAGAGTAGTAGTGGGGACGAGCTCCCACTGCTGAACAAATGCTCTGCATGGCGTGCGTCTCAAACAGCCTTTGACAACCAAGTCCAAATGCTGGTCTTCACGTGTGACATAGTTCTTATGCCCGGTGTAGCTGTTTCCACTGACAGTGCCGCTCCCAGTGACTACCAGAGGCGTAATACCCACGATTCCCCATTTCCCCATGATCGACGGAGGACGCGCGCGCGCACACTCACACACACACACACACACACACACACACACACACACACACACACACACACACACACACACACACACACACACACACACACACACACAAGAAGCAGTTATTTCGGTCGAGTCATCCATGCCGAACTATTATTTGCATTTGCCCCACCGATCTGTATCTGCTCGATTCCCTTTCACAGATCTCCCATTCACTTACTAATTTAAAGCTGTCTTTCATGCTGCAATAGAACTTGCAACTAAGAATTCTGCAGACAGCTTGCTCCATCTTTGCGCCAAACACCGAAAGATGTTCGCTTATGAACATTCCCTTGAGTACTGTCCTTGGAATAAACTCTAACCTTTTCTAACTGCACCTGATGGTCAACGTATCTGGACATAATACTTCAAAGTACTTCATGTCTATGCAAGACATATGTCTTTGATTGGGAGCAGATATCATTATAAATATATAGATCAGATATAAAGTCAGAATCTTCCGGTGCATGCGACGCAGAACGTTCAGTTTGTGATCACTGAGGGAACACGAGTTTCAACGTTCAGTTCTGTACTTTCAAATAATTGGGGCAATTCATTTCTAAACCTCTATCCCCTTGTCACACAAAGCTAGTACAAGTTCGGATTGTTATTTATTGCCTTGCAATCTTTCACATGTATACCACCAACAGACACAACTTTCCTCCGGAAAAAAAAAGGTGTAGTACACAGCATATAAAACTCACATACTTAATAGTTTAAGTTCAATGTTAGAAGTATAAAGAACATTTCACTATTATACTACATAAGTCTTAACATTCACGGCCCTGAGACGCAGCTTCTTGCGAGCATGGACATTATATCTATGTAAAAATAACATTAACATAGTCAGTGAAAAACAGCCGAACTTGTGCTTTCAGGCAGAGTGCATACAAAAATAAACCGAAAATTTAAAAAGAGGATATAAGAGTATTTAATAAATAGGTAATAAATATTGAGAATATGATCCGAAGATTCCTTGAAGGTGAGAGCCTTGGTTGTGGAAACATTTCATCCATGTGGCAAGAGAAGTTTTACCATTGCTTCAAAAACTTGATGGCTGAAGGGTAGTAATCTGGTAATGTGAGTCCTCAGCTTCCTATATCTTCTTCGCGATGCCAGCAGGGAGAAAAATAAATGTCAGTATGACCGATGTTGGTTTTCGGCGCGAGCGTTTCATGTAGTTATGCTCAGTGGTAAGGAGGGTTTTACCCATGATTGACTGAAACATATCCTCCACTGTTTGTAGGATTTTCTGTTGAAGGACATTGACGTCTCCATACCATACTGAGATACTGCCTGTCCTAGTATTTTCCACGACACATCCATTGACGTATGTAAAACATTAAGGTACCATAATGATTCAACCAAAATTTCTGAGTGGAGGCGCCACCTGCTTTCCTCGTAATTGTACTTATGTGCTGGGCCCAAGAAAGGTCCTCTGAAATATTAACAACTTGGAATTTTAAAGTTGCTTACCCTCTCTAAATCTGATTTTTCGAAGGGGACTTGCTAAATGACCTCTGGTGTCCTTCTGCTGAACACCACAATCAGTTCCTTGGTCTTGCTGGAATTGCATAATAGTAATTGTTATCACACCACTCAGCCAGGCTTTTCCTCCCCTTCATATATGTTGAGTCGTCAGCAGCTTCAATTGCACCCACGATAGCGGTGTCATCAGCAAACGGGTAAATTGCATTGTGTTCTGTATAGCCACACAGTCATAAATTAAAACTGAGACTATCAGGAGATTGGGCACAACAGGAAATTGGGGCATCGACGCTGCTGGGAGTTCTGGAGTTGTCAATCCGAACTAATAGGGATCTGCTGGTAAGGACATCCATGATCCAATGGCACAAGAAGAAATTGAGTTCAATTATTGATCTGTTTTGAGTTGTTGATGATCCTGAATACAGGGCAGTTTTCGATAAAGTTAATACTGATGGATGCATTTTTGATGTTAAGATGTTTCACTGTTGAGTGAAAATCCAACGAGATGACATCTACTTTGGACCGCTTACCGCTGAAGGCAAACTAGAACCAGTGTAATTCGCTTCTCAGGCACGAAATGATATGCTTGATTAACAGCATTTTAAAACACTTCATCACTGTGATTGTAGATTCTGCTTGGCGTTAGTCGGTGAGGCTAGTCACCACGGTCTTATTGTAACTGAGGACTGTTTGAATCAGGTGGGTAACACATACTACACAGGGCAGTAATATTGCCTTTGATAACAAGTTATGATACGGAACGTTTACGATATTAGCTAAAGATAATAACGCTACTGGCCCTTCATTAGTGATGGGACCTGAGAGGTATTTGGCAGTTCAGTCTTTTAATGATCTGGGGCAAGATGTTGCTACACATTCTGACAGTTTTTTTGTCCTAATGCTACCGTACATCTTCCTTGATGGGAGGGGTCAATGAGATTGCTGTATGGATGTGAGGGATTATTGACAATGCTAAATGCCCGGACTACGCAAAACTCATTATAGATCAGTCCGAGTGCTGGAAGAGAGACACGAACGATCCTCTCAGAAGTCCCCAGAATCCCTTAGGGACCCTTGTCAGAAAGGCAAGGGTCAGATATGAAGATAATAACATTTCTGTGCCCACTTTTCGTCAGCATTCGACATCAAGTACTTCCGTAGTTTTAGCAACATAGGGCTGTGCCCGAAGTCTCATCGTGGTGGATCCCGACAAAATCCTGAACCAGAAACGGCGACCGATTACGTGATTCCTTTCTGACGCTGAATTCTATTTATGTTATACCGGTGTTTGCCTTCCTTCAGACTAGTCACAAAAATATTCTGTTCCGGCGAGGTTAATACTGTCGTACTGTATTGACGTTTGTTCTGTCACATACAGTTATCCCATTTGCGGAATGACAGTCTGTCGAATAACTGAGTGTTGCTTCAATGTTTCTCCATACGGTGTTTGTGCCCTGACGTCAATACTCATCCTAAATTCCATTGCTGCACATTTGACTGGACTAAACTGCATTCTACATTTACTGCCCGTTTAGACTTAAACAACTTTCCAGACTATCAACAACGCAGCCAATAACAAAAGGAAATAAGAAACTCTATTAATGTGCGTTAGAGGTCGACATTATTATTGAGATATCATTAGCATCTGCGTGCCCTTGGAGTTCAGATGTCATTGCTATCGCTTCCCATTTTCTATTTACCTTTAATTATCCGTGAAGTGAGGGCCTCCAACGCCTAGCGTTGACATGGATAGATTGACATAGCTGTCTAGATACGCACGGCTGGGCATTGCGATATGTCGAGCTAGTTATAGAATGTAGCAAGCTTCCTTTCTCTATGCATCTGATGAACCCAAAGGAACGGATGAGACCTAAACAGTTCGATACCAGGAGAGCCGCAGGAAGTCTCAGTTAGCAGCGAACTCAATACATGACTGCCTTCCTGACACCAGTTCTACGGTTGTTTCCCCGGAGTTTACTTCTGAAGCCTTCCCCATTAATCGGTATTGTCACAAGACAGCAAAGGCCTGAGATCAAAGTTTCCCTGTTCCTATATATCCAGACAACCACGGCCACCGGCCCACATCTGCCCGAAGCAACTGGATTTCAGGTCCAGTAATCGTCTTTACCCGTTCTCCTGTCAGTATAGTCGGCATCACCGAGCTTAGCAGCTTAGCCACGCGTGTAGCCATGAGGCGGACTTGTTTATCAAAGGCTATTTAAGGCAAAAGCCGCTGGGAGCATTTAATAGGTAGTGGGAGTTTCTCCCAGTTAACAGCCTAAAGGAACAAATTATCCGGCTATAAAAACCTAATAGAACCAATGATCTCTAGAAAACGAGTTTTACCACAAGCACTGTAAACAAACGACATAAAAGGACATAAACGACGTAGCCTGTATCTGCTCCAAGTACAGCAATCCATAGTGATTCACCACCTTTTTTATGCACACGACTGTATTTGCCACTTTTCTGCTGTGTTCTGCATCCTGTCAGTGTTCCGTTGTAACTTACGACAAACCGATGCACTATCCAAAACACCAGTAACCTACTTTTCATCGGCAAACGCACTAGACCACCAATTGAATTCTTCATCCAAGTCATTCGTCAGAAACGTCTCAAACGGCAGTACTTCCTGAACAAATCCCCTCGGAGTAGCGCTCATAACCTTCGTGCAGACAAAATACGATCCATTTACTATCACTTCTATGGTTAGTCCAAGTCGGCCAGCTTTACGTGGATTCGAGGCCTCTGGAATTTCCTAATATGCTTCCAAAGGCAACCTTACTCTAACGCGTTATCATAGCCTACACGCAGGATATTCTTTGTTCTGGCTTCAAGAATATGTTTGGGCATATCTTCAAATAATTGAATCAGACTCGTGAGGCAAGATCTTATCTTGACAAAGCCAGGTTCCTTTCACGTCACAAAAACATAGAATTGCCTTTTCTAAGAATTATTCGGAATATTTGCCCAGAACAGACATAGGATCTGCTCGTCTATAATTACCAGGATTATTCCCCTATTAACTTTCATGAACTAGGAAATAACTTGGCACACTCTCATCCTCTGTCCATTGAACAGGCTGAGATCCTCGCCAAAGGCTCAATAATATGTTCACTTATTTGTGACAATAGCCTACGTTGCCGCTCTGTGGCTCCGCAGACATGTCTACCGTTAAGTTTTTTTTTCAGAAGTTCTACAAATCTACTTTCATAAGGGTGATATTATCCCACCATCCTCCGTTATTTTCGTCAACATGCCTGTCACTGGTGCAAACAAATGCAAAGCACCCTTCAGTTGCCTTTCCTGCTTATTTCCCTGCGCGTCATATCTGGGAGTTTCCTGACTCGTCGCTGTGTCAAGTCACGTCTGTCAGTCGACTTGAAGTTTCCCACGTTATGTTTGAAAGCTTTCTGGAAGTTTCTGGAATCTCTTCACCAATATTATGTAGTTTATATAAGACACTGCAAACTACGCCGGCATTCCCTCATCCTCTGAATCCGTATGGTATTCAATAGAGTGTCCTTTCAGGTTTTTATGCTGATTCTGTTCTCTTCCTTCTGTGTAGCGATCTCCTACCAAGTGTACCAGGCTTTGGGTCAACACTTATCTCCTGTACTAGATTCAAAAAGGTGATTCCAATAGCGATTTTTCCCCCAGGGCTATTCCCATCTTCTGTCTTCATTCGGGAAACTGGCACATTTGGCATCTGTCTCTTTAGTCTCTAAGGCATAGGTATTCAGCGGTCAGCACATTCGCCCCAAAACTCTAATTGAAACTCTGTCTCCAGTCATCAGTAGAGAAGATTTCCTCTTGTATCCTTGATTTTGCTTGACAGCACAAAAGCTGCTAGCCCATAAACATGATGAAGCTTTTCCCACATGTCTTACACATACTTAATTTACGTCTTCTGATCCAACTCACACAGAACAGCGACATTATTTAATGGTTAATCTCTTTCAGTGCACCAAGCCTTAACCCATGCGGCGTCCATAATAAAGTACCTTCATCAGTTTCCCCGAAACCAGTTTAAACGCATGCTTAAACACAGAAACAGTGTACTCAATTCTTAACAGCAATTCAGCGAAACTTGTATGGGCTGCCCGAAAATAGAACCCTGTCACTGGGTTCGAAGGCAGACTCGGATAACAGCCACATGAATCAGTGGAAACCAGGTTCATTTTCATGAGCAATATACGAAAGGCCGGTATGATTTGACATTCCACCATAGAAGAACAACAATTTGAGCGAATGCTGAGTTAATAGAATCCATACAGCCGCATCGGTCGCAAATAAATAATGAATCGTACACCGCATAAAATTAAAGCAAAAGTATATTTACTAATTTCAGCCTTATCATACAGCTATTAAGATAACGCTAATGAATAAATATCAAGACTGCCTTTCTGTTAAACCATTCTAAACAACTAACGTTGGAGCTCGTATCTTCCAAAGGTTGGGTATGACCGTTACTCCCTGCGCGAAATTCTCAACCCCAATCACAGGTAGAGCTTTCTATTTTGTACTCCTTCTTATCGCAAAGTACTCCTTGTCATTATATCTTCCCATATCATCGAATCCTACCGGGTCTCTTCCGATCTTCTCTTCTCTGCATCTCCCGCTAAAAAAGACCAGGAACCGCACTAATGTCCGCCAGAAATCGCATTCCAAGAGACTCTGTTTAGAACTTTCTGCAAATTCCACCATTCTGATTACCTGCCACAAGATTTTGCTATTGAACACCATATCCCGCTAACGTCAGCCGAACTCAAACGAATGTTACCACTTGGACACACTATCAAGATATTCTGCAGATTTAGAAATAGTAATCTTAACAAGGACATTGCATTTTCACTATTGTATTTTCCTAATATATTATTTACTTCATTGCAAAAGTGTGATTGTTTCCTGAATGATGCTTACTTCGACCATTCCTATTCTGTAGATGATCCCTCGAGGATGTTTTCCATTTCTTCAGCTATGATAGGATCGCTGTTCAGCAGTGCCACTTTCCCACCTCTTTTATTTCCCTCTCTTTTTTTTTCTTTCGAGGGATACAAAAACAGTAAATATTTCTGCTTCTGTGAAAGCGATATTATCATGGTCACGACGTTATAACACCATAAACTGGACCATTATCTCTATTGATCACTCATGATCCTGATAATTCTCGCATTAAAATCGACTTATTTGAAACCATGAAACTGATTGCAATTAGGACCGTCCCGTTAAATATCCTTCACTGCAGTCTACAGCTACCTTTACTCCAACTGTCCCAGCGTGTGACCAAACACCCTGTTTCCAAATACCAACCAAAACGTGTTTAAAACATGTTTCCTTGTTTTGTTCTCAGTGGAAGAATAGTCATTATGTTTCGGTAGGTCATTATAGACAAGTTCTCTGGAAACACTTTGCTCGAGCTATTGTCTCCTGCACTTTTCACAAGGGACAGTAATATATTTGTTTAAAAGACTTCAGGGATTCTTTTTTTTCCCCCAGCAGCAGCCACTCAACAGGACACTCAGGGCCATGTACGGCCGCATATAGGGTATGCTTTTCTCATTGTAATTAATAAGTATTGTTTGAAAATATTATGCAACGTACCTACTGAAAGATATAGATCAGATGCACGAGAACATTACGTGATTCAGGTTCATTTTAAAACGTCGTATTGGAGAGAAAGACTTTACAGAGCCAAAATGGCAGAACACTGAAAGCACTGACTGCCGCCATTACTGTGGACATTACGCTTTCAAAGCACTTAGATTTCCGTCACTTAATTCGCATTTGTAAGGTCCAATTGCAAATGTTAAAATATATTTATCTAACGCATCAGTTTTTGTCAGTGCAGCCAATTCCATCACCCAGAATGGTTTCCAAACACACTCCGATTCTCATGTCAACTACCCTACTATGAGGAAGAATTTGTGGTCTCTCAAGAGGACAGCTACCAACGAATCGAAGCAAACTCTATTAATGGCGATAGACAACGGCACAAACGTATTGGGTGTATGATTTATGCGGGCTTCAAACAATGTAGAGAGAAAGGGAGGAAGGTTTTCTGACACAGAATGAAATGATTAGTGAGCTGGAGGCAAATTGTGAAAAAAAACTGAAAGAGAGGAAGATTAAATATCTCATGGAGAAATTTGAAGTGAAGTTAAGTGTGTTATCCTTATACTTGAGGGCATTGCTGAACGGAGGCCAGATATAGAACACTTTAGCACTGAGCGGATGTTGAAAGATTATTAAAAATAGTGGATGTTTTTATTTTTAGAGGTCTGTTGTTGGCGCTGGGATTGCTAATAAGCCAATCGCTATTGTTGCTGTACAGACTGGACGGGCAGACACACGAAAATCCTAAAAAGATGCAGTGAACATTCAAAGTAGTTGCGACAGCTGCTGCTGTTTCCCTTGGGAGAAGTCCACATGCAAACGTGCAAACTGAAGCGTTTAATAGCAGCAAAACGCGGATAAAATTGTATTTAGAAGTAAGCACATTCATTGTGCACCTATATTATCGAGTAACTGAACTTGAGACAGACTTAACAGCATTAATTGGGAAGCTCATCAACTGCTTCTTGGTAAAATATACCTTCATGTAAGTAAATGCTCAATGAATGATAGTTTCATTGTAAAATGAATCTATTTTCTAAAGAAATGTTTATACATAACATCATGAATTAGCGCAAGAGCTAGAATGAAGCCAAACTAAAGACTGCAAACGAGTAATGAGTTGACAACATCTGAAGAGTTGACGGAAGTTAAATTATTTCTGCAATTGCTCCACAGCCTGTTGATAACTGCAAAAAAAAACAAACGTAGAGTTTTGACAGAATGCTGATGACGAACTTGAGATTACAGACAAAATTATGCTAACATTTAACACCGCACCGACATACTTCATAAACACTGCCCCAATATAAGGACGACATCTGTTCAAAGAAAGCATGTGATCAATATTTGCGAAAATAACAAAAGTTAATATTCTCAGCATTAGTATATTACGGCAATATTTAGGAAAACTGGAAACATTTGAAAAAACTGCACAGATAAAACCCTCCACTTCATTAATATTAACAACCAAAAAAAAGAAAAGAAAAAAAAACAACATAATGAAACGATCCGAGATATTTTTCCGGGACGAATCTCAAATCTGCCTATCGTTTTATCGAGCTTTAAGCTTTGAGTTGAACGGAATAGTGTATCAAAACAGAAATAACTAAACTAGTGATACTAATGACACGACAATTCCTTGATTATTTGAACTTTTACGCTGCGTCTTCAGTTTAGCTAAAATCATTAATTCAAATATAGGAAATAATTTTAGAGATAATAACATGAAAGTTGGACTGGATAAGAGCAGAATATTAATAATATAGGTGAAGAAGAGAGAGTAGTATGTAATACAGAATGGCAGGATACAACAGAACTGATGAATGAATATGAAACTGACAAATATCTTACCTGGAATATCAGCAGGCAACGAAAAAGATCATGGTGTAATAAAGGGAAAACTTCCGACAGAATATGCATTAAGAAAATCTGCCAACTATAGCTGCACATTACACATACAACAAAACACATTACACATCTTCTACAGCTCTATCAATGTATTATTTTGCGATAATAATTTGGTATGATGCTGATTTAGAAAATTACAAACTAAAAATAAAAATTCAAATAAAATCCTTCGAAAACACTATGTGCACTTGACGCATTTAAACCAATAGTAATTTAAAATAATATACACAACAATGTGATAAAAGTTGTAAGGGTATACTCTCATCAATGAAAACGCGGTTCAGCAGTCCTTGCTAGCATATGTAATACTGATAAAAAGTTAACACATCTAAACTCAGAAGAAGCCTCAACTGGGAAGGATGATGAAATAATAACCACACAAGAAAATGTTAAATAATTGGTGACCGAATGTCGAACAGGTTGATTGCGAGACAGATGGAAATTAAACTTTATTTTTTATTTAATTTTCACAACGAAGCACTCGATGTTAGCTTCACATAATTGGAATTGCCTATAATATTATATGCAGTGTTCCTTTCTGAACGACAGCTTGAACGACAACAACACCCCACGGCACGTTTGGCATGACAACTATCAACAGCAAATAATCTGCTTCACATCCCGCACCACAGATGTCGTTCCTTCAGGGAAGACAGGATCAAACCAAAAAAAGTAAAGAAGCATGAATTTGCTAAAGATGAGAATTAGTCGTTGCCTCTGTAAAGTAACAACTTTAGCACATAGAAGACGAGTTGCTGTTCCGTAAGGGTCTGTTGTAATAGTGCATGATACCAGCACAGACTGAGAGTAGAAGTAAAATTAAAATAACAGGTAGCGGTAAGCTTGTAGTCACTTCAATATTTTGAGTGCTGTTACTCTGCACTGCTGTCACCAATGAAGTTTATGTTTTCTGGCAAAGTCGAATTGACCGTGACGTGAACAATGAGACTGGCACATTGAAGTAAAACAAAATATCCGCATGACTACTTCCCCAGGAAATCTACTTGTGCCCTAGATAGTGCAAATAGAAGAGGCAAACCTGTGAAGATTTTATAGAAAGTGATGTGGGTGGAGAATATCATTGTGAACATTGCTTCTTTGTACACTTTGAATAATCCTTGATTTCATTCGTGACCAAATATCAATTAATCATGCAGGTGAATAAATTCAGGAAGTCCAAAGATTGGCCTGGAAATCAACGTTGCACGGTCAATATTCTGGGGGAAATGTTATGGAATCGCAAAAAAAAGTATTTTTATGTCAGTGAACCAAACCCAGACGGCAGGGGTGAGACCGTAAATGTTCAGCCACAAACCAAGCTGGGAATATTTTTTCAGTATCTCCGAGACTCACAGAAAAATGGGTCTTTCCATCATTCACTAATTTCAAGTTGGAGCCCTATGCCGCCAGTCAAATCGTCGATTGCATTCCAATGTTTCTTTCATGCAAAGATATTGCTAAGCACGGGAGGACAGACAAGCTGCTGAATCAGCGGCAAGCAACTGCGTAGCTGTTATCCTTTCTAGGCAGAACTCACAGACTACAGCGCAGCGGTACATTACATCTCACGTCGGAGTTCGAAGGAAACTTCCGGCGTCTACCATAAACAAGATACTTCATTTTCATGTACGCGAAAGATTCCATCGGGTTCTCCATTTTCTTACACAGTCCAAATACGTACCAGACACTACCGAACATTGTAATCTGTCCCGTAATTAGGCTAGAGTTAAATCTGTTGATCTGGAGTGCATGAGACTGAGGAGTCCTCGTGTGAGACGCCCAGAAGTTTAATTTGCAGTTTGAGTCTGTGGCAAAGAAGGCGAATGTAATATTGGCATTTATTTCAAATGGAATAGATTATAAAAGCACGCTTAGAATGCTGAAACTTTGTAAGACACTCTTCAGGCTGCACAGAGCTTTGTCAGCAGTTTTGGGCACCATTTCTTAGAAATGAGTTGTCGCCCTTGAGGGGAGCACAGAAGAGGTTCACGAATGAACATATGAGGAGCGTTTGGCAGGTTTGGAACTATACTCACTGTAATTTAGAAGAATGCGGAGGGATCTCATTGAAACCACGAGACAGTGTGGACATGGGGAGGATGTTTCCTATTATGGGTTTATTTCGGAGCTCGGGAGCACAGCCACCAAAATGAGGGTGAACATTTAGAACAAAGGAAAGGAGCGAACATTGATGGCCGAGTATTGAGGGACAAAGCTAATGCCACAGATTTCTGTGGAAGCCAAGTGCATGCGTACATTTATGACGGAAGTTGATATTTTATGATCCTTCAGGGGGTCAAAGTATATCGAGAGAAGGCAGGTGTATGGAGTTGAGTGGGATGTGGGATCAGGCATGATGTGTTGGCGCAGCAGACTCGATAGGCTGAATATCCTAATTCCGCACCTATGTCTGATGATTTCATGGTGGATTGTCGGGCGGTGCGGCATATAAGACAGGAAGGGCCTGTTTCACGTTTATCTCTAAGTAAATAAGTAAATAACTAGCATGCGTCGTTTGGGAAATTCGCAGGTTTCTAAGATAGTTACCTTCCATCAATGCCGTCATTCGAAAACAAAGATGCGGCGTGAAATAACACTGGTGCTGCAAGTACCCCAAACCTGCCAGGAGTTAACTGTGTAGAGAAAATGCTCACCCAGTCAATGTAATAGAAAAAATTTTGGGATCATTTGAATACTGAAATCAACGATTGGGGAGGGGGGTTGGTGTGCGCGGGGATTCAAACTCATATTGAGAAAAGGTCACTTGAGTAACACGGCATTGTACTTCTGCCTGTTCACCCGGCCAGCCTGCGACCTGCCTTTGTGGTTTGTTTTCAGTGAGATGGAACTACAGTACTCTTCCTCAGGTCTGATTCAAAGCAAACTGCCTCACATGCGTTGAACAATCAATAACATCTCTGTAAGGACTGGATACAAGAAAAACCTCTGCGTTCCGTATAATTCCCCAATCTCTTTCGCACCTTAGGTAGGATAGAAATACTTACATGGACTTACTCATAAAAAAAACATAATTTCTACGTATCACTGCAGAAATCCTGATCGTTTTAAGGAATTCAATTCGCCTTCATACCTACTGCCCGTTTTTCGCAGCAATTTGTGTAGATGCTACTCAACATTTCCAGTATCTGCAGAATCTCTTCCATCCAGGTTTCGTATTTGGAAACAAGATTTCATTAAGGAGTTTCAGGAAAATTAACCTATATTAAATACTGATCATATAATGATAGAACTATGGCAGTCAGTTAAAGGTAACCAGAAGTATTTTCCTAACGTGAATTACATTCAAAGCGGTCGCGACGGTTTGCTAAGCAAGACAATCCGCGATTTCCGTCTCTGAAATGAGCTAGATTTTATGAAGAACCTGAAGGAAAAGCGATTACTCAGCAGCGATGACGATATCATAACATGCACCCAACAATTTGAGAGTGATGACCTGATATCGATAAACCGCCATCAGTAAATCTAACTAGAATTGCATGAGTGAGGAGCATTGCAAGTTCGTTGATAAGGAGATGGTAACAGGGTAGCAATGGTTATATAAGTAACAAGTAGCAGAGCCAAAGGAAAATACGTGGCCTTCTTCAAGGAGCTGCACAGGAGCATACCATGAAGATGGGAGCCCCGGTATTCCAGAAAATGGTACCAGCATTCATGGAGCTTGATTATTTGTGTGCAGAAATTCTGAATTTAGAGGGTTGTTGATGTTCAAATTTAATAGTTATTTTTGGATGTTCAATGGCTGTGACGTATTGGAGGATAGGGAGGGCGTAAATGCTGTGACAGCATTTAACACCAAAGTGTCATTCTGTATGCTTTTCTGTATGCAAATTCCAGCTCCTAGTGCATTTCGCGAAGGTCAACAGACATGGGATCCACGTGACAATGGAAGAGTGGATTCAAAATTTTCCGCCTCTCCGAAGGTATGGTGCTGTATAAATTGGGAGTTATTATTACCGGATTTTTGGAATTAGGGATATTCCGTGGCAACTGTTTCAGGACCCTCACTGTTTGTGACGTTAAAAATTACTTTGTTATTTGTGATTCGAATTAAGAAGGCTTCGAGTGGAACGGCAAAGGATTTCCGGGACGAAGGCATTTTCTACTCAGAGTAAAGAAAGGCAAGACTGTGTAGGCGCATGAAAACAGCTAGTAGAGAGGGAAACGTTTAAAATAAGACCGCCATATCCAGAGGGCGGCGGAGTGAGACGGTAGCAGCTTGCTAGGTCTTTGTATCAACGGACTTAAGCGGTAACGGCACGAGGTGAGGTAAGTTTCCCCTGTGTAAATTGTGGAAAGGATGTATGTATATGAGGCCGATAAGGAACTGTAGTTGCAACTCGAAGAACATCCTCTGGTCAAGGAGACATAGCAGGTGATACAAAGAAGTTTTGGCAGGTGGTTACACCGCGGCTACGGGACACGGACAACTGGGTAACAGTCAGGAGATGGAAGGGGAAGAGTTAGGAACTACAGAATAGCCCTTTGGCTATCCCCCTGAACAATAAGTACTCCGGTTTGACTGCTGTTGGGGGCGGCAGCCTACCTGGGAGGAGCAACAGTTGCCATGCCTCTGGCACTGAGTCCAGCCCTGTGGTCCAAAAGAGTAGGGACAGTATGAGAAAGGCATTAGTGATAGGTGACACTATCGTTAGGGTATCTGACAGGCATTTCTGTGGACCATGTGAAGAAATTGGGATGGCAGTTTGCCTCCCAGGTGCCAGGGTCTGGGATGTTTCAGATGCATTCCGCGATATCTTGCAGTGGGAGTGAGAACAGCTAGATGTCGTGATACTATTGACACCAATAGCATAGGTAGGAAAACAGGAAGACGTCCTGAAACAGACTACAGGGAGTTAGAAAGGAAGCTGAGAAGCAGGACGGTAAAAGTAATAATCTTGTGATTACAGCCTGTTACACGTGACAGTGAGTATAGGAGTAGAATGAGGTGGGGAATAAATTCGTAGCCGAGGGTTTGCAGCAGAGGCCAGGGATTCAGGTATATAGAATATTACGATCTCTTTTGGGGCAGGTGTGACCTGTACAAAAAGGACGGGTTGGAGTTGAATCCCAAGGGGACCAGTATCCTGGCGGGGATGTTTGCTAAGGCTAGTTGGGAGAGTTTAAACTAGAATTGATGGGTCGGAAACGAACTGGAGAGACTGAGGAAGAGGAGGATAGCTCACAAATACAGAAAGCTTGGACACAGTGTGAGAGGGAGGATAAGCAGGTGATAGGGAAGGGACGCGCTGAGACCGACGGTTTGAGTTGTGTCTATTTGAACGCAAGGAGTATTGTGAACAGAGCGGATGAGCTTAGAGCGTAGATGAATATTAGAGCTCTGATTGGTGGCCATTACTGAGACCTGTAAGGCTCAGGGAGAGAAATAATTACTTCAAGTGCCGGGTTTTAGATGCATCAGAAAGGACAGAGAGGGAGGCAAAAGACGAGGGGGCGGAGCACAGTTCAGCAGAGATAGTGTCAGGGCTGCAGAAAAGATGGACATCATGAAGGGATTGTCTACGGAGTCTCTGTGGTTGGGGGTTAGGAACAGGAAGGGCTCAATAATTCTACAGTGTGTTTTGGAAATGCCGCCCAGCAGTAACAGGGTTATCGAGGAACAGAAGGGGAATCAGATCCCGCAAAGGAGTAGTAATAACACGGTTGTCGTTGTGGGAGAACTTAATTTCCCAAATATCGATTGGCATCTCCCCAGAACAAAGGCTTTAGATGGGGTAAAGTTCGTTAAGTGTGTTCAAGAAGTTTTCTTGACACACTACGTCGATAAGCCTACAGGAGCAGAGACTGTACTTGATTTGATATTGATAAATGAACCTGGTCAGGTGTCAGATCTGTCAGTGGGGGACCATTTTTGATATAGTGATCATAATTCTATTTCCTTTACAATAGCATTGTAGAGAAGTGGGAACACACAAGTTAGAAAAAAAAACAATTAATTGGAGTAAGGGGAATTGTGAGGCTATCACGCAAGAACTTGGAAGCGTAAATTGGGAACAGATGTTCTCAGGGAAAGATACAGAAAAAATGTGGTAAATGTTCAGGGGATATTTCTGTGGAGTTCGGCATAGAGAGGGAATAAGACAGGGAATTTATGCTAGGGTAAAAAAATAGTGGTGTACAGAGACTGTAGAAAATATAGCCAAGAAGAAAAGAAAAGCTTACGAAAAGTTCAGAGATCTAGGTAAACTTAGAAATCTAGACTATTATAAGCCTAAAGGACTGAGCTTAAGAAGGAAATTAGTAGATCCAGAAGAGGACATGAGAAGGCGTTGGCACGCAGGATGAAGGAAACTCCCAATGCATTCTATAAGTATGTGAAGAGCAAGAGGATAAGACGTGAAAGAATAGGACATATCACGTGTGACAGTGGGAAAGTGTGTATGGAACCAGAGGAAATAGCAGAGGTACTTAGTGAATATTTTACTTCAGTATTTACTATGGAAAATGATCTTGATGATTGTAGTGATGACTTGCAGCAGACAGAAAAGCTTGAAATATTAAGAAACTTGATGTGCTGGAGCTCTTGGGAAACATCAAGTCGGATTTGTCGCCGGGACTGGATGAGATTTTCCCGAGGCTACTGTGGTGGGCGAGTGAAGAGAATTGGGAGCCGCTGGCGATGATCTTTCCAACATCAATGGGGACGGCAGAGGTTGGTGTGTTGCGGATGTTGTTCCCTTATTGAAGAAAGGGAGTAGAGATAGCCCAAGTAATTATTGACCAGTGAGCATTAATTCGGTGGTTGGTAAGTTGATGGAGAAGATCACGAGAGGCAGGATTTATTAACAGTTGGAGAGGTATATTATGATTAGTAATAGTCAGCATGGTTTTGTCAAGAGGAGGTCTCGCTTTACGAGCCCAAGAGAATTTGTTGAGTATGTGACTAAACATATTGATGAAGAAAGAGCTGCAGATGTAATGCATAATGATTTCAGCAAGGCATTTTAAAAGGTACCCTCTGCAAGACTTATTGAGAAAGTAAGGAGGTATTGGATCCAAGGGGAAATTGCTTTGTGGATCCAGAAATGGCTTGCGTGCAGAAGGAAAAGTTTGGTTGTAGACTGGTCATATTCTGCATGGAGGTCGCTGACCATTATTGTCCCTTAGTGATATGTTCTGTGACGCTTCTTCTGCGTGATTTTTATAACTGACCTGGGGAAGGAGGTGAAAGGATGTGTTAGTACGTTTGCTGATGACACAAAGGTTTGGGATGGTTTGGATAGTGTAGATGTCTGTCAGAGGTTGCAGCGAACATTAATAGGATGCAAAATTGGGTTGAGAAGTGGCAGATGGAGTTCAACCCAGATAAGTGTGAAGCGTTTCATTTAGGTAGCTCAAATGTAATGGCAAAATAAAGTGTTAATTGTAAGACTCTTGGCAGTGTGCAGGGTCGGAGAGATCTTGGGGTCAGAGTCCATAGGACGCTCAGAGCAGCTACGCAGGTTGACTCTGAAATTAAGAAGGCATACGGTGTATTTTATGATATATATGTACAATGTCTGAAATACATCTCATGGAATTGTTTTTTGATGATGAACTTCAATAAAGGAATAAATTACAAAAAAAAAACATTTATGAGCCTAGAGGTAATGTTGCAGCTCTCTAAGACCCTGGTCAGACCCCACTTGGAGTACTGGGCTCAGTTCTGTCCGCCTGAGTACAGGAAGGATGTGGAAACAGTAGATAGAGTGCCTAGGAGATATACATGAATGTTGTCTGGATTGGAGAGCATACCATATGAGTACAGATTGACGAACGCGGCCTTTTCTCCTTAGAGCGACGATGAGTGGTGATCTGATAGAGGTATATAATATGATGAGAGGCATTGGTCGTGAAAATATTCAGAGGTATTTTACCAGGGCTAAAATGGTTGCCACAAGAGGGCAGGGGATTAATGTGCTTGGGAGTAGGTACAGAAGAGATGTCAGTTAAGTTGTTTTTTACGCAGAGAATGGTGTGTGCGTGGAATGGGCTGCTGGCAACGGTGGTGGATATGGATACGATATTGTCCTTTAACAGACTTTTGGATAGGTATATGGAGCTGAGGAAAATAGAGAGCTATGGGGAACCCTTGTAAATTCTGAGGTGCGGACATGTTCGGCACAACTTTGTGTGCCGAAGGGCCTATATTGTGCTGTAGGTTTTCTATGTTTCTATGTTTCTAATGACGGGGATGAGAAAGTAGAGATATTGCATAAAGCCTGGTGGTAGTGTGTACCGAGTAAAAAGTTGTCACATGATGCACAGTGTCATAGAAAGGATGTGGATTTGGTTGGATTAATGAAAAATTGCGTTTAATTCGAAACAGGAAGTGTGAAGTTACGAAAATTATAAAATAGAACTTAAAGACATTACAACGATACTCGGTGGATTCTTAGCATGCAGACGTATAGAGGGGTCGCGGAATCTGTGGCAGTTTTTACGTATTCAGGCAACAATAAATATATATGAGTTAGGCAAGGGTTTTTATAACAAATAACACGTTTATTAAACACTGAAAACAAACCCACCAAAAGTAAACAAACACTAGCGTAACCGGAAATCAGCTGCTGTGCGGCAGATTCACAGTTCTTAATAGCGTTGCAGTTCCAACAGTTCTTAAAGCGGTATTGAAAAAAACAGTTCTTTAAAGCGGTATGCCGAAAGTTCAAAAGCCCACAGTCCATTTAAGAAGGAGAGAATTTTAAGGCGATTTAAATTCTCTTCCACGTCGTTGTCCTTCGATCCCCGGCGTCGAACTCTTCCCACGTCGAATGTTTATGAAACGTAATGGTTTAATGGCACTAACCTCTTCTTCCACACTCTGTCCTCAATCTCCCGCTATCCCAGCGGAAATTAACACGAGAACAGTCAACGAAATCCTTCCGAATGAGGATCAAATAAGGTCGAAACCAATCCACCGTCGAAAATCGATTCTCCTCGATCTTTATCTTCCAAATTCTTATCTTCACTCTCCACCAGCAAATAAACCGCTGGCAATGACCTTTTAAACTTTAGGCATTACATAAAACTTCATTTTTCAACTAAACTGCGTCATCACATTAAATCACGCAGTGTCATGAAGTCAGCTTCGCAAATTCAGCCACGAACTAACCCACCTAACAGGGTGGGTCTTCCTTTTATAACCTGTAAAAAAAAACCTGTCACATGACCTCTACTGGCGGGAAAATGACATCACTCCACCATCACAAGACCATTACCTCAAGTCCAGTATAGCTTCAACCCCAGTCACGTGACAAGGGTACCACTGTCACGTGTCACGGTAAGTAACACAGTAAATCCATCATTGCTGGCACTCAAGTTTAATTAAGAAATAATCTGGTGTGCTATCCTTCATTCGACTGGATATTGATCTTAGAAGCCATGACAAGATACTCTACGTCTGCAAAGATTAGATGAGTCTACACTCAAAAAATTCTGCTAATTTTTGCCCCTCTCATTAAAGACAGGACGTCGAAGGTTTATTGAGAGTGCGCAGAAGATTTTTCATGAGGCCTCATGGATTAGAGAATGCCTGAAGGGGAAGTTTTGAGCAAACTAAAGCTTTTCTTTTTGGAGCAACACTGGTTCACAGTCAACTAAATAGAAATGAATAAGATTATGAAAGACGTAGATAGAGTTGTTGTTTTCTTTTTCAGGGCAACAATGAGAAGCGCCAGAATTCTTCTGTTTATAGTGAACTTAACACTGATAACAGAAATAGAGCTTTTTTTTTTACACGGCGAGTGGTGGGTGACTGGAAATCCATACCGGATGTGATAGAAGATTCATGAGTGTTTCTTTTAAAAATAGTATCATGTAGATATAATGTAGACAATAAATTGGGGTTTACTGCCTTGTATTTGAGGGAATGTTTGGATAGATAGCTCAGTTGTTCTAAATTATTTGGAATCGCAACGTGTGACGATGAATATGCAGTGTGTTGTCCCGTTAGATATTCTTTGTTTTCTGCTTCATTAGATGTCGAACGGTAGATGATCCATGGTTTTATATTTCGCGACCTCCAATAGTATTATCATCATCTTGTCCTTTTTGTGCAGTTAAGTGCATTTCATTTGCTGTAAGAGCTCTTAAGTTATTTTGCAGAGGACTTTGGGTAACCCAGTGTTAGCTTTTGTAAATAGGGGATGGCTCATTCGCTACTGTCCACCAAAAGAAAAAAAAAATAAAAACACGACCATTTATACAATCACTCAGTGGAAATTCCGGAATGAGCTCCCTGAATTGTACAAACACTCTGTCAAAATATTTGGGAAATAAATGAAACAGTTAAGTTCGTTTCGAATATTTATCAGAAGCATCTCATCATACAATTTTACCAAGTTTTTCATGGCAAATTACATACTTTAGAATGTGGATGATAGCAGTTTTGTAATTATTAGTCATGCTGTATTAGATGTTAATATCATCTCAACATAATTTCAAAATCCGCTTCCGAGGATCGCAAAAATATTTGCATAATAATTTTCAAGAAAATGCATGAAATTATCTTCAAACTATTCAAATAACCAGTCTGCACAGAAGATCCAAAAAGAGACATTTCCATGGACGCAAGATCTCGTAGAGAGAAAGAAAAAATCAAAACAAAATGAGGGACTCATTTGTTTTTTTAAATGTTCTATAATTTGTTTTAAAAATATGTTTGTCGGTATTGACCTGAACGAATGGTCCTTAGTAATTTTACATTGCAAATAGTGAGATGTTCATTCATTGTTACATTTTAGTTTGTGTTATACCGTTGTTCGGTTCTGCGTTCATGGGGCAACCTGACTTTAACGCAATTGCGTTTTTTTTTCTTTTTTTTTGTCTTTTTGAGTCTGCAATCGCGAATCGAATGCTCAACACAATATATTTGTTCCAGTGTGGCTGACGGCCGACTCATTCGGAACCGAAATACTCCAAAAGTGTGCGCATGTAAATAGCCGCGCTTTCCCACCATTAACTGATGGCACGAAAACCATCGAATAGACTTCAGCTGGGACGGAATATAAGGACTTCACTTTGCATCTGTTCGAACCTGAAACACTAGTGCAGGATTCTCAGTCTTTTCTCTGCGGTCTTGGCGCTCGCATGTTTTTGTACAGCTTCTTTCGTCTTTTGAAACACTGTGGAATTTACTACTTTGAGGTTTTTGCGCATCTCGCTCCCTCCTGTCTATCGCTGTGCTGCTCGCCGACTTATGGCACATTGATACAAAGCCGAGTCGCTTATTTGCAGTTTCGAGATGATTAACATGCTGATTTTCTTGCCAGGATCGAGGGAGCCGAAGTAGTGTCTTTCTGTAGCATTTTCCTGATCCTGTTCACCAGAAGTGTGGCTCTGGAGCAGAAGTTTTGGAGGGTCCGATTGGAACTGCCGGAACCAGTGTACCGTATATGTACAAAATCCGAAATATTTGCAGCTTAAGGTGACGTTGTCTTCAGCATAAGAAGATTGTCGAGGCGGACTCTTGGACACCAGGGATAATGGATCTGAAGGAATTTAAAAGAGGCATCGCTATTACTTTACTGCCGCTTCTGGATCCGGCACACATAGAAATAAGTGAAGGTTGAACACCTTCTGGTTTCGTTGACAATGTCTTCAAAATACTTTTATTGCCCCTGGTAATTACTCGGGCGACTTGCTGTGGTGAAGAAATAATTAGCAAATTGTGTAGTAGGAGAAATGACACTACTACACTAAAATGCTCGAAAATCTGATACCTGACGGGAATTAATAAATCAAATATATCATGTTTATGAAACACTCTTCCAGAGCCGTCATCCGGAGTGTTGGGGGATCTACCTGTTTTATTCTGTAATATTAATTTCTTTTTTCTTTTGTTACTATAAAGGAAAGACAGACAGGAAGAAAGATTGCTGCACTCACTAGAACTATGTTGCTCTTCGATTTAGCAAATTAGGAGACTTGAGAAGGGAATTATTTTCTATGTTTGTGATAAAGACCTGTGGAACAAGTAGTACACGTTGTTTAATTTTATACATCTCGGTGTAAAAATTCCTAACATTTCGGTGCAATGCACCCCAATGCTGTAGGATTCCAGTAGGCCAGGAAGCATCTATGGAAAGGAGTAAGCAGGCGATGTTTCAGGCAGAGACAATTCATTGGGATATTCATAGATGCTATCTGACTTTCGGAGTTCCTCTAGACTCCGCGTGTGTTTTTTCGGTTTTCAGCATGTGCAGATTTTCGCTTGTTTCCTCATTCGGTGAGCCAATTCACCCTCCGTTTTATTTACAGTTCAGTCAGTTTTCATATGTGTTTTCTCTTGATACTTCTTGTTCTACTTTTACTAGATATGTTATATACGCTGTCATCTTAAAATGTTCTCACGCAGTCTGTTAGATGTGGCTTGCATTGCAATTTACGCGCGGGTGTCAGGCTCATTCGTAACTGGGCGTCTCCGCTGACTATTTTTATCTATAGTTTCTGCATGATATAGAGTTACTTCCTCAATTTTCCAACATGCAGTTTCTGTGGACGGGCACCTTCATTTAGCACTGGACTTCCCTGTGAAATTCTATCATACTTAATAGCGGAATGTGTCGACCCCAGAGTAGCATTTCTTTTCCTGCCCCCAAACCTCCTGATTGTAACAGAAATAGCTGCACTGCATATGAGAATTAAACCATGCCGCTCTTCCTGAAATGTATAGCTACATAAATGTGCTGCTTTTACAATAATTGTACATTTCCTAAGACGAGTTAACGCCTGGCATTCTGAACGCGTTATTCTTTATCAAACACAACTTCTATCTTTGAAATCTCAATTAAACTTGATATCTTCCCAAAACTGTCCTTGCAAGAACATTGAAGAAACGGCTTCATAAATGTAGTCTGTTCAGATACTCACCGACTGTGACAGTGACTCTAGACCCGGGTCCATCTACGTAGCTTGTTTTGTAATTCACGGTGATCCGACTGTCTGTCTCACTGATGCAAAAAACATCCTTACCTCTGTATTATCCGCAGTCGTCATTGGACAGTCTACAACAATTCCAGACTTTAGAAACATGAAAAAATAAAACAGTGTCCAGTGCTCCACAAACCCCCGTAAAGTTATCTTTTAAAAAGAAAACTCTTCGAACTGGACGCTTCATACTGTCCAAATGTCGGTTCCTTAAACTGCAGTAAATGCAAAGAAAAAATGCTGAAAGGTGCAAATTATAATGGAATTCACCAGATCACAGCGTGAAAGTAATCCAACATATGATTCTATTTCCCGACTCTGGAATAGAGACTTTATCGGGACCGAAGGTTTTTGTTCGATTACCCTCCGTTGTGTGTCCCAATATCCACGGTGTTTCAAGTCAGGTTCAAATCTCAGAACAGGACGGAGCCGGAGATAAAGGCTTCCCAACTGCTGTTCCAACGTTCATGCTATTGGAGGAACATCCTATCTGAAGTAAGGGTTTGGGAAGGGGAAAGTCGTTCTCAGTTGCTGTTTGCTACCCAGATTTTTTGGGAAAGATGGTTTTATACATGCAAATTCAGAAGAGTTAAGAACTATAGTATGAACATTGAACTTCCAGTCTCATTACAAAACTATACCGAATGGAACGCAGGCAAGGTGCCTCGTGGTATTAGCTGCAGATTAACTTTGTTCTTTAAGTTGTAGATGGGATATTTTACAGCGCTTACTTGTGTACGGTGGGAATCCCTTTCCCAGCTCTGTGTATATTTATATTTAACTTTACAGAAATAGGTGGCGCTGTCCTTAACTACGAGATTTGTAATTTTCAGGGTGATTGTCATTTCTGCTTTATTTTCCGTTATACTAAATCTTCCTCCTGTGTGGATTCGCTCCCAGTCCGTTAGTTGTGATGTATGTTTGAAGAAGTGCCCTGCTTCAAAGTAATAGTATTCCCTATCTTTATGGAACCTGCATGTGATGGTGAGGGACTGGCATTCATTTTTCGTCACCGCTGTTGGGCTCTGGGTTACGGACTGACAGAAGAACTCTGGAAAATAAGAATATGGAGAAGCAAATCGCAATTAGATATGAAACACGCAAGATGGCTAATACAATGCGTTCATGAAATTCCGAATATATTCTTCAGTTTTATATTTCGCTCGCACATTGCAGAAAGTTGTGACCATACTCACGGCGAAAACAGAGGCAGAGCGTGACATCCAAGAGAAAGTTCATCGTATCGTGGCCGAGTGTCAGATGGTTTTCTTGACGCAGAGGTAGAGTGCCGTGGCAGATTATTCTTCAGAACAGCGCAGAGGCACCTCCTTTGGTTGCTGTTCTAGAATAATACAATTTCAGCGCTGCTTCCGAAATACCTTTTTGTGCGAGAAAGCGTCAGGGTTAATGAGTAATAGCTGAGGTTCTGTTTCCTCTCAAGTTGTTTTGAAGCTCCTCCCTTACTGGTTTAAAGCCAATAGGGCAATGTCTCGTCCTTTGAATAAATAAGAAAAGATGGAGGATCTGAAAAAAGGAAATTAAGTATTTTACATTGCCAGGGTGAAAAGTCATCTCATCATGATAACTCTCAGTGTCACTAGGTTTGTAACGATATCAACAGATATTCGTCGGATGTCTCGAGGGATGGAGTCAAAGAGATTGATAACGGCAAGCAACGTGTCAGAAATGCATCAATAATTTATTGGCCGCTCTGGAAGATGAGGGAAAAGTTGATGAAATTGACGATGTCAGCAGTGGCACACCAGTGCAGTCGTGCATGTGGCGTAGAAAGAGTTGGGGGACGTTGGACCGTTACCAGTGCAGGCTAAGGACATTTTTACATAGGGGACGAGAATAGAAACAGAGCAGGGAAAGGGGAGCATGTCAGTTCACATGACTATCAGTGTTTGAAGATTTAGAGGAGTCAAAAGCAAAAACGGTTTGTGTGAAAAACAGCTCCTCGATGTTGTTCGATTTTTCTGTTTTTATTTGAGATATAATGCGTGCGATAAACCAAGATCGCAGACTGACTAATTTCGCCGAAATGTTTCCTCTATACAGACAACATCATCGCTTGCATTATCAATAAAACCAACTTTTAGTAAGCTCTGTCAGCTGTGCCAACAGTAAAGCAGTTTAACCGATGTACCTCTGTACTAGTCCGAGTATACTATCGGTCCTCCATAATTACAAGTATTGCTCATAGACTGTGAGGCAGGGTATATATCAGTCTTTCTTTATTTAGTGTGTTCAGATAGTGCTGATTAAAATTGAGTGTGAGATGAATTTGCATTTTTCTTTCAACATATATTCAAGGCGGTCACACAATAGCAAAATGAAGCGAAACAACCTATCATTCTCTTTTTCTCTGACATCGTTATCCAATGCTTAAAATAACATAATACCTTTCACTATCACTCACTCTGTCACTCTCCGTTCCCTGTAAGCCACTGACGGGTTTTGAATCATGGAAGTGGAATGAGTAACTATTTGCTTGAAAGCTCGAACAGGAACACACTTACGAGACGGAAACTCTCGGGCGTATTTTAGTGATATCGATTGCAATGTTTTCGTGATGCCTTCATGTCTTAATACAGAAATGTAAAATCATTTCATAAGCTTGTTGGACAGTGTTTCATTACCGTTAATGTGTGTTGTGTTACGTACCCCGTAACTGAGTCACTTACCAGCAAAGATCGAGAGGTCCGTTGAAGACTGATGGTACTATTTTTAACAGTATTTATTGATAAAAAATGCACAAAATAATGTCAATGCAAACATGCAGATAATATACGTCGCCAATACTAAATCTAAAAGCGCGGGTATAATAATAATCAATAAGAAATAGCTCTATCGTTGTCTAGGGGATAATGGATTTTCCGATCGAAATATATAGTTCGTTCAGTTCATACAGGCTGCAGCCGTTGGGGACCCTGTGTGGCAATTGTTGGAGAGAGAGAGAGACGGGTTAAAACTTGCCCATTCTGTTTATGATGTCAATCCTTCGAGAGTCGTTGACAGTTGAGTTCCCCGTTGTTAGCTAAAAACCGTTTTTCCGTGGCAAAGGTCACCGATTCCGGGCAAATGGAAGCGGACGCATGTGGCCTTCCACTGGCTTTCGCTATTACGGAATGGCTAGCGTTTCTTCTGTTGCGTCTGAGGGTCTGTTCCCACAGACCCTCTTTTTATCCTGACTCACAGGGTCTCAAATGTCAATCAGGTTGGGATGAGGCAATCCCTCTCCCTCTCGTTTCATTGCCTGGGGCGTCGATGCATCGTACCGGATGCAATACACAAGTCCGTCTCCAAGAGACAATAGCCGGCATCAACGGGTCCGCCTCTCGGAGGCCAAGACACATTCCAACGACTTGTGGATTCTGCATGTCTTTCCCTCATTTCCTGGGTCTCCTGAATGGACTCAATAGTGATCTTGGGATTCTCACAAAGGAGGGGGCTACCCCGCACCCTTCGGCCCCTCCTAACTGTGGTACATTCATAACAGTTGCAAGGTGCCTAATGGAGCCTAATACTCAACAAGTTTATGAACGATTTTCCAAATTTATTTTTTTGGGAATCAATAAATACGTGACGGAACAAATGTTCTTTGCATATTATGTGTGACTGTGAGTAGGTATATTTGCATTTACGTGTGTGTGTGTGCGTGCGCGCGCGCATTTGTGTGTGTGTGTGTGTCTGTCTGTCTGTCTGTCTGTCTGTTTGTGTGTGCTTGTGTGCAAGAGTGCAAGAGTTTCTGGACACTCACTTTCAATGATATTTATAGATAATAAGGGAACACTGAAATGTTCAAAACAAATTCTTATGGCTGAAGGAAAGTGCACTCACTTAGATTCGGAAACAGGTTCGCCTTCTTCTCGAATTACCCCGTAGTTACCAGATGTAGCTATTATTGTTAACCGCTACAGAGGCAAAGATAGAATAAAGAGTTCATAGTATACATGGTACAATATTTCATTTATATAAAACAACAAGATCTTAACACATAGGAACAGGCTGTTCAGCCTTTAAATCATGACTGATCCTTTTTTTACTTTTGGTTCCTCTGAACCCCATTTCCCATCCTTCTTCCCGTAAACTTGCATGCCACATCTAATCAAGAACCTATCAAGGTTTGCCTTGAATGCACCAAAAGAACTACCCCCACAGCTGAATGTGGCAAGAAATTCCATAAGTGCACCACCACCTGCTGAATGATATTTCTCGGAATCTCTTTTTTAAATGTACTTCAATCTATCCTGAAGCTATGCTCCCTTTTCCTAGATTCTCCAAGCATGGGAAATATACTTTCCTCATCTACTCTATATAGACTTTTGAATATTCAAAAGGTTTAAATTAGATGCCCCACCCCCATCTGTCTAAATTCCAGCGAGTACAGCAAGAGCCATCAAGCTTTCCTCGTATGATAAACCTTTCGTTTCTTCCTGGAATTCTTTCCTGGAATCAACCCTGTGAACCTACTCTGCACCCTTTCCAAAGTCAGCACATCTTTTCTATGAAGGGGACTCCAAAACTGCTCACAATACTCAAGATGAGGCCTCACCAGTGCGTTATAAATGCTCCGCATCACAACTCTTGTACTGTAGAAATCTTGAGATGAATCCTAACATTGCATTTGCATTGCTAGCCCTCGACTCAACATACAGCTTAACCTTTAGGGTGTTCTGCACAAGGATTCCCAAATCATTTTGCATTTAAGAATTTTGGATTTCCTCCCCATTTACAAAATGTCGTCAGATTTATTTCTACTACCAAATTACATGACCATGCATTCTCCAACATCATATTTAATTTGCGACTTTCTTGCCCATTTCCCTAAACTGTCTCAGTCTTTCTGTATCCAACCAATTTTATCAAAACTACTTGCTGCTCCACCAATCTTCGCATCATTTGTAAACATAGCAACAAATCCATCTATTTCATCATCTAAATCATTTATACATAACATAGAAATTGGTCCAAACTCCGACCCCCACAGAACACCACTAGTCATTGGGATCCAACCAGAAAAGGGTCTTTTTTCCCATTCGGTGCCTGCTATCAATCAGCAAAATGCGCTATCGATGTTCGGAACTTTCCTGTAATACCATGGCCTGTTATGAAATGCAAATATGCAACACTTATTACATCCCCTTTATCTGTCTTACTTGTAATCACGTAAAATAAATACAAGAAGTTTGTCAGGCAAGATTGTCCGTGAAGGAAACCATTCTGACGTTCTCCTATCTTGTCCTGTGCCATTAAGTACTCAATCACCTCAGCCTTAACAATTAACTCAAACGTCTTCCAAATAACTGAGGTATTGCTAACTTGTCTATAATTTCCTTCCTTCTGCCTTCGTCCTCAGAATTTTGTAGTCGTCTGGCAATGCCAGAGACCAATGACGTTTAATTGATCACTGCTAATGCCAAAAAAAAAGTAAATCTGTAACACTATCTCTATCCGAACCTTTGGTGCAGTTCAACTTGTCCGGGTGACTTATGTATCTTTAGATCTTTCAGCTTTTTGAGCACATTCTCCCATCTAACAGTAACTGCACCCACTTCTCTTCCTTCAAAGACTACAACATCTGACACGCAGTGAACACGGATGTAAAATACTCATACAGTTCATCTCTCATCTCCTTGGCGCATGTTATTATTTCTCTTACCTCATTTTCTAGCGGTCAGATATCCACTCTCAGCTCTGTTTTATTTTGAACAAAGTATTTACTATCCATTTTAATACTATTCTCCAGCTTGCATTCAGATTTCACCTTCTTCATTCTAACGATTCATTTAGTTGTTTTCTATAGTTGAAGACGTAATCGTCTATCTTGCCACTAATTTTTGCTTTGCTGGACGCCTTTTCTTTTATTTTTACGTTAGCTTTGACATCTCTTTTCAGCCACTGTTGTACTATATTGTCATTTGACTTTACTTTTTCCCTAACAAATTTCAAAGTTGAAAACAATCACTGGTTCCGCATGATACTTTTACCTTAAGCTTCCTGATCGCCTCCGGGTCATTAGATAACATCCAACTTGTATAGCTGATCCCCCCTAGTGGACTCAACGACAAACTGCTCCATAAAGAAATCTCTCGGGTATTCAACAAACTAATTCTCCTGAGTTCCCTTACCAACTTATTTTCCCAATCGACATGTATGTTAAAATCTCAAATGACTATCATATCTTTGCCCTTTTGAAACGTCGTTTTGTTCGCTATTGGAACCTCCGGACCACGTCCCAGCCACTGTTCGGAGGACTGTATATATCTGCGATCATGATCCTTTTCGTCTTGCTTTCCTTTAAACTCTACCCACAAGGATTTAGCATATTCCGATCCTATGTCACAAATTTATACTGATTTGTATTGATATATTGTACGCATTTACTTCCATGTCAATTTTTTTTTTAATTGTTCGGTAAATCCGGTGCAATTTCCGCAGCATACGTCAATTTGACAAGCAATGCTATTAAAATTCCTAATCAGATTAATCACGTGGCCGTCTCACCCAGCATTCCAGTTTGTTATTCTCGCTGTCAGCACCTGACCTGCCTTTCTCGTTGGAAAATTGCAGTAGCAGATCTATAGATTGTAATGGTTGCAGAGCAGAATGACATTAAATCCATAATATCCAAACGACTGCTTCGACTGAGGGTTTCAACGTATACCTATAGAGGTATTGATGAGGAGTCATGGAGTGAAATTGCTGAGTTACAGCCATTGAGAACATTATTGCACTGCTCTTATGTCATGTTACTTCTGCAGAGGAATTCCATGGAGTAAAGCATTGTATCTTCATGAATTATGTACGCCCGATAGTTGCTGGTGAAATGGCGTGGTTTCGGGATACAGGTCCTTGGAAAAGTGATATCAATGGTGGAAAAAAATCTTGTTTTACAACAAATATCAATCTTGAAGATACAGTGGAACACTACGAGCCTAATTATTTTTAGAAGTGTTACATAATATCTCGCTGCACTACCACATTGAAAGCCAACACTACAAACCCAGTTGATTGCCGGTGGAGACAGAGCCACTCGTACACTATACCGTGTTTGAGGCGAGCTATTGGAAAGAGCGTAATTATGAACAAGAACATCAACGATCCACTCTCTGCTATATTTCATAAAACTGGTTAGAGTGCTGAACTGACGATTCGCACTACTGTGATTTATAGCTTCGTCTTGCCTATCAATTCAATAGACTCCGCACTTGTGGAATGTGCAGTGTTATGTATGTGCAGCGAATACAGGGAATACACAGGGCTATTTTCGAGATGTGATGTTTGTTTCAAGTTGTCAAAATTGCACCATGCATCGTGTTTTCTTTTCTGTCTGCTCAGGCGCGCTCAAAAATAACTTTTCTTAGGAAGGAATTCTTTACACATTTATAGTATTAATCATTATTTTATATCGTAGTCGCTTCTACTGTAGCATCTCCTCGAAATTCCTGAACCCCTATAGGTCTCTGTGCAAAATGTCGATTTCCTGACTTGCAGTTACCAGCCGTTACGGATTTGCATCAGATCTCTTCTACGATCGCTATCACCAGCCGTGCGCCACACATCTGTGCATTTGGCTTGTTGCTCTACCAACTACATACCCCTAAACTGTTGTGTGACTAAGATTTTCAAGCTGATAATATTTTATTACTGATTAATAACCCTACTACTTCTCTACCGCCACTATTGAAAACAATTTAATTATATTCTGAGGTATCTGGTTCCAAAATCAACTGTAATAAATTTGAGGCTATGCCAACTTCAAAATTGTGATATTCAAATGCAGTTTCTCAATTTAATTGCTGATGGGGGCCAGTTGGATTGAGGTATCTAGGGGTCGAACTCAGTCAGAATTTGGATGGAATAATTACTTTAAATTTTGATTCTTTATTGAGTAGGATAATAAACATTCTGTGTCAGTGGTGTCACTAAGACTGTCTCTGTGGGATGAAGTCAATGTAGTTAAAATGTCATATTTATATTAGAACTTTGTTTCTGTTTCTAAGTCTTATTTGTTTTCCTGTCAGGAGATGGCTGAATAAATATCCTGTACTGTATCTGCTCTATGATATGCTGTACTGCTTTGTAAAGTTCACATAAATAATAATAAATAATTGAATAAAAAACATACCGTTTTTAAGAATACTTATGAACCACTTTGGATTGTCAAACTAAACGTGAGTACGAATTAGCATATAAAAGAGTAATTGAAATGTTGGTTGAATAGTGCCACAACAACGAACTCATGCTCAAGCGAAGAAACACAGAGTCCATGAGAAAGTCCTAATTAGTGAATCCAAGGTACGTAGCCATACACAAAGAATGCTGGAAGAACACAGCAGGCCAGGCACCATATATGAATAAAAAACATTCTCGACGTTTCAGGCCGAAATCCTTCAGCAGGACTGAAGAAACAAAAAGCTGAGGAGTATACCTGAAAGGTAAGGGGATAGGAGAGAGAAGCAGCTGGCGATGCGTGAAGCTTGCATGTGGATGGATGAAGCAAAGAGCTAGGAAGTTGACTAGTGAAAGATTTCGAAAGCGTTGGAAGAACGGAAAAGGTTCTCCGTGCTATTTACTGCAATTTTGATAAATCAGTGCTCATGCCATCAGGTTGGAGGCTAGCCAAAATCAATGTTTGGTGTTGCTCCTCCAATCTAAGTTTGGCCTGATCAGGACAGCAGAGGAGTTAATGGATGGACATATCGGAATGCGAATGAAAAGTGGAATTAAAGTGGATGGCCACTGGGAGATACTTCATCTGTGAGTCTGTTGTGGTCATATACTCCCGTATGGCCTCATGTATATAGGTGAGTCGCGACGTAGATTAGCAGCCCTATTCTAAGAACATCTAACTTTTGTTCGCTAGTACAAGCGGTGTGGAAACTCTTCATTTGAATAAGGAGAAAGTCTGTGTTGTTCTATAATGGATAACCTCATCCATAAAACAAATGCGGCGGAACTCAGTAAAGTAAATATCCTGTTTATAAGCGACAGCCTGGGAAATGTACATAAAGTATAGCTGCCAGTCCAGTATGTTTATGAAAGTTGTATCTGGAGAACATTTCTCCAGTGCTAGGGACATAGAGATGGAGAAAGGGCATAATTTGCAGACAGAAATATTCCAATTCTCATTGTATCCAGACCTCAGCCTCCTCTATTATCAGCATGAGGCCACTGCCTGTCTGTAGGAGCAACGCCTCATATTCTGTGGAGGCTGCCTCTATTCTCACGGCCTGAATATGGCTTTCTATAGTTCTTCATTCTCCTGATTCGTTCTTTATTCTATTCAGCGCTCTAACTCTAGCCTTACACGTTCTCTTCACTTAACATGATCATCACCACTTTCTGGGGAGCTAGCTCGCCCCCTACTCGGATGGTTCACTGACATATACTGTCAGATTACTTTGTCTTCCGTCCTTTTCGTTTTTCCCTCAACTCTTAGCAGCTGCTCAGTTAATTGTCCTTACTTCAACCCCACCTTCAACTTTGTCTCGTTGAACATTACATCTGTCACATTACACGCCTTCGCTTCACACACCATGCTTATCTGGCCTATTCGTCCTTCCCTTCCGCGCCCATTGAAAGAAGATGTCCCAAAATATCAACTGTTTATTCCTCTCCGTAGATGTTGCTGATACTACTGACTTCCCCATGCACTTCGAGTGTGTTCCTCTGGATTCGCAGCCTATGAAGTATTTTGTGGCCATTTGATAATAAATCTGTCTTTGACATTAATCTCTTCTCTCTGAGGTAGGAGAAATGAATACGTCCTGTAGGACCAGAGGGTGACTGAGAGGCTGTGTTGCGGGCCTTGTTCACGGGAACTTGTTACGAAGGGTAGCATGCCCAGTGGTTTGCCAAGGGATGTAGAAGAGAAGGATTTCAAATAGGTACATTATCTAAGTTAAAGAGTAAAACATTCTACCAAACAGCCAAGTCACCGTAATTTGAACAAATTCGAACATTAATAGTTTGTTACACTTTAAATTCAACAGGTACTTCATAAATTCTCCCGACGTGCACAAAAAAGGCAAATATTCAACAGACACTCAGGTACGTGTGCGCATGGGCTCTCCTATATCCAGCGCATCCTTTTGCAACAAGTGGTATTTTAGCACCTATCAGTACCGCAGTGTAAAGCGAGCCTGCCTCTTTTCTTTCTGTTTCAATCTTTTTATTATTTTTTTTTCAAAGACAAATACATAACAGTCATAATAGTGCAAAGGGAGTGTGATTACATTGTTGGCAATTAACACATGAGAAAAAACTATGAGTAGCACCAATACAATTGACCTCCCAAACCCTTAATATAAACAAGATAAAAAAACAATAAAAATGATGGGGAAAAAACCCAAATTGAGAAATCAAAAAACAAAATAAACTAAACTAAACCAAACTAAATCTAAGCTAAACAAAGCTGCGCTATTCTATTATAATAAATAAATGTAACCCCCTGGTTTGCCTCAGGCTCGCTCAGCTCGTTCTCGTCTAGAGGGAGCAGCCTTCGGCCCCGCCAAACTGGGTAATCAGTTGGTGTGGATGCTGTGTGATGTCCCCGCCTCGCCCAGAAACAGACAGTACACCATATGCGATTAAATGAGTACAACTTATAAAGGTTACTATAACTAAGTGATTAATAACGATACAGTATATATGAAGAAAAAAAAATAAAGAAATGGCGCCAATCTTATCAAAGCCCAAACCACTTCGTGCACAACCGTTGGAGCTCAATTACTGAAGTCTTCTGGCCACCATTCGATCCCCTCCGAACTCCTCGACTCGCAGCTTAGGACCATCCAAAGTGGTCAACCAAGCACATCTAGCTTCATCTCCTCTCCTCGGAGTACCTCCTGGCCTCGGACCCCCGCTTGGGGTCCGTTCCTCGCCCAGCTTAAAGCATCGCGTCCTCTCTCTCTCAACCCCTCGCGCCGATCGCCACAAAAGACCGCCAACCATAGCTTTCAGACTCAGAAGAAAGAACAACAATAATCCCAATTGGTTTACAAAGGAATACATTTCGCGTTATCAGTAAATTTTAACCCAAACAAGCTTCCAGCACTCTCTCGCAACAAAGAAGCATTCCTGCTTTTAACAAAACTAAGAAGCCATTTTGATTACATACACTGTAACAAAGAAAAAAGAAGAAACCCGCTTTACATAAAATTATTAGTATTGTCAACTCCGCTGCTCTATTCATATCAATGAGTGATAGAAAGGAATCGGAAAAGGTCAAATTACATTCTCTGAAATTATTGATTAAAAGGCCTCCAAGTTTCTTCAAATTTAGCCGAGGGAGCAAATATACCACTTCTGATGTTTCTAAATTTATGCAAGATATGGTTTGGAAAAAAATATTGAGATGTAGTTGGAGGATTCATCTATTTCCAGTTCAATAAAATAGATCTTCTAACCATTAAAGAAGCAAATGCAATCATCGACCGAGCTGCAGAGAGCAGATCAATCAATGATAGACGAAAATTTGCAGTAATAGGATGAGGTTGTAAATCCATCCACAAAACTGTAGAGAATATATCAAAAATATCTTTCCAATTTTTTTTCCAAAAGTGGACAAGACCAAAACATATGCGTCAGAGAGGCTACCTCAGAGTGACATCTACCACAAATCGGATTTATATGAGAATGAAAACTCGCTAATTTATCTTTAAACATATGAGCCCTATGTGCTACTTTAAATTGAATCAACGTTTGTTTAGCCCAAATAGAAGATAAATTAACTGATTGTAAAATTTTCTCCCATTTCTCTATAAGTAAAGAAAGTTGAAGTTCCTTCTCCCATTCATTCTTAATTTTATCAGATATATCCGATGTACATTCATAATCATACCACATATAATTGCTATTAAGCAATTTTCATAAGGATTTAAGCCTATTTTTTTCCCATGGTATCAGCTGGATATGAAATCGGAAATGTCTGTAACGTCGTATTAAGAAAAAAAATCTCTGATCTGTAGGATTCTAAAAAAATGGGATCTGGGCAAGTTATATTTTTTTAGATAACTGTTCAAAATACATGAAACAGTTATCCAAAAATAAATACTGAAAATATATTATACTCTTCTTTTTCCAAACCAGAAAGTCGTAATCCATGACAAGGGTTTGAAAGAATAAAATAGATAGAATAGTACTTGAATAAATAAATTCATTCAAGCCAAACTGAATGAAACTGAATCCATATTCGTGATGAATGTTTAATTATTGGATTAACCATTTGTTTATTCACTTTAGAAAGAACCAGGGGAAGCGAGGTCCCAAAGTTAGACGTCAATGAAAATCATTGTACCAAATTACATTCAAGATTAACCCAATGTAGACTGACATTCATATCCACATCTTGTGTTAGAATATTAAATATCGAATATTAATTGCCCAGCAATTAAGTCTTAAATTCGGCAGTACCAAGCCACCATTCTTTTTGGATCTCTGCAATTAATTTTAATCAGCAGAGGATGTTATTTTAAATTCTTCTGCCATAGATAAGACAAAATTTTAGAGTTAATAGTATCAAAAAAGGATTTAGGAATAAAGATTGGCACCGCTTCGAAAAGTTATAAAAAATAGTCAAAATAAACATTTTAATAGCATTAATTTGACCAATCAGTGATATAAACAGCGTGTACCATTTAGTTAGCGATTGTTTGACCTGGTCTATTATAGGCAAAAAAATAATGACGTTAAATAAGACCTTGTGTTTTTTTTTGTAATCTTAACACCTAGATAATTAAAATAATCTGTAACCGATCTAAATGGTGAATGTCTATAAATTGGAACTTCCATATTTAAAGTGAAACGTTCACGATTATTAAATTCAGTTTGTAACCAGAAAAGTTACTAAACTGAACAAGCAATTATTTAACAGCAGGAATGGAATTCTCAGGATTCGAAATATATAATAACAAATCATCTGCGTAAAATAATAACTTCCGCATCACATTTCCGAGGGAAATGCCAAATATAGAATGTGAGTCACGAATTGCAGTAGCTAAAGTTTCCACGGCAATATCAAATATCAATGGGCTAAGAGGACAACCTTAGCTAGTGCCACGAAACAACTGAAATAAAAGAGAACTTATATTATTGGTAAGTTCTGAAGCCATAGGGGCATAATATATCAGTTTAATCGAAGATATAAATTGTGAGCTAAAATTAAATTTCTCAAGCCTACTAAATTAGCATAACCATTCAAATCCATCGAGCGCTTTCTCGGCATCCAAAGACATGACACATTCTGGAATTCCAGATGAGGGAGTATAAGCAATATTCATCAATCACTTTAACATTAAAGTACGAATAGCGGTTTTTAATAAAACCGGTCTGACCGACCGAAATAATTGGAGGCAATACATTCTCCAATCTAGTTGCCACTATTTTCGAAAAAAATCTTAGAAACTACATTTATTTAGGATATAGTCCTATATGATGCACGTTCAGTGGGATCTTTATCTTTTATTTAATTAAGGAAATAGAGGCACCATAGGAAAATTTTGGTAATTTACCTATAAATAATGCATTCTGAAATATTTCACATAGCCAGGTCGAATGTATAGTGGAGAAGGATTTAAAATATTCTACTGTAAAACCATCTGGGCCAGGTGCTTTATCTGAATTCATCGAAGAAATGGCATCATTTATTACTCTCTCCGTAATTAGGTGATAATTTCGGAACATTCAATTTCCTTTAGAATTCATGCATTATAGTGGGGTTATCCGGAGATTCTGATAGATATAAAAAAGGTATAACATTCTTGAAAATATTTGTTATCTCATCATGTTCAACCGCCATAGTTCCATCTCGTTTACGAATTCCAATAATCTGAAGTTTAACCGAAGCAGATTTCAATCGGCTCGCGAATGTTTTACCAGATTTATCACCATAACTAAATCAATGACTGCTAGACTTAATTAATTGATTTTTAATCGTGGATTTTAAAAGTAAACTATGCTCCATTTGATGTTCCCTTTTCAATAAAGCTCCTGACTATGAGCAATAAAGTATATCTTGTCAATCGCTTTAATCTAACCAACCAACATAAAATCTCTTTAATAAATAGTTTTTTTTCAGTCCAGCAGAATATGAGATAATCTGACCACGGATGTATGCTTTAAAAGTATCCCATAAAACCCAGATGGAAATTTCATCCCTAGAGTTTGTTGAAAAGAAAAAAAATCCTTAATGAAATTCACAAAGTCCAAGTCTTGTAGTAATACAGATTTGAATCGTCATTGTCCAAAACTAGAGGGCGTATCCAATAGTTTGATAGAGAGTTTCAGAGGCGCATTGTCAGAAATGATAATGGAATCATAATTGCAGTCAGTAACAGATGGAATTAGACGAGAGTCAATAAAAAAGTAGTCAATTCTAGAGTAAATATAATCAACATAGGTAAGGATTGAAAACTCGTTTTCCTTTGAATGTTAAAACCTCCAAATTTCTAAAATTCCAAAATCAAACATGAAGGATATAAATAAATTATCCGATTTATTCGCAAGTGCCTGATTAACGTTAGATCTATCCATTGAAGGATTTAAACAGCATTTTAAATCTCCTCCTATTATCAACATATAGTCATTTAAATTGGGATTGGATGAGAATAAGTGTTTAAAAAATCCAGGATAGTCAATATTCGGAGCATAAACATTGACCATCACCAATTGTATTGCAGAGTAGGCCAGTGATTAACAGAAATCTACCGTTAGGATCCAATCTTGTTTCATAGTGCACAAATGAAATAGAAAAGGCTATAAAAATAAAAACTCATTTTACTTTAGCCTGGGAATTCGAACGGTACTGCTAACCCTTCCGAAACATAAAAAAACGCTGATTATCCTCTTTCCTCACATGAGTTACTTGTGCAAAAAATATATGAGCATTCAATCTTCGGAATACCTTGATTTTTTTTGTTTCCATTTAATCGGATGAATCAAACCGTTTGTATTCCACGAAACAAAATTAATACCCTTATCCGTCATAGTATAGCCAGTAATATGGTAAGTAAAGGGGTAACCAGAATACAAACTCCTGAACTCAGAAAAGAAAAAAAAATGTTTCAAAGAAGAACCAGAATTAACGACATATCGGACATTTCAGTAGTTTCGGATTAACGAGTCTCTTGCAAGTGATATTCCTATACTTCCGAGTCACAATGAACCGAACACTACTGCCATAGCGAGCAGGGAAACCAAAGGGAAATATGTTCTAAACTTCCTGACACTAAACCTTGTAAGCGGAAAAAGTGCATCACCTGCCCTTACACTTCCTCCCTCACCACCATTCAGAGCCCTAGACAGCATTTCCAGGTGAGGCGACACTTCACCTGTGAGTCGGTTGGTGTGTAATACTGCGTCCGGTGCTCCAAGTGCGGCCTTTTATATATTGGTGAGACCCGACGCAGACTGGGAGACAGTTTCTCAGAACACCCAGGCTGTCGACCAGAGAAAGCAGGATCTCCCAATGGCTACACATATTATTTCCCCGTCCCATTCCAATTCTGATATGTCCATCCATGGCCTCCTCTACTGTCAAGATGAATCCACACTCACTTTGGAGGAACAACACTGATATATCGTCTGTGTAGCTTTCAACCTGATGGCATGAACATTGACTTCTCTAACTTCCGTTAATGCCCCACCTCCCTTTCTTAATCCATCCCTGATTTATTTATATTCCCCCCTTCTTTCCTGTTTTTTTAAATTTTTTTGTCTGCCCATTACTCTGCTTGCTCTCCATCTCCCTTTGGTGCTCCCGTCCACCTTTCTTACTCCTTAAACCTCCCGTCCCATGATCCATTCCCTAGTCCAGCTCTGTATCCCTTGTGGCAATCACCTTTTCAGCTCTTAGCTTCACCCCACCCCCTCAGATCTTCTGCTATCATTTCGCTTCCCCCTCCCCCTCATACTTTCAAATCTCTTACTATCTTCTCTTTCAGTTAGTCCTGACGAAGTGCCTCGGTCCGAAGCGTCGACAGTGTTTCTTCTTATAGATGCCTGCTGGCCTTCTGCGTTCCATCAGCATTTTGTGTGTGTTACAGCCAAAACTTAAACCTTTCTATCTCCGCAATCCAAAAAATACAGAATAGATATTTAGAGTGCCCATCAAGTAATCTATCTGGATTTATCATTATACGCCCTCTCGTGGTTAGGTGTTTCGAAATCTACCAGATTTGATTAAGTACCTTCTATGTAGAAAATTTACAGAAATTAATCAGTGATCCTAATATGAGGTAAGTGTTGTCATCGTTTAAATGTAACTGTATATATTTCCTAATGTTCATTAACTTCAATATGGTCGTAATGTTGCGAAAAAAAGGCAATCCTGCATTGTTATCTGTAAATCTAACTACAAATGAATCACAGCGGAGCAGGCCATTTTTACTGACAAGAACATGACGGTAAGAGCAGCAATGTTTAAGTAAGTAACAGGTTGCAGCAACAAAGGAGAACAGTCGTCTTCAACAAAAAAAACCACACGAGCATATCATCACGAGGGGAGACCAAATATTATAGAAAATGTGCTAGCATTCACAGAAGAATGACTAGCTGGCTAAATTCAAAAGCCAGAGTTATTCTGGTTGGCGGTCTGAAAAGTGCTGTTTAACAAGGGTCGCTGTTGGGTCCGCAAATTTTCAAACTATGTACAACAGAATAGATGCGGTTTTTTTTTCTGAGGTTGCGTATGATGCAAATACAGGTGAGATGTTAGTTACTGCTGGGAAAGCAGTGAGCAGACAACATTCACACGAGGTAGGACGTTACGAAAACGGGCTAATAGAAATGGCAGTTGTAACACGCAGAACGAAGTTATATGGCCATGTAATTTGATTGCAGAAACAATGCCATTGACTATATTCTAAATTGGAAGAGAATTCGAAAAAATGAGGTGTAAGCAACCTTGAATGGGCTCGTGCGTAATTCGGTTACGGTTACTTGAGGATTGAGTCAGTCCCAAATGAGGCAAATTCGATTGGAAAGAGTTAAATAGAAAAAAAAGGGATGTAGCTCTGTGTATTTAGAAGGGGTGTCACATACACACAACCCTGTAAAGGTATCAACAACAATAGAACACACTTGGAGTCTGGTTCTGCTGTTAACTAAACACTACTTTATTAGTAACTGCGTCATATAGTAACTTTAACCAGGTAAATCAAGAGTTAACGGTGTTATTCATATATAGGTGTAAATAGAAAAATCCACAAACTTCTTCAAGCTCAGGTGGTAAGTGATACAGTGTTACGATTGTATGTAAGCAAGTTCAGTTCAGATGCACAGGTTAATTAATGCGAGATGTTTGTAATCCAAAGGCAAATGTCGTGAGAAGGCAGTTACGTCGATGTTCCACAGATTCCACGACAGCAATACAAAATAACAATATCAGTAGGTTTTATCTCCGTAGTTGTTCCACTTCACACACGAAGTATCACCGACAGTAGCTTATCACAAATGGGACCATCTTCAAGCGAACCACCCGCCAGGCAAGGGTCGACACACTGGTAGATTCCACAAGGTTACACTAATCAGATACAACGTGATAGCCACTTATTCAGTTCCACGACAAACAAAATAAATCCAACAGTGATTTGCCACAGGGGTGCCTTTCTTCACTGAACTACCACACCAAAACAAAGGTTAACACACACACACGTGGAATTCACAAACGTTTTCTACTCACCAGAGCACACTCATGCGGATTAACTAAGTGACAATACTTTGGTAGCCGAATGGAAACAAACTCACCCTCACGGGCTACTTAGAGAGAGAGCTTCCAAAGAATGATCTCCTTGTCACCAGGTTTCTTCTGTTTGAAACCTTCCTCTGCTCTATTCTCTTCTCTGCTGCTAATTGCAGAACCTGTGAGAATCATTTATCACTATTCTGGATCAATCTCAACTCACCCCTTTCGGGCTACTGAAAGTTTAAAGCATTGCTTTCTTCCATTGAAGGCACCCAACGTATTTGGAGCATTTTATGACTCGCTGGAGCAGAACAATGATATTAATCTCACTATAACATAACGTACATAAAATAGACAGAGTACAGAGGACGTGCGGAGGATACTTACTGCAGCGGGAAAGTAGAACCTCAGAGGCATAAAACTTCGGGAAAAAAAGACATCCCGTAGAGTAAAGTGGAAATTTATTTGCAGATTGAGACTGTCTTGTATTCCTTGCCACAGATTATTGCGGAGCACCTGTACGATACATTTCAAGCAGACACAATTGAGGTATTATAATAAATATATTATGTTCGAATGTCAGGGACAATGTTGAAAGGTCAGATAGGCCAACTCTTCTCCCGTGGTCTTATGGTCAGCTCTTTTACATACCACTAAAAGACACGTTATCACACCAGTACTCATTAGTTCGAGGGACAGCCTCCTACACACAAATAGAGAATAATCTAATATAGTCGATGAATATTGAAGGCAAAGTGTATCAAAGCACACACATTTTGTGCAGAAATTCTGGACTTTGGAGGGTAATTCATGTTGAATTTAATACTTGTTTGCGGCTGAGTTCAATGGCGTTGACGTACTGGAAGAAGGGGAAGGTGTGAAAGTTTGTAGTGCTCTTAACCCGCGATGTGCTGTTCTGTATGATTTTGCTGCTTCATCGTTCTCTGTCGGAAGCATTGTGTAACAGGTGCAGTGATCGGCAGCACAGAAATGCAACAGTGCAGAGAAAAGAAGGACCCAGGAAGCCTTGTGGCGTTCAGCACGATGGTGACCAGGCATGGAATCCACGGGGCATTGGATGAGAGGATTCTGAATTCTCTTGCCGTCGAAAGGCAAGGTGCGGTATTAGATCGAATTCATTATGCCCGGATTTAAGGATTTAGAGATGTCCCTCGGGTAACTGTTTAGACATCCTCACACTTTGTGACATGAAACATTACTTTGTGATTTGTGTAATGACCTGGATGTGTAAGTAGAAAAGCAGCGTAAATAAAGGTAGAATTGTGTATCCAGAAGAAAGTTGACACTTTTCAGAGGGATATAAACAGGAGGTAGATGATGTATGGAAAAATAAGAACTTACTTTTAAAAAAGAAATAAAGATGTGAAATAACGAACATTAGTAGATCGTACTTGAAGTCTGAGTACTTGGTTATTAAGAGGATTCTCAGCGGTTCAGAGGTACAGAGGAATCTCGGCAATCTCGACAAGTAGATCCTAATCCTCTGCAAAGGATTATGTAACACTCTGATAATTCTGCTACATTCTGTCCGCCTCATGAATGAGAGGATGTGGAAGATTTACCATGAGGCCTCCTAGATTAGGAAATCCCTTAAGTGGAATTCTGAGCAAACTTGAACTTTTCAATTTGGAGTGGCGCTGTTCGACAGTTAACAACAATTCTTCCCTTTATGATGACTGGACGGAATTGTAGCGCAGATATCAGAAGAGTGATTTCTTCATTTTTTACACACTGTATTGTGAAGGCCTGGAAATTCATGCCAGAGATAGTAGAAGATACAAGAGGATATTTTAAACAATACTATGCATAAGGGACTGTTTTGTAAGATAGCTTACCTGTTATAAAATAGTGTGTCGAATAAAACATGTGCCCAAGGACGTGTTTTGTGCTGAAGGTTTTCTATGTTTCTTACCCTTTTCAGGAAAAAGTACATAATTGTCTTGAACTTATTCAATTATCGGTCTATTTGTAAGACTGAAGAGATGTAGTTCCATGTATGCATGTTCTCTTCAAGAAATATATGAAGGAACATATTTCAAAAATTGGTTCTTAAAATGAAATTTATCGGTTTTGTCCTAAATAAATTTACGTTACTCATGGTCTGTGGGATATGCCCACATAGAGTCTAGACAATATTTTTGAATCAGACTACTTATTCTTCTTTTGTTCATGATACAAAAAATGATACCGGAGGTGGAAATAGGTGGAATTATGCTCAAATTGAAGTCGAATTATGCACTACATATTTGTCTTGTTACAGAAGAGAAATACCTACCTTCTTCGTTCAACATTTCTGTACTCTCGTGGCTCCAGCAGCCGCCAGATCCGAACAACATTATACTCAGACCTTCCATTCTGATTCATATCGTTTCAGCTTCTGGGAAGGAAATTCACACAGAAGCGATCTTTATTATAACTGCTTATAACATAAGCAGTGTCAAATTAATCCGAATATTTGTGTCATGCAAAACATTCACTCGGTGTGCTTATCGCTATGTGTTTATTCTCTAAGTAATAGTCAATTTCATTAGCATATTTGCATTCGTGATTTCTGTAGGCATATTGTGGTACTAAGGGGTGCGATCGACAACCCATCTCAGCATTCCTATTGGGTAGCACTATTTATTGTTCTTGTGTTGAAGTTTTCGTTGAATTATCGTGGGGTGTAGATGTCAATTTGGCTTTAAACTTAGCTTGGGATGTACCGCTATTCACCTGGGCGATTCTGGAGCACCCTGACTATAACTGGGGTGTGCAATGATCCCCGCCAACGTCTGTATGTGACTGAAGGAGTTATTTCCCAGGGTTATAGCACCCGGTCAGTTTTTGTACGTGTCGCAGTAACGACGTCAGTTGAGGTACAGTTTAAAAACAAATTCTCGTATGTTGTCATGGACCGAATGCTAGCCACAATATATTTGCTCCAGTTGCAGCTGATGGAGTAATTAATCAGAACCAAAAGTGTACAAAAGTGTCGACATGCAAGTAGCCGTGCGTTTTCCCATTTTCAGACTGCGCGAAGATTATTGAATACACTTCAGCTGAAGACGTAATTTTAGTCTTATAGAACCAGAGAGGTTATTGCAGGGTTCTCGGTCTCTTCTCTGCAGTCTTGCTGCTCCCACGTTTTGCTACAGCACCTTTCGTTTTCTGAAACGCTGCGTAATCTTCCACATTGTGGCTGTTGTTCATCTCACTTCCGCCTGTATATCACTGTGCTCTTCGCCGACACGTTGGTACAACCTGGTATCGGTAACTTACAGTTTCAACATCACATGCTGACATTCCCCAAAGAACCGTAGAGGTGTTCCTCGGCAGCATTTTTCTGATTCCGATCTCCAGATATATGCCCTGCAGCAGCATTTTGGAGGCTGAGCTAGGAGTTACCGGTTCCAGTACAGTGTATTACAGACCCGAAATATTAGCAGGTAAATGTGACAACGTCATCGGAATAAGAAGATTGTATGGGCAGTCTGTTGGACACCTGCGTCAGAGGGATCTGAAGGAATTGCAAAAAGAGGCAACATTATTACTTTACTGGTGTCACTGAATCGGCAACCCATAGGAATAGGTAATGCATGTTTCCGTTTACAATGTGCCAAAATGTTTGTTTGTTTGTTTGTTTTTTGTCCGTGGGAATTATTCCATCGACTTGCTGCGGTGGAGATTTAATTGGTAGATGTTGCACGAGAAAAAATAAATAAAATAAATTAATACATGGAAATTCTGAAAATTGTGCAACTTCGTGGAAATGACAAAATGAAATGTAGAACGTTTATGAAACACTCACCTAGATCCGACACCGGAAAGATGGAGGTATATCCTGTTCAATTGTGTAAAATTCATTTATTTCTCTCATGTTTGTAAGGGAATGATTTTCCAGGTTTGGGATGCGACTTGTGGGTCCGTTGTTAAATTTAATGCAACACAGGTTAAAAGCCCCTAACCATTAGGTGTACCACACCCTCAAATTTGAAGAAACAAACCTGACAGCATCTATGGAAATAACTAAACAGGTGATGTTTCGGGCAGAAACATCTCATCAGGGTACTCATAGACGCTGCTTGGGTTGTGGAGTTCCTCTTGCAATTTGTGTGTGTTGCTTGTGTATCTGCCATCTGGAGACTTTCTCATGTTTCCCCATCGCTGCGACAGATGATCCCCCGTTTTACTTCAGTAAATTTCATATGTTTTTTTTATTTCCCTGATACACTTTGTTTTACTTTTGCTGCATATGACATCTTAAAAGTTTCTCACGTCTGTTAATGCATGTTTACGCATTGGTGTTACGCTCAATGACAAATCGTGGTGTCCTCAGTCTAATTGCATCTGAGGAATTTACATGAAAAAATAATTTATTTCTCCACCTTCCAACATGCAGTTTCTGCGGACCAACAGAGTGACTCAGCACATGACATCCTTAACAGGTTGCGTCAAAGTTGATGGGCTATATGCAGACACAAGTTCAGCATTTCTTCTGCTCTCCCCAAAACCGCCTGCGAGCAACACAAGAAACCGCTCTAACCAAATAAAAGCTTGCGGTTCCTCTGCCAATGCATAGTCACAAAGCTGGGCTCCTTTTACTTTAGTTGTGTCTTTCTTAAAGCGAAGTCATGCCTGGCATTCTAAAGGCTTTATTTTTCACAAAACCAAATCTTTTGACTTCTATCTCCGACATCTGAAACAAACTTGATATCTTCAGCAAAGATACCTTTCAAGCGCATTAAAGAGACGACTTTTAAATTTGGCCTGTTCAGATATTTACCGTCTGTGACACTGACCATGGACGAGGTTGAAACTACAAAGACAGTTACAGAGTCAGTCACTGTAATCCAGCTCGCAGTCTTACTGATACATAAGTCATTCTCAGCTCAGTCTAATCCGCAGTCACTATTGGACAGTGTAAAAACATTCCAGATTATTAAGGCATCAACAACAACATTTGCTGTTCGAAAAAGCCCGGTAAAGTGACTTGTGAATGAGAAACCACTGTAAAATGGTCACATCATACTTTTTCGAACGTCGGTTCCCGAAACTGCAGCAAATGATAACGAAAAATTCCTGAAATGGGCAAAGTAAATTTAATTCACCTGATTACAACACGAAAGCAAAATAACATCTGATTTTATTTCTCTACTCCAGAGCTAATACTTTATCAGGTCACAACATTGTGTTCGATTATCCTCCGTTGTGTGCATCCCAATATCCACAGTGTTTCATGCCAGATTCAAATCGCAGAACAGGGTTGGAATGGAGACAACAGCTTCCCAATTGCTATTCAGTCTTCCAGGCTATGGGAGGAAGGACCCATCTGAAGAAAGGGATTGGAAGGGGGAGAAGGAATTCTCAGTTGCTGCTCATTACACGATACTTGGAAAAGATGGTTTCATCAATGCAAATTCATAAGAGAAGGCAACGAGCGTATGAATAGTAAATTTCGAATTCTATTACATATTAGGCAGTATCAAACGCAGGCAAACTACCTCGTGAAGTTACCGGAAGATTATATCTGCTGTTTCAGAAGGCGCTGGAATATTGTTCAGCGAGTGTATGAGTACGGTGAGAATCGCTTTCAAGCTTTGTGCGCAACATTTATATTCAGCTTTATAGAAATAGGCGGCGCTGTCATAAAGTTCAAGATTCATACTTTTCAGGGTAAAAGCCATTTCTGCGACCTTTTCCGCGGTAAATCTTCCTCCCACCCGGTTTCTACTGCTGTTTCTACCGTTATCCAGTTACAGCATAATAGGCTTCCGAAATTATATCTATCTATCTATCTATCTATCTATCTATCTATCTATCTATCTATCTATCTATCTATCTATCTATCTATCTATCTATCTATCTATCTATCTATCTATCTATCTATCTATATATTTAGCAAACTGCATGTTATGATGAGAGACTTGAATACAATTTTCGTCACCGTGGTCGATCTCTCGGTCATGGACTGGCTGGCGATGGCTAGGAATTAAGAGTAAGGAGAAGCGAGACGGCATTAGATGTAAAACACGCAAGACCCCTAATGCCATGACTTCATGAAAATTATGAATCTGTCCATTCAGTTTCATATGTAACTAGCATATTGTGGAATGTTGTGAACGGTACTCATAGCAAACGCAAGGCAGAGCGTGACATTCAAGATAAAGTTGACGGTTTCCTCTCCGAGTGTCAGATGGATATGATGGCTAGATGGACTACTTTGGTAGGTTATTTTTCCGAACTGGACAGAGACACCTCTGCCGGATCATGTTCTAGCATTATTCAATTGCGGCACTGTTCCTGAATTATCTATTGTGCGAGAAACCGTCAGATTTGATGAACAATTGCTACGGTTCTTTTTCCACTCAAGTACTTTGCAATTAAGGAGAAAGCTCCATCCTGACTGTTTTAACGCCAAAGGTGTAATGTCTCGTCTATTTAATTAATGAGAAACAGATACGGAATCAGTGAGTGTAAAAAACAGCTACACAATGTCGTTTACGTTTCCTGCCCTTTATTTGCGAGGTAATGTGTCCGATAAACTCAGATTGTAGTCTCGCTAATATTGCCAAAATGTTTCCTCTGTACAGTCAGCAAAATTGCTTGCATTATCAGCAAAGTCCGCATAATTGGAACATAACTCTGAACTGATGCTAAAACCTGCAAACTGCTTCAAAGATTTGAAAAATAAGGCACTCTATATTATTAGTATAAATATTTAATTATTATATATTTTTTCGCAGCTCAAGCTGGTAAAGCGTAAGGTAAAAGCTTAGCCAAGTGCACTTCAATCTTAGTTTATTAAATGTTCAACTATTCACATGGTGCTTACTGCTGTGGCTTTCTGAAAACTTACATGCGTATTGTTCTTAGTTGTTCAATGCTACTGTGTACTGCCTTTTGGATGAAACCAGTTGTAGATATTACTATCGAGACTATGAATACCTATTCATGTTCCAATGTCTTTCAATTTCCTACTTAAATATAGCATAATTCTGGTTTGGATTCGTTGTTGATTTCTGCAGGCTATGTGTAGTTAGAATCGCTGTAATGTTAAGTTAATTGTTCTTCCTTGTTTATCCTCCATTATTATACCCCAACTGTAAATTTGGATTGCCCTGTTTGTAATAGCGTGTAATATTACTTGTGATTTTTCTGACTCTAAAACTGCATACAGCTTGTATAATGTATGGTTGTGTTAGGGTAGGCGTTGGTAAGCCTTGACATGGTCTTGCGAGAACAGGAAGCACAGAGACTTGGTCTTGGCAGAACAAGAAAACAGAGACTTGGTCTTGGTAGAACAGGAACACAGGAAATTTGTCTTGGTGCAACAGCAACACAGAGACTTGGTCCTGGGAGAACAGGAGCACAGAGACACGGAACACAGAGCCGGCACCATTCACTGGGAACAGGGACGGTGCTTTACCCAGAGTCAGGACCGCTCCTAGGGAGCAGGATTTAGAGCTGTGTCTCGTACAGAGAACACAGAGAAACAGTTCCCAACACAAGGTAGCGTCAAACGGTCGGACCTACCTAGCGAAGAGGTGGACATAGTGACGATTCCCAATACAATTTATACCCGGACCTAACTAGCGAAGTAGCGAAGGCGGTGTAAAAGAGACTGCTCCAAACACAAGGTAGCAACAAACGGCCGGACCTACCTAACGAAAGCGTTGACACGGAGACAGCTCCAAACATCGATAGACATTTCCTTATCTAGACACAGCAAGGCTCCGGACTTTCTCCGGCGGTAGAAACTGACAGTGGTACAGACGAGCATGCAGGCGAGGTTGCAGGCTAGGCTTCAGGAGGAAGGTGAAGGGAAGGGAAGGTAAGTGAACAGTCAAACAAATGAAACTGAATCCAGGATAGCGAGAGTAATACGACAGTGTTTGTGTCGCTAGGTCTTTTCTTGGCTGGACTGTTCTGTCTTAGGGTGGGTGTTGGGAACGGACCCAATTGCCATACACAGACATTAAAGTACACGGAAGCGGACTGGACAAAAGCTGGGACAGGAACACAGACTTGGACTGGAACTTTGGCTGGGAAAGCGGGACCAGGACAAGAGACTGGGGACTAGGAGCCTGGGCTTGGACTCCGAGCCAGATACTGGACAGCGACCCAGAACCTGGGACTTGGCTCGGGCTTGGAAATCGGAACTAGGCGAGGGCATGACGTGGTTGCAGGAATGGACATGGCTTGGGTTCCTCAAGGCCTGGCTGCCGGACTAGGCGAGACATGGTCTCCTCGAGGCTTGGGTGTGGACTCCGAGCCAGATACTAGGCAAGGACCCAGAACCTTAGTCTTAACTCGGGTTCGGACTCCAGAACTGGGCGAACACATATCGTAGCTACAAGGCTGGACGAGACTTTGATTATTCGAGGTTTTCCTGGGCAGGACAAGGTACTCCTGAAATAGGCGAGGCACAAAGACAGGACGAGAGCCCGAAGTCTTGACTTGGTCTTGGGAGAACAGGAAACACAACGACATGGTCTTGGCAGAACAGGAACCCTGATACTTTGTCTTGGCAGAACATGAATATAGAGCCTTGGTCTTGAGAGAACCGGAACACAGAGACATGGAACACAGAGCTGGTATGCCTCCTTGGGAGCACGATGGAGGGGCGGAAATCGTACACAGAACACAGAGAAACAGTTCGTAGCACAAGGTAGCGGCAAACGGCCGGACCTACCTAGCGAAGGCTTGGACACAGAGATGGTTCCAAACAACATAGCAAGGTCCCGGTCTTGCTGCAGCAGTAGAACTTGACAGCGATACAGACGAGGGCGCAGGCGAGGTTGTAGGCAAAGCTTCTGGCATAGGCTTCAAGCAAAGGCTTCAGGAGGAAGTTGAAGGGAAGGGAATGGAAGAGAACAGTCCAGCAAATGAAGCTGAAGCAAGTAGTTTTTTTTTTTTATGTAGCCAGCCCAAAATGAGAATCAGTTGCCTCAATTAGAGCACCCCACAGAAAAAGGGAAAAGCAGAAAGCCTGGAATAAGGAGCGATGGACTGGACCGTGAACCGGAATGCGGAGTTAACGGACTGGACCATAACAATGGTATGGTTTCTTTCATGAGTTTTTACATTAATACAAGGTATTGATGGATGATGTTTCCCAGTTGATTTTACCTGTGTATGTAATCAGATTTTGTTCAACTGCTATAGTTGATTTTTCTCCAATTATCCACTCCAACATTCATGTTTATATCTACAGAAAATTCGGTAATAATTATATTAACTATTAATTTGATCTTTTTTCCTCAAAGTTAATGCCTGTAAAAGCTTCGGTGCAGACTTAGCAATACACTCTCAATTGTGAATTACGAGGAACTATTCGTGGTATGTATAGTGCTGTGGAATTCCAATGATTCACATAAATATTGCAGTGTAGCCCTAGTTCTTTAATCTTTTAAGTACTGCCTTTGAGATGTCATCAGCTGCAGATGTCATCCGGGTAAGAGAAGGCTCCAGGCAGAGGCGATAGGCGGCAAGGCTCCAGGAGGAAGTAGAAGGGAATGGATACAGAGAAGGGGATTGAGACAGGAACAATCCAGCAGCCCGAGACTGAAATCTGAAGCTATTTATGAAGCCAGCCCAAACAAGAATCAGTTGCCTCAACAGAAACTGGGGAAACCCGGAAATACTGGAAAAAGAATTTATGACCGGACCGTGAACGGGTATGAGGATTTCACGGACCGGAACAAGACAGCAGAAGTGTGCGGGGGGAGAGCAGGTCTCATTGATACCTTCGGAATTTTGAATGAACTAGACAGGGAGGATATGGACAGTATGTTTTCCTGTGGTTCGGCTATTCGGAAATGGAAGGCAAAACCTCAAATTTCAGAGGCGACCATTTAGACAAAGGTAAGGAGCATCCACTGAGGGGCGACCATTAAGAACAAAAGTAATGGCACTAACTGCAGTTTAAGCCAAATCCGTGCGTATATTTACTGCGCAAGTTGATCGTATCTGATCGGTCAGGGAGTGAAATGATATTGCGAGAACGCAGGTGTACGGAGTTAAGTGGGGTGCGAGTTCAGCCAGGATGGGTTGGTGGAGCACACTTGATGGTCTGAATGTCCTAATTCCTCTCCTATGTCTTATGGTCTTATGGTTGATTGTAGGGCTGTGCGGCACGCCGGATAGGAAAGGGTTGTTTCCCATTTTATTTCTATGTAAATGAGTAAATAAATAACAAGGAGCGGTTTGGCAATTTGCAAGTTTCCATGAGAGCCCGCAGTTATGATATTTTTTATTCGGAAAGAGTGAAGTGGCATGATTAACATTGGTACCTCAAATATTGCGACAACAGCCCGTAGTTAACTGTGTCGAGAAGTTGCTCAACTAGTCAAGGAAATTGAAAGAAAAGTGAGATCGTTCTAATATTGAAATTAATGATTCGGATAAAATGTGTCCATATTCATATTGAGAAACAGACAGTTCAGTAACACACCTTTATATTTCACCCACACAGTCCGCGACACTGTTAAGGATCCGGCCTGAACACTGGGTCGAAGGGCCTCTGCTGGTAGCTCTGGACCACAACAGCCTTTAATTTCTGCCTCCTTTCACCTGGCAATGTTTGTTTTGACCCAGCCCCTTTCCTTTTTGGACTTTCTCCAACTACCCGCTTGTCTCCTCACTTGCAAGCACCTGTTTCTATTTTCACTCATTCCGGTCCATTTAAACCCTGCCTTGACTCGCATTCTATGCCAGTTCGTCCCAGTTCTGACCTGTGTCGTATAAGCCTGTCATTGCGACTGCTGCCAACTGATTTTGCCTGTGTGCTCTGGATCGTCTGACCGCGCCTTTTCTGGGTAAGAACTCTTCCTGCCATTTCGGATTCGTGCCTGCCTCCTGTATTTAAAAGACTGTTGCCCTTGTGCTCCCTAATAAATCCTGGTAAAAGAGCATTCATTGGTCTGCACTTGACTCCCCCCGTAACTCGACCCATCCCGACAGAACGAACTGGCCATTATGGACTCACCAGACTCCAACCAGGTCCGTGAGGCCCTCGTCTGACAGGGCGTGTTGTTGGGGAGACATAAAACTCAGTTTGCCGCTATCAACCAGTCGATGGAAGTCTTCTCCGCCACTCTAACCAGCATGGCCTCCCAGCTACAGCAGATTCAGCTGGCGCTGAGCTCTAAACCGCCTTCTGTTGCGGCACCATCAGCCCCACAGACTCCAACCCAACCAGCCCGAGAGCCCCGTTTACTTCCACCTAAACTTTACATTGGTGAGCCAGGCACCTGCACATCTTCCCTGCTTCAATGCTCGCTGGTTTTTGAGCTGCAGCCCGCTACCTTCCCCACTGATCGATCCCGTATTGCTTATGTGATCACGCTGATGTCAGGAAGAGCAGGAGAGTGGGGTACGGCTGTGTGGGCCAGCTGAACCTCTTTTTGCCACAGGCTTAAGGACTTTTGTGAGGAGATGAGAAGAGTCTTTGACCGTACCCAGCATGGGCGAGAGGCAGCAAAGGAAATGTTTCGAATTCTTCAGAGTAACCGCTCTGTTCAGGACTACGCCATTCAGTTCGGCAAACTAGCCGCCACTACCAACTGGGATTCGGCGGCCAAATCTGACTTGTTACTCTATGGGCTTAGCGAAGAGGTTAAGGGTGAAATAGCCACCCGCGACCTGCCTGCTGGCTTCCAAGAGCTGGTCGATTTGGCCATTAAGATTGACAGCCGCATAAAACAGCGTCAGCGGGAGCGTAATATCCGGTGGTCAGGAAGAACCACCAGGGGGCGTCTGAAATTTTCTCAACCCGCACCCATATCTCCTTCCTCGAGTCCTCAGTCACCATCATCTGATTCTAGGTCCGAACTGCAGAATATATACTTTATTCGGGCCTAGGTCGTTGGTAGCTTATACTCCGCTGTGTGCATCCCATGGTGCACAGTATTTCATGTCAGGTCAAGTCGCAGAATGGAGTGGTTTGGAGTTAACCGCTTCCCAACTGTTTTTCCAGCTTCCTTGCTGCTGGAGCTGGGTCCCATCTGAAATAAGGAATTAGGAAGGGCGAAAATAATTTCTGTTGCTTTTCATTGCGCTATACTTCGGAAAGTTCGTTTCATCAACGCAAATTCAGAAAAGAGAAGAACTAGAGTATGACCAGTGAATTCCTAGTCCCATTGCAAACTTTAATGTATGGAAAGCAGGAAAATTGCCTCGTGGAATTATTGGCAGATAACATCCGCTCCGTCAGCTGTTGATGGAATACTTTAAAGTGAGTATATGAGTGCAGCAGAAAGCCCTTTCGAAGCTCTGTGTATATTGATATTCAACTTTACAGAAATAGATGGCGCTGCCCTTAACTCCAACATTAATAATTTCCAGGGGAGCTCTCCTTTCTGCAAGTCCCACCTGTGTAGATACGCACCCCCCCCCCTCCCCCATGTCTGGCTGCCACTGTCTGAAGAACGTTCCGGATACGAAATAATAGTGTCTCAATGAAATCTCTCCTCTTTCTCCTGAACAACAGGGAATATAACCGAAGCACTGCCAGACGTTCCTCATACGGTCAACGGTCAATTACTGGAATCATTCTCGTGAATATTCTCTGAACCCTCTCCTATGTCACTGTATCTGTTATAAATTAAGGAGCACAAAAATGCACACAATACTCCAAGTGTTCTCACTGGTGCCTTATAGAGTCTCAACAACGCGTCCTTGCCTTCTTCATCACGTGCACAACCTGGATGTGAAATTCGTGGGTATCCTGCACGATGACTCTCTTTCCGTACGCATCTCTGCATTTTGAATTATTTCCCCATCGAAATAATAGTCTGACCGTTTATTTATTCCACCACACTGCATGAACGCACATTTTCCAACATTGTATTTCATTTGCCACTTTTTTGCCTTTTCCTCTAAACTATCTAAGTCTCTCTGCAGTCTTTCCGTTTCCCCAGCACTATCCACCCCTCCAGCTATCTCTGTATCATCGGCAAATCTAGCCACAAATCATGAATTCAATAGTCCAAATCACTGACATACGTTGTAAGAAGCGGTGGTGCCAATACCGACCCCTGTGGGAATCTAATGGTAACCGGAAGCAAGCCAGAATAGGATATTTTTATTCCCACAGTCTGTTTTCTGCCCACCAGCCAACGTTCCACTCATGCTAGCAACTGCCCTATAACTTCATGGGTTCCTATCTTGTTAAGCAGCATCATGTGCTGCACCTTGTCAAAGGCCTTCTGAAAACCCAATTACACCACATCTCCTTTGTCTACCATGCTGTAATGTCCTCAAATATTGCAGTACGTTAGTCAGGCGGGGTATTCCTTTCGGAAAAGCATGCTGTTTTGGCAGATCTTGTCATGTGTTGCAGGTACTCCGTATTCACATTCCTGAAAGTAGATTCCAACAACTTCCCAACGTGTCAGGGTAACAGGTCTGTAGCTTACTTCCTGCTGCTGCCCGCCGTTCTTAAATAGCGGGAAAACATGAGCGTTATACTTTGTCGCTCCTCCTTAATTACAAACATTGCTGGTGAAGAGTAAACTACGTTATATAGCAGTCATTGTTTATTCAATGTGTTGTAATAGTGTCGATTGAAATACAGTGCGTCGATGTATCTGATAATTTATTTAAAGAAATATTCAAGAAAGTCATGCAACGTAGTATCAAAATGAAGCGAAATAACCAGTTTGTCTCTTTTTCACTGACATTGTTATGCCACGCTCACAATTTGACTCTCAATGTCACTATCTCTCACACACTCAGTTTTTCGCTCCCTATAAACTACGCTTGTGTTTTGAGTCATGGAAACAGAATGAGTAACTAACAGCTTGAAGGTTGGGACAGAAACCGTTCCTGCTTGTGACATCATCGTGCGTATTTTTTTGTGATATAGATGGTAATGTTTTCGTGATGTCTTCAATTTCCTAATATAGAAATCTAAAGGTCATTTCATGAGCTCTTGAACAGTGTTTTATTCCAGCTCAAGACTGCTATAAAAAACCCCACCGGGGATTAATAGACAACAGGTTTATCAACGATTTTACTTCTTAATTTTTGAAGGATTAACATCAACGTGCCAGAACAATTGCTCTTTGCATATAATTTGTGTCTCTGAGTAGATATATATGAATGTCCGTCTGTGTGTGTGTGAGGGAGACAGAGAGTGAGAGAGAGAGAGCGACTGTGTGTGTGTGTGTGTGAGAGAGAGTGTGTTTGTGTGTGAGTGTGTGTGTATGTGTGTTTTTCATATATATGCAGCAGTCGCTGGACGTTCACTTACAGTAATATGTGCAGATAATACGGAAACAATGACATGGAATAAAAAAGTGCACACCCTAAGATTGTAAAGCAGGTCCGCGTTTGCTAGAAGTATACCAGTTACCAGATGTGCATTTACTTTTAACCGCATCAGCGGCAAGGGTAGAATAAACAAGTTACAGAATTCATGCTATTTAGTTAAAATAAGACAATAAGGCCACAAGTCGTAGGAACAGAAATTGTGCTTTTTGCCAATCAAGTCTGCACCGCCATTCAATCACGGCCGATCATTACTTTTCCTCTTCAAACCCATTTCCAGGACCACTCTCTGTAACATTTTAATACTCTGTCCAATCAAGAACTTACGTATTAATGACTCAAATACACCCAACGGCCTGGCCTACACAACCGCATGTGACAACAAATTCCATGCATTCACCACTCTCTGGTTAAATGCATTTCTCCGGCTCTCTGTTTTGAATGGAAACGCCTCTCTTCTGATGTTGTGCCCTCTTGTCCTGGATTCTCCAAACATGGGAAATATCCTTTCCACATCTACTCTACCTAGGCCTTTCAAATTCGAAAGATTTCAATTGGCAATACCCTCATCCTTCAAAATTCCAGCGAGTACAGGGCCAGAGCCGACAGACCGACTCGTATGATAACCCTTTCATCCCTGAAATTAACCCTGTGAACATCGGCTGTACTCTATTCAAGCAAGCATGCATTTTTTTTCTATAATGAAGAACCTAAAGTTGTTCGCTGTAGTATAGGTGAGGCCTTATAAGTGTCTTATAAATCCTCAGAATCATATCCCAGCTCTTGTATTCTAGACCTCTTGAAATTAATATTAAGGTTGCATTTGTCTTCCTCACTAGGGACTGAATCTGCGAGTTAAATTTAATGGTGTTCTGCACAATGGCTGCCAATGCATTTTGCATCTGAGATTTTTGGTTTCCTCCCCGTTTATAGTCCGCATATTTATTTCTACTAGCAAAGTGCATGGCTACGGATTTTCCAACATTATATTTCATTTTCCATTTGCTTGCCATTTCTCCTCATCTTTCCAGGTCCTTCTGCATCCTGTTTTTATGTTTGCAGCGCTACGGTTCCCTCTACCAATCTTCGTAACTCTGCACCTTCACAGCCAACTAGGCAAGGATACAATTTTTCTTAGTCTCTGCCACCTTCCAAACAGCCAGTGCTCTAAAATGTTAGCAACTGTCCTGTAATACCACAGGCTCTTAACTTAGTAAGCAACCTCAAGTGCTGCACCCGATGAAAGGCCGACTTCTACCTTTCCCCTTCTTTTAAAGAGTGGAGTGATATTTGCAATTATACAGTCCTCTGACATGACCCCAGATTCCAATGATGATTGAAAGATCACTGCATATGCTGGCACAAGCAATAAGGCTAACCTATTTAGAAGCTCAGGGTGTAGTCGATCTGGTCCGGTAGACAGTGTCTTTAGCTTTTTGACCTCCTTCTCCCTTGTAATAGTAACTGCAGGCACTTCTCTTCCGACACACACTATAACAACTGGCCTACTGCTCGTGTCTTTCACAGTGAAGACTGATGAAAATGCTCATTTAGTTCATCTGCCATCTCCTGGCCGACAGTTTTTCTTTTTATTTATCCGGCCTCATTTTCTTGCAATCCTATATCCACTCTCAGCTCTCTTTTATTTTTCAACATACTTGAACAGGCGTTTAATATTTAATTTGACATTATTTTCAATCCTGCGATTATATTTCATCTTTCCCTTCTAATGATATTTTTACTTGTTCTCTGTAGGTTTTTTTAAACTTCCCAATAGTGTATCATATTTATTTTATTAATAGTTTATTTGTTTCTTTGTTGTACATTCTCTCTTGTATTTTTACATTAGCATTGACTTCCCTTGTCAGCCACGGTTGTAATATTTTGCCATCTGATTATTTCTTATTTTTTGAATACAATTGTCCTGCAACTTACTTTTTTTCACCAAAAACGCATGCCATCTCTGTCAGCAGCTCCTTCCTATTTACTTTGGCCAACTCATTCCTCATACCACTGTAATTTCAGATCCATTTCCAAACTTAATTTTCCATTCGACCTGCATGTTAAAATCTTCCGTGGCAATCATACCACTGCCCCTTGGAAAAGCCTTTTCCTTTTCCTATTGTAATATGTGGTCCCACTCCCATCCACTATTGGGAGGTTTGTATATAACTGCAATAAATATCATTTTACCGTTGCATTTTATTTACTTAATCCAGAAGGATTCAACATATTCTGATGCCATGTCATACATTTCTATTGATATATATTGATATATTCTATGTATTTTCCTTCCATGAATTCTGGCCCATACCGTCAATAAAACAGCCGCAGTATGAAGCGGCCACACACTTTTATTGTGGCAAGCCTTCGTATTGCCCGCACCCTACGTCAACGTGGCCCGTGATGGCCATGGAAATTCGAATCAGCTTAATCATGTGGACGTGCCATACAACTTTTTAGTTTGTTGCTCTTGATGTCAGCCGTTGACCTGCCATTGTCTTTGGAAAATTGCAGTAGCCGGCCTCTCAACTGAATTTGTTGTACAACAGCATTAAAATAAACTCTCACTTCTTGCGCATCTATATGGACTGGGGATTTTACGGTCTATGGAATTATTGGCGTAGGTGACATCGCGCGAAACTGCTATATTACAGACATTCGGAGCACAATGTGCAACAGACTCATTCACTCCTCTTCTGTATGTCTCTTGTGCTGTAGAATTGTTATTATAAAGTGTCTCTTCCTGTATTATGTAAGCCCGATAGCTGGTACAATCCGCGTGCTTTCGGGATTCAGGCCCTTGGGAAAATGATATCGATCGTGAAAAATACCCTGTTTTACAACAAACATCAGTCTTAATGGTACAGTGGAGGTTTCTGAAACTTAAATGTTTTCTTTTATTAACGAGATATTATTACGATACCTGGCACAGTGAAAGGCAACAGTGCAAACGCAGTTGCTCTATGGTGGAGACAGAGCCACTAGTACATATTACAGTATCTGAATTTATTGGAAAGAGCTTCACTAGAGACCAGAACTTCAACGATCGCCACTCCGCTATATTTCGTAAAAGTGGTTCCAATACCGAAATGACGATTCACACTCCTGCAATTTATCGCTCCGCCCTGCCTCTCGATGCAAAGGACTCCGCATTGGTGGAACGTGCACGATAGGTCCGTGCTGTCAAAACGGGGAATGTACTGTGATAACTTAGAGATGTGATGTTTGTTTCAAGATGTTAAAAATGCACCATACAGAGTCTTTACTTTTCCATCTGCGTTGTCACTCTCAAAAACATCCTTCCGTATGTAAAAGGGGTTTCTTCTTTTTCTTTGTTACTGCGTATGTTAATCAAAAGGGCTTCTTTGTTTTGTTAAAGTAGGAACGCTTCTTTTGCGAGAGAGTGCTGGAAGCTTGTTTGGGTTAAAATTTACTGATAACGGAAATTGTACACCTTTATTAACCAATTGGGATTAATGTTGTTCTTACTTCTGAGTCTGTAAGCTATTGTTGTTGGGCTTTTGGGGAGAACGGCGCGAGGGGGTGAGAGAGAGAGGAAGCGATGCTGTAAACTGGGCGAGGAACGGACCCCAAGCGGGGATCTAAGGCCAGGAAATGTCCCGAGGAGAGGAGACGAAGATAGATGTGCTAGGTTGACAACTTCGGGTGGTCCGGAGCTGCGAGTCGAAGAATTCGGAGGGGATCGACTAATGGCCAGAAGACTTCAGTAATTGAGCTCCAACGGTTGTGCACGAATTGGTTTGGACGCTGATAAGTTTGGCGCTTTTTCTTTATTTTATTTTCCTTCATATATACTGTATGGTTATTAATCACTTACTTATAGCATTTTTTAATAAATTTTAATCATTTAATTGCATCGTGTGCTGGCGAGGCGGAGACATCACGCAGCATCCACACAAGCTGTTTACCCAGTTTGGCGGGGCCGAAGGCTGCTTCCCCTGGACGAGAAAGAGCTGATCAAGCCTGAAGCGACCCAGGGGGTTACACGAAGGAGGAAATTTGCGACTCATTTGTGGTATTCGTCATCATTTAATACCACAGTCGCTGCTAATTTAGCCTCTCCTCGAAACTCATCACTAAGTTCCAAATCCTGGACCTCGAAACATCTGTCTGCAAATAAGTTGTCAATTTCCTTACTTGCAGATGCCAGCCAGTACCGAATTGGGTCAGAAACTTTGCCACAATCACCATCAGCAGCATTGCAGCGCAAGACTGTTAGGCTTGTTGCTTTGCCAACTATATACCCATTTATGGCTGCATGACAAAGTGTTCCGAGAATGCCTTATTTAAGACTACTGAAAAAGCTGTTGATGTTTGTCAAATTAAACAGGGTTACCAATCGGCATAAAGAAGAGTGGTAGAAATTTTGGTTGAATAGTGTCACTACAAAGAACTCACGTTCAAGCGAAGAAAGAAGAAATCCATGAGGAAGTCGTCATTAGTGAATACAAGGCACGGAGAATATGTAACTCTGCACACAAAATGCTGGAGGAACTCAGAAGTCCAGGAAGTATCCATGGAAAAAATCATGGAGGGGAAAACGTGATGGGAAGTGGTGAAGGCGCCCTGAAGCCATTACTGCAACATTGAGGAAACGATGTTTATGCCATCAGATTTGAATCTAACGAAACATACTGCCAGGTATTGTTCCTCCAAATTAAATGTGGCCCTATCACGACAGTGAATGAGATCATGGATGGACATATTGGGATGGGAATGAGAAGTTGTATTAAAATGCATGGCGACCTGGCGACACTGCACCTGTGCATCGGTTGATGTAATATAATCCCGGAGAGGTCTCTTGTATATCGGTGAGTGCCGACGTAGATTGCGCGAACTCTTCGACCAGCATCTACACTCCTTCACCCAGAACAAGCGGGATCTCCTAGTTCTGTGTGGGTGAAGGTCTAGGAAATACATGAGATGCAAGTGAGGGAAAGTCGCTGGAAGGGACAGAGGCACTCTTCATTTGATGAAGGAGGAAATGTGTGCTGTTCTGTACGTGAAGCAATACCAGTGCAGTCGTCCGTGTAGCAGAGAAAGAGTTGTGGAACGTTGGAATCTTATCATTGTAAGTTTGGAACATGAACTGTTCCACGTTGGTAATGAAGGACCAGCATAGCGGGGGTGCGGTTGTAGTTTTCCGGGTTCCCAAGGATACACCATGGTTTGGAGAAAGTGGGAGAATCCAAAACAAAATTTGGTTGTGTGACAACCAGATACGCAATGTCGTTCTGCTTCCCTGATATTTATTTGCGAAATAATGTGTCCGATAAGCTCTAATGACAGTCTGGTTAATTTCTCCAAAATTTCCTCTCTGTACAGTCAACAACATTGTTTTCATTATCAACAATGCAACTCTGAAATGGTACTAAAAACTGCAGACTAATTTCAAGGAGTTCATCATGTTTTCATTGTAATAGTTATTGTTAATATATGTATATTATTTTCTCACTCAAGCGGGTAAAACCTAAGGTCGAACAAATCCCAAAACGCTCATATTTAGTTGCTGGGAGATGTCGAACTGTTGTTTTGGTGCTTAGTATTGTGGATTTCTGAAGACTTACAAGTATATTGCTTTGCATGCCTTGATGATCAGTAGTATTTTGAAGTGAATCTGGGATGATATGAGCTGTAGCGATTACCATCAGTGCAAGGTATACCTGTTCATTTTTCCAAATTCATTCAATTTCAGATTTTAATACAGCATATTACAGATGATTTTGTTTTACAGTTACTGATTTCTATGAGTCACGTGTTTGTGGAATTGTTATGTATGTTAAGTTAGTTGTTGTTGCTTCTCTACCCTGTATTATTATAGGGCCATAGAACCATAGAACTCTACAGCATAGAAAACAGTACATTTGTCCCTTCTAGTCTGTGCCAAAACTTATTTCCGCTAGGCCAATTGAACTGCACCCAGTCCATAACCCTACAGACCTCTCCCATTTATTTATCTATCCAAGTTATTCTGAAAAAAGTAAGAGTGAGCCTTCATTTATCACATAAGATGACAGCTGGATACACACTCCCACCACTCTCTGAGTGAAGAAATTCCCCCTAATATTTCCCATAAACGTTTCCCCTTTCACCATAAAGCCATATCCTCTCGTATATATCTCTCCAAATCTAAGTTGAAAGAGCTGACTTTATTTACTCTGTCTATAACCCTCATAATTTTGTAAACCCCTATAAAGTTTCCCCTTATTCTTCTACTCTGAAAGGAAGAAAGTCCCTTCCTGTTCAACCTTTCCCTGTAACTCAACTCCTGAAGACCCGGCAACATCCTCGTATATCTTCCCTGTACTCTTTCAATCTTACTGCTATCCTTCCTATATTTCGGTGACCAGAAATGCACACAATACTCCAAATTTGGCCACAACAATATCTTATAAAACCTCACCATAACATCCCAACTCCTATACTCAATACTTTGATTTATGAATGCCAAGATGTAAAAAGCCTTCTTTACAACCCTCTGTACCTGTGACGACACTTTCTGCGAATTCGGTATCTAGTCTCTCAGATCCCTTTGTTCCTCGGCGCTCTTCAGTGCCCTAACAGTTACTATCTATGTCCTAACTTGACTTGTCCTTCCAAAATGCAACATCTCACACTTGTCTGTATTAGATTCCATCTGCCATTTTTGGCCCATTTAACCCGTTGATCCAGATCCCTCTGCAAGATTTGAAAGCCTTCCTCGCTGCCCACAACGCCTCCAGTCTTAGTGTCATCAGCAAACTTCCTGATCCAATTTACCACATTATCATCTGGACAATTGATATAAACAACAACAACAAAGGCCCCAGCACAGATCCCTGAGGCACACCACTAGTCACAAGCTTATGACTGTTAATTTTGCCTTTAATCCTGGCAGGAATCTGCAAACTCTGCAGTCTCAAAATTTCGCCTTTGAAGTTCTTCCACTTACTGAACACTTCCTTTGCCAGAAAACCACTTATCCCAATCCACTCTTCCTAGATCTTTTCATATTACCACAAAATTGGCACTTCCTTCTGTAATATATATTATGTAGTGGTGTGCTACACGCAGCGCTGCAATAACGACACGGAGTCGGTGAGCTGCAGTTGCAAAAGACATTTATTCAAACTTCGCGGCCTCGCTTTAAAACCTTCCTGATCCCGCCCTCCCCTGGCGGGAATGCTATAGGGGGCGCGTATTCACAGTCCCGTACCGAGCGCGGGCTTTTCCGCTTGCTGGTGAAGCAGGCTTGGCGGCCTTTTTGGGACCGGCCTCTATGCCGGCGCGCGCCGCTTTGTGAGCCGGTACGAGTGCGCTAGGAAGTGGGACGCCACAATTACATATATTCGGACATATATTGCATCCGATGGGTAATTATGGATTGCCTATCTGTAAAAGCGTGTAATATAATTTGGGGTATTCTGACTCCAAATCTCTATCAACTTTGTATTTTTGTAACGTACAATTTATTTTATTAGTAATTATTTTAAAATAAGATATTGATGAATGACGGTTGTTAATTGTTTGCACATTTCTGGATAATTAGATAGTGTTAAATTGCTATAGTTTCGTTTCCTACAATAGACCAGTCCAATTTTCATGGTTATATCTGCAGAAATGATGCTACGATTTATTGAATTATTATTAAGTTGTTTTTTTTTCCCGATAGCAAAACATTGTAAAATCTTATATACAGGCGTAGATTAGCACGCTCAATTGCGAGGAACTTTCGGTGTATTCTAGATATATTTCGTGTAGTGGCCTTCTGAAGATGTACGTATATATTACTGCGTATTACTAGTTGTCTAATCTTTCCTGTCGTACCTTTGAGATGACAACATTTGTAGATGTCATCTCTGTTTGAAGGTTCGATTGCAAATGCGAAAATATTTGTATCTATCCCATCACCTTTCATAATTCCATCCAATTCTATCACCCACAAGCGTTTTACTACTCCCTCCGAATCTCCTGTCAACTCCTCTTCTATGCAGAATAGTTTGTGCTCCCTCACCAGCCCACCAACCGACTAATCGCAGCAAATTCCATTAGTAGCGATAGACAAGAGGGTAAGATTAATGGGTGCATCATATATGAGGGTTAAAAACAATGCGAAGAGACAGGGAGGAAGGGATTCTGACACAGAAGGAGCAAATTGCGAGGAGGAAGTAAATTGCAAAAAATAAAAGACAGAATGTACAAATACTTCGTAGAGAAATTTGAAAATAAGTTAAGATTTCTATTCTTAACCCATAGGGCATTGCTGAACAGTGGCCAAATATAGAACACAGAAAGGATATTTCGACAAAATTAGCGGATGTACTTCTTGTTAGAGAACTGGGGCTAGCGCTGTGATTGACAATAAGCGCAATGCCAGTGTTGATCTACTGACTGGACTGCAGGCACCCGAAACACCAAAAAAACAAGCAAAGAATTTGCGAATGCTGCAGGTGTTGCTCCTGAGATATGTCACGCGGAAATGTGGACGCTGAAGTGGTTAATACTTTCAACAAAAGTATATTTCGACAATATTTATGAAAACCGGAAACATTTGACAAAACTGTACAAATAACACCCTGCATGGCGTTAATATTAACAACCAAAAATGAAAAACAAACGTAATCAAAATATCAGAGGCTTTTTTTTTCCAGGGCGAATTGCAAAACTGACTATGGTTTTGTATAGCTTTGAACACACTCTCTAACTTACTGAATTGAACGAAAATAGGGTATCAAATCAGAGATAATTAAATAAATTAACCTGAAATATGACACAACTTCAATGTGTGGATGATGTGGTGAAACGCTCCTTCTCGTTATAGGTAAAGCAATTAATTCAAGTAGTAGAAATATTTTCTATATATATAGCCATGAACTATCGGATAAACTTCAGCAGAGGACAGAATGATAGGGTTTATCTTTCCGTATTTTCGAACCTGTGAGTTTAGCGCTGGATTCTTGGTCTCTTCTCCGCAGTTTTCGCTCTCGCAGATTTTTGTACAGACACTGTGTAAGCCACCACGTTGAAGTTTTGGTGCATCTGACTTCCTCCTGTATACCAATGTGCTCTTCCCCGACTGATGGCACATTGTTACAAAGCCGAGTCGTTCATTTTCAGCTTCGAGATCTTTAACATGCTGATTTTCTTCTCAGGATCGATAGAACTGAATAAATGTCCTTCCGCAGCATTCTCCTGACTATGATCGCCAGAGGTATGCCTCTGGAGCAGATGTTTTGGAGGCTCTGCTTGGAGCTGCCGGAACCAGTGTACCGTGTACGTACAAAACCCTAAATATTCGCAGGTTAATGTGACGACGTCATCAGAATAAGAAGACTGAAAAGGCGGACTCTTGGACACTAGCTATAATAGATCTGAAGGAATTTAAAAGAGATATCATTATTAGTTTAGTACCGGTATTGGATCCGCCACCCATAGGAATAGATGAAGGATTCACACCTGCTGCTTTCGTTCACAAATGTCTCCAAAATATTTTTATTAACCTTGGAAATTCTTCCGGCCACTTGCTTAGGTCAAGAAATCATTGACAGGTGGTGCAGCAGATGAAATGAAATTATCAGGAGGAGAAATAGAATTACTGCAATTAAATCGGAGATAATCTGACACCACAGCAATTAATAATTAAAATATAGAACATTTTTGAAACAACTTCCCTGAGCCTGCTCTGAGAGAGATGGAGGATCTACCTGTTATATTGTGTAATTTTCAATGTTTTATTAATTTTTGTGAGGGAGGGAAGAATGGGAAAAATAACTGAACAATACATTTAATTAGAACGACTGATGCACCATCTACAAACATGTTGTTTCTCGATTTAGCAGTTTAAGATCCATGAGGAGGGAATAATTTTCCTTGTTTGTGATGAGGACTTGTGTGGAATGAGTACACGTTGTTAAATTTAATACACTTCCCGTTAAAACTTCCTAACTATTCTCTGTAACGCATCCCAATGCTAAAGGAGCTCAGCAGGCCATGCAGCATATGTGGGCAAGACTAAAAAGGTGATGTTTCAGTAGAGATAGTTCATCAAGTTATTCATAGATGTAAACTGGCTTGTTGAGATAAACTCGCATTTTGGTTCTGTTAATTGGGCTTCCAGCATCTGCAGATTTTCTCATTTTCCCCCAATTTTCTATGCCAGGTAATCCTCCATTTTATTTACAGATCGGTCAGCTTTCAGATGTTTTCTTATTCCCTTTCACTGTTTTTTTTTACTTCTTTTGCTGCATATGCTATATATATGTTGTCAACTTAAAATGTTCTCAGTCATTCTGTAGATGTTGTTTGCATTGCAATTTACATGGGGGTGTCAGTTTCATTCGCAACCGGGCGTCTACACTGTCTAATTAAATCTATAGCTTACGCATGATCAAGAGTTACTTTCTCAATCTTGCAACATGCAGTTTCTGTAGACCTGCAGAGTCACTCAGCACAGGGCTTCGCTGAAAGTTTAGTCAGTCATGATTGCTATGTGCTGACCCAAGATGAACATTTCCTGTGCTGCACCCAAAACCGCCTGCTGTCAACACAAATAACCGTTTTGCATATAAGAATGGACCCTTAGCGCTCTTCTCCTTCTGTATGGGTACAGAGATTTGCTGCCTTTTCTTAACTGCACTTTTCCCTAGGCGCGTTCATTGCTGACCATCTAAACGTGTGACTTTTTCATGAAACCTAATCTCCAAAATCTCAATGAAACGTGATATATTCAGGAAAACTGTCCCTATAAGCACATTGATAAAACGGCTTTATAAATTTCGCCAGTTCAGATACTTACCTACTGTGACTATAACCGTGGACCCAGTTCCATATTTATAGTCAGTGTAGTAACTCACAGTGATACGACTCTCAATCTCACTGGTGCAAGAATCATCCTCAACTCCGTCGAATCAGCAGTGGTCATTGGGAAGAGTACAAATATTCAAGACATTTAAAACATCAACAGCATTATTCAGTGTCCCACAAACACCAGTGATGCTACCTGTGAGCAAGACTACTCTATAAAATGGCCTGATCATATTTTCCGAATGTCGGTTCCCCAAACTGCAGGCATCGTCAAAGACAAACTCCTGAAATGGACAAAGTACAACTAAATTTCCCAGACACAGCGTGAAAGTAATCCGACATACGATTTCATTTCCCGACTCCAGAACATATACTTTATCGGGGCAGTAAGATCTTGTTCGATTATCCTCCGTTGTGTATATCCCAACCTCCACAGTGTTTCGTGTCAGGTACTAATCGGAGAACGGGAGAGGGCTGGAGATAACAGCTTCCAAACTACTATTATATATTTCATGCTGTTGGAGCAGAGTTCCATCCGAGGTAAGGGTTTGGGAAGCGGAAAATCATTCTCAGTTGCTGTTTGTTTGAAATGTTTTTGCGAAAAGTGATTTTGTATATGAAAATTCAGAAGAGAAATGTACTGGAGTAGGAACAGTAAACATCCTGCCCCATTACAAAAAATACTGTATGGAATGCAGGTCAAGTGCCTCGATGTATTAACGACAGATTAACTGCATTCTTAAAGCTGTTGATGGGATAATTTAGAGCGAATATTTGAGTACGGCGGAAATCCTTTTCCGAGCTCTGTGTATATTGATATTGAACTTTACATAAATAGGTGGCGCTGTCCTTAACTCCAAGATTCATGATTTTCAGGGTAATTGTCATTTCTGCTTTATTTTCCGTTATTAAATATCTTCCTCCTGTGTAGATCCGTTCTCCCTCCGTTCCTGGCTGTGTCTGTTTGATAAACTGTCCGGTTACAAAAATATCGCTTGTCCATTTTTTATGGAACCTGCATGTGATGGTGAGGGACTGGCATTCATTTTTCGTCACCACTGTCGGGCTCTGGGTCACGGACTGGCTGAAGAAGACTGGAAATTAAGAATAGGAGAAGCGAAGTGGCATTATATGTGAAACACGCAAAACGGCTTATACTATAATTTCATGAAATTGCGAATCTACTTTATCAGTTTTATATCTATGTCGCATAATGTGGAAAGTTGTGAATAGTACTTACGGCGAAAGCAGAGGCACAGCGTGACATTGAAGAGAAAGTTCATTGTTTCCTCTCCGGGTGTCAGATGCTTTATATTACGCAGAGCGAGAGTATCGTGGTAGTTTCTTCCCCAGATCTAGGCAGAGACCCTCAGCTGGAAGCTGATGTAGATTTATATAATTGCTGCGCTGTTTCCGAATTATCATTTCTGCCACAAACCGGCAGGTTTAGTCAGCAATTGGTATGTTTCTATTTCCTGCTAAGCATTTAAAACTGATGAGAGAGGTCCTCCCTGACGGTTTTAACCAATAGGAGTAATACCTCGCCCATTGAATAAATACGAAAAGTCGGTCGAGTTGCGATAAGCAAATGACATAATTTACATGTGCCATGCTGAAAAGAAGTCTCGTCAACATAATTGCTGCTATTACTGTGTTTCAAAATATATCATCAGCCACTTCCAGGTGTTTCAAGGAATGTCATCAACGATATAGAAAACGTCAAGAAGGTGTCAGAAATGGAACAAGTGATTTCTTAGGCGTTGTGGAAGTTGGAGGCAAAGATAACGAAATTGACGACTTCAGCAAGGGTACATGAGGAACAAAAACACAGTCTCCGTGTAGCACAAAAATAGTCGGGCAACGTTGTGACGTTACTAGTGTAGGCTTGGGACATGGAGTGTTCTACGTAGGTGATGGAAGTTTTGCTAAAGCAGGGACTAGGGCGGATGGGGGAAAACATGCCGGTACCATTGTCTGCACCAAAGTAGGGGGATCTGAAAGAAAAAAAAATGGTGTTTGTGGAAACCAGTTGTTCAATATTATTAGGCTTTCCTGCTATTCATTTTCGGGATACTGTGCGCGATAGATTCAGATTCCAGTCCGACTAATTTCAACGATTTTTTTTTCTCTTCACAGACAACAAGATTACTTGAATTCTCAACAAACCAGCTTCTAGATAACTCACCCAACTGTGCCTGCAGTGAAATGCAGATGAGTCGATGTACTTCTGTATCGGTACGAGTACGTATCCAGTCCTTCTCAATTACGTTTGCAGTCATCTCCTGACAGCTGCTCAGTTAATTCTCCTGTACACCTCGCACCTTCTCCTATGCCTTGTTTTAACATTCCTCTCCATAGATGCCGGCGAGCCTGCAGAGTTCCCCAAGGACGTTGCATCTGTCCATCTGGATTTCCAGAAAATAAAGAACCTTTTGTGACAATTCGATATTAAACTTGACTTTGATATTGTTCGACGGATATGACAGGTCAGACCACAGGGTGAGTGAGGGGATGTGAAACGGGTCTTCTCCTATGATTCAGTTATGAGGGGTGGCATGCCCAGGGATTTGCTAAGTGACACCTAACAGACTGATTTCTAATAAGCAAATGGAACATTTATTTTAGACAAAGTGCAAAACATTCTATCAAACATCTATGTCACCCTAAGTAAACATATTGCGACACCTAATGGTCAGTTACACTTCCAACTCAACAAGTACTTCATAAAGACTCCCCGAATAAATAAAAATCTAAACATTCAACATACAAATATCTAAGAGTGCGCATGGGCCCTCGTATATCAGAAGCATATTTTTTTTAATGTTAACTTAGCACTGCTCAGGACCTGTGTGAAGATGAGCCCGTGGAGTGTAAGGAAAACAAGTACGTCTCTGGCACGTGCTATTTATATACCCCGGAGTCGCCATGAGGCGAACACTACTGTCATAGCTAGCAGGGGAACCAAAATATTGATGAATCCATCTGAAGGATAATTCAATGAATAGCCGGTAACCCAGAAGAGGCTTAAAACCACAAAAATAATCTAACCTTGCACGTTACACTTTCTAAATAAACCTGAAACATCAAGTAAAGTGATTATCTCATATGTACAGCAATCGCATTTTCCTCCACCTGAGTACAACTGGGTTTTCTTACCTTGACTCTTGGGCCTAACATTCACTAGACTGATAAAACCGTTAGCATCATAATGAGACCTTTGGAATGGCGAAGTTGTATGCCGAAATCCATATCCAAACATAAAACATAGATATAGTCTTCAAAATCGAAGTAGAATCCAGTTACTTCCAAAGCTTCAAAGTCACTGCTGGAAATGGTGGTTGAGGCTTGTGGACTTCTTATTATGTTAGTCGTTTTCAGCATGCATATTTCCCACAATCCACCAATTATCACTTGTTTCTCAATTTTGCAGTAGATTGTTAGTTTTTTTTTATTGGGCATCTCGCATGTCATTCTGAGTACCCAATGTTTGATAACGTGTTTGCTTCTCATTGTTGAGACGCGCAGTGATTTTGAATGCATCGTTGAGAGTAACACCCGTTCACACCGAGAGTCAATCTGTTTAAAGCACGAAAGGCAGAGTCATCCCTCGCTCACTCTGATGCCAATCGAACGGCAGACCACTGGAAACTAAAATACACAGTCAACTTATCTGAATTAATAACAGCTATTCTTACTGCACTAAAACGATACCAGCAGATTTGCGCTTCAAAATTATTAATCTTTCAACTCACTGGAATGTTGCTCCAGCTGTCCTTTCGACTCTGAAGCAAACGTGACTTACTCTGCAAATATATCCTGTGAAAAATAAAAAAAAAGAAACATTTAGAGATAACTTTTCTCTGATTTTGATGGATAAGCAAATGAAAAGTCACTGGAATATTTCCAGGGTCAGATTGAGGCAAGTGAGATATTCAGGTACCTACTTGTTGTGAGATCATCTCTTTTCACGAGCAAATTTGTTTGCATTCATGCAAAGACTCTGGATCTCGCTGCTGCAAAGACCATTTCTAAAACACCCTGATGGTGATCCATCATCATCTGTTGCCAAATTACGTCAGGACATTAAAAACAAACTCTCTGTTCCAGTTCGGATCCACCCGTTCCCACTAACACAGAAATCTCATTAAACTGCCCTTAATTGATGGTATAATAGCAGTTTTACAAAAGTGGGAAAGCGCCGAGAATCATTCATGAAAAGAAAAATACAATTAAATTAAAATTTGCTCATGCTCTGCAGCCGAAAGTTACACAAATTATTCCGCATCAGACTGGCGAATATATATTAATGAGGCCGAGATTTTTGTTTGACTCTCTTCCTCCGTGAATGCACAAAACTGTAGCAATATTTACTGTCTGTAATTCTGGCATTCACTGTTTATCTGTGAGTCAAAAGGATAGAACTTAGCAGCTCAACAATGCGTAACCCGTTCCCGGTTGTAGAATAGGGTCCGATATAGAGTAATGTATTCGGAAGGGGTACCAGTCTTTCCTAATACCCATTAATTAAAACCATTAGCGGGAAAGATAGCACGATCCGAATAAATTGCGCAGTAAGGAAATTAAACATGTGAACTGTCCGCTCAGAAACAAGTCTGTCGAGACACTAGTGCCGCGGATTCGTGTTTTCACTTTTTGGGTTAATGTGCAGTGAATGTTTTATTACGCCCAGAATCCCAGCTCCAACGTATGCATCTTCCCAACAAACATCCGATTTAGAGAAATGGGTGCACTGACTCAACTTTGAGATTTAGAATTCCGAGTGTATTTCTCGTTCCTGTTTGAAAATAAATCGTAAAAACTCATCCACCCTGCTTGAATACGGTCGCACCCTGTTCTGCTCTTCGTCCGCTTGGTGATGCATGCAGAGTGATAATCATACTATCTCAAGACACCAATCTGGAAATTGCAAATTGTGGTGAGAACATAACGGTTATTCATTGTCACCGTAGTCAGGCACTGAATCACCGGTTGTCTCAACGATCCTGGAAATGAAAATGTGATAGATTAATGGGAATCAGTGCAAACAATTCAGTAGTTTTATAACCCGTCTTGTTTGAAATTGGGAATTATTTCATTCAGTTTGATATTAACCTGTAATCTCCAGATGAGCGGCAAATTCTGTCATGGCGTAAACAAGGGACGGGCTGATGAAGGGAAGGATATCCTTTGGTTTCGATGAAAACTCATTTCAACAAATGGACATACTGTCTCAAATTGCTTCCTTTAACTAATAAGACAAATGTCTCCTTTTTCCCGTTGCCCCTATCAATTAGAGTTTGCTTTGCTCTCTCCATGCCATCCCGGTTCCGCAAGTTGAACACAAATTGTTTCCTCGAAGTTACATTTATTTTGAAATTTTAACAGTTCCGCTTTAAATTGTACTCAGCTTCATTTTCCAGGTTGCTGCCCGTCCAGCAGAATAACTTAAGAAGAATTGCTGCAGAGAATTTGAACATGTACTCCTATGCATTTATGTTTGCTTACCTACTGTTAAGGTTTGGGTACCAAACCCGTGTAACATTTATATTAAAACTATATAACCATATAACAATTAGAGCACGGTAACAGGCCATCTCGACCCCTTCTAGTTCGTGCCGAACGCTAACTCTCACCTAGTCTCACCGACGTGCGCTCAGCCTATAACCCTCCATTCCTTTCCTGTCCATATACATATCCAATTTTACTTTAAATAACAACATCGAACCAGCTTCTACCACTTCTACTAGAAGCTCGTTCCACACAGCTACCACCCTCTGAGTAAAGAATTTCCCCCTCGTGTTACCCCTAAATTTCTTCCCCCTAGCTCTCAACTCATGTCTTCTTGTTTGAAACACCCCCACTCTCAATGGCAAAAAAAGCCTAAGATTCTGTGGTCATCTCAGTTGTTCTCTGAAAAGTATTGCCATTTTTCACATCACAGGACATTATCTTGTATCAGATCGGCTCTTCCAGATCAAAAAGGAATTTGCCTTTGTTTTACATTTTTTATTTACCCTTAGAAAGTTCCGTTCTTTTCTTACCAATACGAAGTACCACTGGTGCTGCAGACGGTAAGAATTTCCTTGCACCTGTTCTTGTTCTACATATCTGAAAATATGACTGTAAGTTCTACTGAAATATTAGACTTTGGTTTTAATATGTTGAAGTTCTATTATTGATCGTCTTCGTATTTTCAAACTGTATTCCCTCTTTCACAACTGAGATAATCGTTGAGAGGCATTTCACAGTCAGCAGACAATGACTATTGCATCTCATTTTCCCCTCTGCCTGCCTCGGTTTCACCCGACGGACATTACTTAACAGGTAGTATTAATCAACAGTAGCGATATTTGTGTACTCACAGTCAGTCCTCAAAAATGTAATTCTGTTTATCTTTCGTCACTGTCCGTAGAAGCTTTTGCACCACCTGCGTAAATTATTTTGTTCTGCCGAAGGTGTAAGCGTCAACAGATGCAAATGATGTCACTTAGCATCAATACGGTATTAATGTTGAAAAACATTGGGGTTTATAAAGATTGACAAGCGGAATGACAGAAAGAAGGGGTAACGATGAGAAGAACTGTAATTATCCATTGCCTTTCCATTTCTGTGTCCCTAACACGTTCGCATGTTTATCTGGTTGGTAACCATTGCTTCTCGAAAAATCCTTTGTCGTTTGTAATTTTTATTCGAATGGAGTAATTGTCTGTAATTCCGAAGACCTCCTTGAATTATAAATATGCGATGTCGAAATTTAACCTGGTCATTAAAAAAAGCCTGATTTTAGCGTATGGTTTTAGCTAAGATATCGTCCCGTTGGTGCGTTGTGGTTATTCACCACTGAAGTAATGCGTATTGGCAGCGGGACCTCCCTCACAGAGAAACGAATGTAAGGTAGTCTTGTAGAGTATGTTAATGCAGTATTACCTTGGCGTAGTGATGTAAACTCGTAACAGAAATTCCTTAAAATATTCTTTTCTGTCTAAGGCGTGGCGGACAGTGCAAACAATGCCAACACATGTGATGAAGTAGAAACCACGGTTTTTGCTTCCGAGCTGACCGAATGCAGGTTTATAGCTTTTATTTTCCCTAGAATTTTCCAGACTGGCTACTGCTAGCCTGTCGCTCACTGATGACAGAGGAAGGTGAATATGTGTGACGGTGTCTCTTTCCTTCAAAATCCAGTCCATTCACTGTTAAATGTGTCCAAACAATTTTTACCCAGTCTTTCTTCATATTATACCGACCCATACTATAGTAATCACAATCTGTGTTTATAATACATTCCACAGTTTAATACACAGACCAGGGAGTGTTGGTGTTACTTTAAGCTGCAACCTCCCGACGCCGTCACTGTCCATACACGTAACCTTAGGACTCCAAAGAGAGAAAACGTTCAAAATAAAACAAAGACACACCGAATTAAATTCAGATTTATACCGCTGGTCGTGGTCATTGATACTTGCTTATGAGTCTTATATCACCAGGTGCAGAAATTCTTCTTGGAAAAATTGATACTCAGAGACATAGAACCAAAGCACAGTACAGCGCGAAAACAGGTTTAATCCGAAACATCAACCATGTGTTCATTTTCATGCAACATGCCATGGAATATATTTTTCCATGTCAACTCATCTATCATATTTTACGAACTGACTGCGTTTTGCACATAATTCTCGCTGCACTATCTTCGAGGTATTTACCCAAATATCTCTTCAGCTTGGGATTGTACCTGTGTCCTTTGCTTTCGCTGGCATTTTATTCCGCATATTAATTGCCATTTGTGAAAATTATTTCACTTTGAGATCTTTTTTAAGTACCTCTCCAACTACCTCCCACTGCAAAACACACCACTGGTATGACCGTCGACCTTATACGTAAAACTTATTAATTTATAAATTCGATGATGGGTCAACCTGCAAGGAATAATGATCCAGTGTGCTGCTCTTTAATATAAATCCCGGGTCCTCTGCAGCAGGCCGCATTCCCTTCAGCTAAGAATGAACTTGCTATTACATTGTGAAAAATGCTGTACATAGTACTCCAAACATATATTGACCAAAGCAATAGGGAACTAGAACATATTTTTCCTGATGGTAAACCCCTGATTTTCCCTTAGATGATAGAACTAGGCTTCTACGCACATTCTACAATACACACCGAAGCGCATAATCAAATTTCGCTGTGATGATTGTACGCTCTAGTTTCAATTGTTTGGTGATAATAAAGTGAAGTAAATTAAAGTAAATACACGGCTCGTTCTCCATCTGGGCCTTGAACTCCCAAATGTTTCTGATCCAAGGGAAAAAAAAGCCAGCAGTGCCTTGCCATTTATGGCTTAATTCCGCTTCTGTGTTCAATGGCCAAAATGCATCATCGTCTACATGTGTCCGGTGAGATACCTTTATCATACTTCACACCACCTCCCTAATTGTTCATTGTGAATTTACTGTAAAATCTGCACAGGACCTGTTAATTTAATATAAGCCAATAATTGCTGATTGTACAGTGCACATTCACATTAATCAAATTACTGAACAATGGGAATACCCACCATCAGAACGCTTTCAGAATCGACTATTACCATTAATCCCTGCTTCCTTTCGGTCAATTTTAAATACCAATCGCAAGTTGCCAAATCCCATCCGACATGATACTCTTTACCGCAATGCCATGCTGTAGCTTGCCAAAAGTTTTAGTGAAGCCGGTTTTGTAAACACCTGCGCCATATCTTCATCTATCACCTTATATTTATTCCCCAAATCTCCAGTTTCTTCTTTAGTCGTGCACACGGATGCATAAAATAAGTTGACCATTCCATACTTGGCCTTGACTTTCAAGTTATGGTATAGCTTTTCACTCAGAACTCTAGTCAGTAACGTCACCACATCTGAAATCTGGCTGAGCCGTTTATAGTTCACTGGGTTGTCCATGCAACCGATCTTGAACTTATGAGGAGAAACCTTGCCGGGAATGGTCAGTGTTGTAGTATCCAACACCAGGTTCGATAAACGATATGAGACTGCAGCTAGAACTGTGTAGAAAAGGAGACGCTCGGTGAATTAAGTCTTCTCTTGTGGCACCAAAACACGTCTGTTAATTAGTTCGATTACCTGAATCATTAAAGACGCTTTATCCGTCACCTATCCATGTTCCAGAGAGCTAGACCGTCGAAGCACCGGAAACTGTCCAGATCAGTACCGTGTTGTAACAGGGTCTTTTCGATCATTGTCAAATACGGACGTGTCCGATTGCTCAGACTGACGACGATGAATATCTTGGATGAGAGCCGGAACCAATATGTCCCTTACAGGAACCCAGTAGCGTTTCTCAATCTGAATCCTGACTGGTTTTCTCAGATTTTCATTTGGCAATTTGGGAAGTATGATTATCCATGGGGGTCTTCTGCAGATGCAATGTACAAGTTATCTGGTTTACATTTTGGAGTAACTTTAAGAGTCCAATGCACAATGATCATCTGGGCGCCAATTTCCTACAATCCAGACGGAGAGACAAAACCTTGCGTCGACAGCAAGACCTGATGCCCACGTTGCCAAACTGGCCCCTGTTTTATCGTGCAGATTGGCGTTCATTCCAGCTTTCCGTGTGGAGGCTAACCAAACTCCCCTGCCGTAGACATCTACTTTCCTTGGTGGATAGGGTCTTCTACCTCAGGGACTTCAATCTCCGATTCCTGCTCAGGGAATACTGGCGTCGATTACGAAAATCGGCACACGAATCGTGACATCTACTGGGCTGAATGATGACGAATGAAGAAACCATTTGATGGGGGCAACAGCTGCTCACATTAAGTAGTCACACCACTTCTCCGTTTTAGGGTTCCTTCCAAATCTCTTCCATAGAATTTCTCTTTAAGAAAATTGGGATCTTGTCCAAATGAACGAAGGCATACTTATAGAGAGCATCCCGAAGCATAACATTTATAAAGGCATGGAAAATCGCAAGGCCGCAGGGCATGTCATAGTCCTATCTCTGTTTGTTGAATGCCTTCTAACACTCATCACCATCTTATGCGAACGGATTACATGTACTCGTAAGTGTAGCTTCAAGAATCCTATTGCGCCTTGGAGGATCACGAAAACAGTGTCTATCAGCGGAATAGGATAGGAATAGGATAAAGGTTCTTGACAGTTATATGATTCAGCGCTTTGTAATCAGTGCATGATCGCAGGATCCCGTCTTTTTCTTGCAGGAAGAAAACAGGGTGTGCCAAGGAGGTAGAGGGCTTAATGGATAGCAGGGCAGGAATATTTTTTATAGACTCCATAGCATCACAAATACATTGAGGCCGAATATTATTGGAGTCAGTGGCTCCATAGAGTGACCTAGATCTCTCGGTTTCAGCCACTCTTTTGGGCCAAATTCTGAAACTTAACAGCATAGTTTGCTGCGGCCCAAAATTATCAGATGGTCCAAGACTCGGTTATTGTTTTTTTTTAACTTCCTTGCGGTGTAATGTAATACCTTCCTCATGAGGTCCGCAAATTTTTCCGATTCACAGTAAATCTCCGATCTTCGCTCGATCTGCGTGCTATGCACTGCTCGCCACTGCTATGCCGGTCAGGAGAGGCATCATGAACTTCAACTTTCTGCGTTCCATACGGAACCGGGCCGGCTGGAATCCGAACACAAACGAACATTGAGTAAGCAAACCGCACCAAGAACATGGGTCACCGCCGAATCTGTCTGGGGTGGTAATATGGGCTGGCTCTGTAGAGAGACTGAAGTCTCATCAGAGCGTCTCGCTCTTCAGCCCAGCGATAGTTGACACAGGACGATCTGGAGTTCGTGTGCTGTCTGGATATTTTTGGCAGTGACGCAGAGCTTACAAAAGACTCTTATATGCAGCAGTGTTCATGCTGGTTCGATCGTATTGTGAGGAAACAGCTTGAAGAGATCAGTTAGGTAAGTGATGGGGTATCGGAGACATGTATCAACACACGTAATCAAGAAAAGTGGAGTCTGGTCGGGAATGTTAATGAGCGTACGATTGTGCACCGGACTTCCGTTCAGGATCTCTTTAAATATTAGATCCTGGGGCTAAATCATGGCCACCAGTTAGCGGGTCAGCATGTTTTTTAAAGAGGTTGCGATCGGTATTCATGTCCCAGAGAGTTAGTGTGTCTAAGCCCCGGAAGTCTGCATGGCTGGGTCCGTTTCCAGCAGCAACATTACCCATTTGCCAGTATTGTACATCTAAACTAACAGCAAATTTACAATAGCTTAAACAATATTTCGTGTTCTTATTATCTGCCAAATCTATTTCATACCCTCGTTTTGCACACTTTTTGTTTTAAATCCAAGGCTTAAACATTTTTCCTTAATTGGTCGAGGGGTTCATTTGCATAGCTTCCATGCAATACCTCCTTATACCGAAAACTCGCTGAATTTGATATGTTTGCTATCATCATAACTGAAGCTTGCTGTTCATCGACTCTTAATGTAACGCAATTGAAAGCATTGTCTGTTTATCCCGTCTGCCACAGTGAAATTGTAGTCTGGAGCTATGTAGTAATGCAGGAAAATGGACGAAAACTTTTGTCGAGTCATCATCACAACTGTGCAATGTATGAAAATCGAACTTTATTGATACCCGTCACCATTTTCTTCTTACTATTATCCTCCTTGCAAAATGTGTTTCAAAATACTGTAAACATCGAGCAATTAACCCTGTGGTTCCATTTGATTTGACAAAAGGCCTTTGGAATAATAATTAACAGAAAAGCATCAACATATAAAGTCGAGACACTCGTTGCTGGGTTATTTCTGTACTCACTTTTCTTAGCAGCAGTTACAAATTTTATCATAGTGATAAAAATCTGTCGTACGCGCTATATGCTTGCATCTGTATACAACGGGTTACATGAAGATTGAACCGTATTTCGCAACACGTGGCAGTGCTTATATTTCAGTTTACATCTCTGGAAGTAAGCAACCGTTCAAAGCTCAAAGAAATTACACGTGTGTGTGTGTGTCACTGTCAGGATATCAGCGATCATCTCTTTGGCTGCAGGATGCACGACACTATTACAGAAGGGTGCACTGAAGGGTGATAAATACGGGAAGATGTTGTGCTTAAATTAAAAAAAAACTGTGACCTGACAATGAACGCCGATTCTCCTGCGTACAATCGGCCTTGTACCATGCAGCAATGCAGTGGATAAAAATGTCCTTTGTAACTACTGATGGAACTTTACACATCGATTATGCGTTGTAAAACATTGAGTTAAGTGTCAGCCTCTTTTTACCTGGTGTCTTTAGAAATGCGGCCCTATAGCGCTTCGATCAAGCTGCAGATCATAGCGTGGAATTCTTAAAAAAAAGCACGTTACCACGCTTCGTACGTCTAGGGTCGATAAGGCTTGCGTCGCCGAACACAGGGAAGTTGGAAACTCTCGCTCACTCGAACACCGATCTGTATGAATACTGTGTAAATACTGGAGCGTGCAATTGCCTGTCGGCAAGTAGGAACAGTTCGTACACTGCATTGAATTAGGAAGAACGTCATTTATAAATGTAAACTTAACCAAACCGTTATTAAGGAAAGACATAAATAAGAAACAGAAGGACCCAATTAAATTAGTCAATTGTGCACATGTTGGATTTTAAGACTTCCAAAAGATGATGTGCAGTTGTACTCACTGCGCCAACCTCTAGTCACGGATCCCCGGTAAGAGTTCCGATCTTGGTCCACCTTGTTTGGACAACAATACATTCCTAAGCTTGAGTAACAAAATCCGTTAACTTTAACGGTAACCCAAACACGATCAGCACAACAGACTGTTTCAAACGAAAACCATTAATTGAAATACCTTACGAAATTAGAGGTGCAATCTTAACCAGCATGACTTCGCAATGCAGTGGTGGTAATTGTTTCCCATTTAATGCAACGCTGTCTGAGAAAATGTTACATTCGTTTCCTTTACCTTTCTTTCCTTAAAATGCCTTTAAATAAAGATTCAACTCCATTTTCACTCATTTACATGCCCCCAATGAACGGAAGTCATAACTTACAGCAGTAAATATGATACAGTAATATGCTAATGGCTGTGATAGATGTCCATAATCCAATGTACAGAAGTCTTATTGTTGAACATCACCTTTTTTCCTGAGACCATATTAGTTTGTCATAAACTTCATCTTCCACACATTATTCTGTACTTTGGTTCTCGTTCCAAACAACGGTCAGTCTTTATTTCTAAGAGAAATTACAAACAAAATAATTCTGGTTACAAGGGCTGCTTTCCAAAAAAATAACACTGCCGACAGCAAAATGTGGTGGCACTCATGAGAGATTGATTACACAAAAGGAACGGTTTGCAAAGTAAAGTGACCTTGAAACTTTTTTGTCTGCAGAAGCAAAATCTAACATAATGCAGTTTTGTTACTAGGCCTACAGCGAACCACACAGCCGTTACATTTACTTAGTGCATGGGAATATTGAAACCACACTGATATTTATCTCTTAGAACATAAAACATGGTTAACCTGCATTTGTTCGGTCACGGATTCAGTGCTCACTGATGTAATTACGGGTGTCTAGCGTCGTTGTGCGCAGAAGCATTTGGATGAAATTATTAATTATTTTGTCCCAATAAAAGGTCCCTAAAAGGTATCGCTTGCAAATAATGTTAACTGGTAACAGAACTTTATAAACTTTAAAAAAAGCATTGGTTGTTATTACCAGTGCCAAGTGACAGAAAAATGGTGCGACTAGAAGTAGGACAAAAATGTATTCCACACACTTGTTTTTCTACGAAAGACAACTCCTTCGCTTCCAACTCGTTCCTATGTTATTTTACTTCGTAAATATTGTCCCTGTGTTTGAAAATCGTTTGTGATTTACAGTTATTCTTTTGAAATTCGGAGATTTTATACATGGGTAAAACTTTTGAATATGTGTCAAGAACTATTTCTCGGTGTTTAAACATATAATTTAAAACAGAATGAACTGTTCATATCCGACCTTGTAATCGTGATAAGTCGCAACATTGCGATGGACCTAAAACTCAAACAGTTGGTATTGGTAGGTAAACTTTGCGCAGAGAATAGAAAGGGACGTAAGCTAATATTTGACAAGAAATTTGTTGCAGTATAACCCCGGGATAGGATGAATAGCCGTAGATACACATAATGCGTAGGTCATAAAATTTATTTTAAAGTTTAGAGAATTGCAGACAGTGAACTGAATACCATCCGATGGGATACGGTAGAATTTTTGTAGATATTTCAAAAAATATTTCAGCTGGGGCGTTGCTATCGTTTGTCCCTCTATCAGTGATTGTTCCTCGATTTCCTGATCTGCCTGACCAGATATGGAACGTCAGAAAAGAAGAAAAATACAATGGCCGAACCTTGAGTTGTTACTCATCGCTCATTCATCAGCATTTATTACATCTGACTGTCCCGGCAGACCCATAGTTTCAGCTTGCTCCTGCCCCACTGAACTTGTGTCTGCCTACCTGGACTCCATTTTATCCCCCATAGTTCAGACTCTCCCAACCTACATCCAGGATACATTCCATGCCATTCACCTCTTCAATAACTTCCAATTCCCCGGCTCCGACCGCTTAATTTTTAACATGGATGTCCAATCCTTATACACCTCCATCCCACATCAAGAAGGCCTCAAAGTCCTCCGCTACTTTTTGGATAACAGTCCCCACCAGTTCCCCAGCACCACCACACTTATCCGGTTGGCGGAGCTCGTTCTAACTCTCAATAACTTCTCCTTTGGTTTTTCCCACTTTCTCCAGATCAAGAGTGTAGCCACGGGCACTCGCATGGGCCCTAGCTATGCCTGCTTCTTTGTGGGTTATGTGGAACAGTCTATGATCCAAATCTATAATGGCACCGCTCCCCAACGTTTCCTCCGCTACATTGACGACTAAATTGGTGCTGCTTCCAGCACCCATGCTGAGCTCTTCAATTTCATCAACTTTGCTTCTAACTTCAACCACTTGGTCTATCTCGGACACTTTTCTCCCATTTCTTGATCTCTCGGTCTCCATCTCCGGAGACAGACTATCCACTGACATGTTCTACAAACCCACTGACTCCTATAACTATCTTGACAATACCTCTTCCCACACTACCCAATACAAGATGCCATTCCCTATTCCCAGTTCCTCGGTCTCCGACGCATCTGCTCCCAGGATGAGGCTTTCCGTTCCAGGACTTCTCAAATGTCCTCTTTCTTTCCGGATCGTGGTTTCCCTTCTGGTGTCATTAAAGATGCCCAGACCCGTTTCACCTCCACATCCCGCACTTCAGCCTTAAACCATCCTCCCGTCACCACAACAGGGACAGGGTTCCCCTTGTCCTCACCTACAACCCCTCCAGCCTCTGGATCCAACACATTATCCTCCGCAACTTCCACCACCGTCAACAGGACCCCACCACCCAGCACATCTTTCCCTCCCTACCCGTCTCAGCTTTTCGCTGGGATCGTTCCCACCGCGAAACATGGTCCACGCGTCCCTCCCCCACAGAACTCCCACCCGGCACTTATCCCTATAAGCACAAATGTTACACGTCCCCACACCTCCCCCCATACCACCATTCCGGGCCCCAGACTCTCCTTCCAGGTGAGGGAACACTGCACCTGCGAGTCTGCTGGAGTTGTCTTTTGCATCCGGTGCTCCCGGTGCAGCCTCCTCTACATCGGCTAGACCCGCCGCAGATTGGTGGACCGCTTCGTCAAGCACCTCCGCTCCGTCCGTCACATTAGACAGGACCTCCCGGTTGCCACCCACTTCAACTCTGCCTCTCATTCCCATCTAGATATGTTCATACATGGCCTCCTCTACTGCCATGATGAGGCCAATCTCAGGTTGGACGAGCAACACCTCATCTACCGTCTGGGCAGCCTCTAGCCTGGTGGTATGAACATTGAATTCTCCAAATTCCGGTAATTCCATCCCCTTCCCCCTCTCCCTATCCCAGGGCCCTCTCTGCCTCTCTGCCCTTTCAAGTTTCTGCTCCTTTATCTCTTCAGTTCTTTCATGCTTATCCCCTCCCCCCATTATCTTTCCTCTGATTGGTTTTCTACCTGGCGCCTCAAGCCCTTCCCCCTCCTCTATCTCTATTACTGGGCTTCGGTCCTCTCTTACCCCACACCCCCCATTCCTGATGAAGGGTCTCGGCCCGAAATGTTGGCTACTCTTCTCTCACGGATGCTGCCTGACCTGCTGAGCTCTTCCAGCAGTGTGTACGTAGTCTTTATTCCATCTGTTCTTTCTCCTGTTCTCCAAAATATTATCAATTTTAGCCACTCACAAATCAGCTAAACTTTGGGAGAACCCTGGATTTTTTTTGTCAGATTGGTTAGTTCAGTAGAAAATAGCACAGAGTACCCTCCAATTAACATCCCTGAACAGCTAAACGCATTAAACAATGCGACCTGAGTTGCCCGTTTGCTGACTGACGACACACATACATATCAAATCCTCAGCATTTCTGCAGAAAAAAAACAATCTCCACCCCATTTTGAATTGTCACCATTGCAATACTAAAATAAAACTAATCCATTTCGCAAAGAGATCATTGGAACTCTGTATAAATTTTATGATCATTGCTGTCTGAACATTACTTTTCAGGCACGGTCGATTCACCTTTCTACCTTTCACTGCCAGGAATGGGCAAACCTATGAAGAACTCCAAGTAAGATTTCACGTATCAGGCTTCATCTTTCCGTTGTACATTTCCCTGAATGCATGTGTTCCTAATTCATGTTCCGAAGTTCCTGCCTAATAACAGGAAACTTTATTTTCCCCTAATTCAGTTGCATTTCCATACCGAATATCATTACTTATCTTCGTATTACAAATGTAAGTGAGTTATTGTAGACGCCAGTGAAGTTCTTACCCATCAACTGATCTGATATATGACCAGCTTGGTTCTTTCTCATCAAACCCTGTCTGGCTTCTCCTCTGATCTGTCTTTCTAGTATCGTATCTTTTTTTTTTGTTTCATGGATGCGCAAAAGAAATTTACGTCCTTCATAACGATTTTCACTAAAAGGTTCCAATTGATATTAGGGAAATTGAATTCATCAACTGTGAACCCAGCTGTATTGTGCCCATGTTCAAAGTACGTTCTCGATCAATTCGCGTCTCTTTTGTTGTTTTGGGGTTGGATGTTTTTGAGTGTCCATAGAATACTCCTGAGTATGTAATTGTTCTTTATCTATGTTTTTAACTTCTATCACTATTGACTCAGTAAACAATCCTTACACACCATCCACCCTTTCCGCTGTGTGATAGTATTCTGATTAACCATGTCACTCCCAGAGTCTTTTAGCAAAATTGTTGTTAGCTTTGAAACATTTACACTCCGGAACATACAGCAACTGTCCCTGCCTTTCTGATGACCAAGTTTCTGTACTGGGAACTATGCAGTAGTTGAATGTATCGACGTTCATCGTCCTTACTCGAAATGTTTCCTATTTGTTTCTGATACTGTTTACATTAAAATAGACAGTTTTCAATCGATCCACATGGCTGCAATTTTAACTAGTCCCTGTTGATACTTCGATCCAATTCTAAACTACAGACGGAACTCTCTGGGGGACGCCGTTCGTATTCAGTTCAGTTTGAAGAGAGGCGACACGAGCCAAAACGACACAGTTAATTACACGGAGTGAGAGACGGTTGGTTAAGGTGAGAGAAACCATTCTAATCCAAGCACAAATTGCAAATTTTCGTAGGCGGTCAACGAGAACAGCTTCGGCATTCACTAACAAATTGTAATCACAAGAACAGTGATAAATATACTTGCATTTCCAGACTCCACTCATCTTCTGCGGGTGGGAGCAATGTGCAGGTAATGCGGAACTGGTCTGTGCAGTTTTGGTCTAATTGAGATGCTTGAAATCCGTTTGACCACCGACTTCGAATTGTGGCGATGTGGGATGGTAATCCATAGCTCACTAATTTTGAATTTGTGAAACTGTAACAAAGTGTGCAAAGTCATAACTGTTACCTAATTCTTTAAATCTGAGTAAATGACCGGAATTTCCCAGCAGCTTTATTGGGAATGAGGCATGACAGCGACGCCGTCGCTGATTAAGTATAATGCTCTGTGACGGCTGTTTCTGTAAGCTGCATCAGCAGCCTGTGTTGGTTAGAGAGCTTTCATATTTCCAAGTACTGAAGGAAATCTGTGGGATTGATGCTGATCTTTGTATAGACTGAATCCGCTATGAAATCTGTGTAGTTTAAGTCTAAATGAAAGCTGCTATATAACAGGGAATGTTAGCAATCGGGGCAAATACTAACGGCGGATAGAAAAAAAACAGAACGAAGGGAAATGCAATGTGGAACGCTGAGCTTACCAGCTATAAAGAGGCCATAGTTTTCCTCGCAGAATCAATCATCTTCTCACCGCACCTTCCCAGGACATCCCAACCCTGCTCCATTACTTGTCAACACCAACTGTCTTCAACGTATGATCTTCGCTCTGACCCTTGCCACGTCTACCCATCTCCCTACAACCTTCCACTCTCTGAGGCGAAGGACTCTGTCCATAGCAACAGCGTTACCATTGTACTCATGCGTCCACACACAAATGAGTTCCGCACTGGCCACGACGTCGAGATCTATTTCCGACGCCCCAGCCTGGGAGCCTATTATTTGAAAGAATACTAGACCTCGCACTGACCACCCCTTCTGCCGTGTCCAACCCTACTCATTTTCTTCGGCAACCCGTTCTTGTACTCTGCCCGATTAGGATCTTTCCAATTCCAATTGCGGAAAAGATGCAATCGTCTTGACGTTAGCATTTCTGTCATTTCCTGTAAACTTAACACTTATGAGCACACTAACCAAAACTGTGTCTGCAGCAATACCAACCTGACCATCGAATTCACAGAAATGTCAGTGCTGCTATTGCCTGGCAGACTGACCTCTACATTCCTGAAGCCATGCGGGAAATCTCAGACAACTTCACATATCTACGGCATCAATTGGATCATAATCCACACCATGAGAAACGTCTCTATGACACTAAAGCTAACCACATTATCTGTGAAAAACTCCCAATCACTGCCTCTAAACTCATAGTTCACTTACCCAGCAATATTCGTTTCTGTCTTTGATCATCAAATCTAAATGGCTGTGTAGGCCCATTGCCCTCTATTTTCTGCTAGCCTACTATACTCGTGAATGGTTATCTCCACTCCATTCTATCCCCATTCGTTGTGTTCTTTCCCGTCTTCATCAAGCACTTCCCATGCTCTCGATATTTTCATTAACTTCCATTTTCATGAATCGGACAATCTCATTTACGCCATGGATTTCCACAACATATACTTATATTACGCATTAAGAAGACGATATTCTTACCAGTCTTTTTCTGTATAAACGGGCCAAAGAAATTTCTTCCCATTTCCGTCTGGCAGAACTGTACTTCTTGCTCAACTATTTTCCCTCGGTAGCTCCACATTTTAAACGTCGTGTGGTAGCCTTAAGCAGCCAAATGTGTCAGCTGTACATTAACACCATAACAAAATATAGAATCAGAAATTAGCCATGTGGCCCATCCAGTCAGCGAGCCATTTCGACATGACTGACCCAATTTTCCTCTCAGACACAATTTCCTGCCTTTTTACATTTATTGCTTCATGCATGTCAAGACCAATAAAGAATCTATCAGCCTCTGCCTTAAATATATATAAAGACTTTTTTTAATAGCTGCATGTTGCAAAAAACTTTCCACTGAATCTCCACACTAGCGAAATAACTTTCTCCTAATCTCCATTCCAAAATGACACAGTTCTATTCTGAGCCAGTGCCCTCTGGTTTTCAACAATCCCATCGTTTCAACACTTCCTTTCAACATCCACTGGAACATGGCTTGTTAGCATTCAATAGGTTTCAATCCGGTCTCCGTTGGAGGAAGATTTTGTGAGTTGATGGTTGCGATTGAGAACTGGTTAATTTGTGTGTGTGTGTCTGTTTTTTATTTGTAAGCATGTGTACCATATCGTAGCTTAGTTATTTCTTATAGATATGGACTTCGATTTTGGTGGAGACAAGTCTCAGAACAAATACTTGCAGTTCCCTTTCTTCTAAGTATTATCTTCAATGATATGAGACAAACTGTCTGTTAGTAAAGAGTTATAAATGGGACTGAGTTTCAATTATTTTGGCTGTTGCTTTGTGTATAGCTTGACACAGCAGAACTGAATGTGTATCAGGCTTAGTTTTATTTTAATTTAACAGGGTTACTCGAGCAGCCACTGTTTTGTCAATCAATTGTATATTTAGAAAGTGAGCTACTCTCTTTGTATATTTGGTCTTTGCAAGCACAATATTACATGAAGTCGGGCAAAAAGCTCCTCTTACATCAAAATCTGCGCCTAATTTACATGCAATCAGCTTTAATTGAATTTCTTTAGCAATTTAATTTTCTTAACAGTTTGGCACACCAGATGGGACGCCTTATAAAAGGGTCTAACGATTCGTTATGCTGTGAATAAAAGTGAGTTTGAGAAGAAAGATCACTGAACAAAGAATTCCTTTCTGTGTTCAACTTCGGTAGCATTCGTGATGAATGTTTGACCATGAGTCGCTGTTAGACCAAGGTGAGGTAGTGTTGACAAGACCAGTAAGGAAGACTTGTGCAGTCGGGATGCTTGCCAGGCCGGTCACTGCACTTAACCTCCTGGAGAGGGTGCAAGAAGTTAGACGAAAGCACGGCTGCTGAATGCAGGTGAACATGAAGATAACCCCACTATATAGATCAACACCTACAAACAGGATGGATGCACTCAGCAGGTTGGGCAACATCCAGTGAAACGAGCAGTCAACGTTTCGGGCCGAGTCTCTTCATCAGGACTGAAAAAAGGAGCGGGCAAGGGCCCGAAAGAGGATGGGGGAGGGTGGAAGGTGCCAGGTGAAAAACCAACCATAGGAATGATCAAGCGGTCGGGGAGAGGAAACAGGGAGGGGATAGGCAGGAAAGGTGAAGAAGGAATGTAAAGGGAAAAGCACTATGGGTAGTAGACGAAGGCAGAATTATGAGAGAGGTGATAAGCAGCTGGAAGGCGAGGCAGAGGGAAAGTGGGATGAGGGAAGGGAGAGGGAGGAAATTAATGGAATTAGGAGATTTCGATGTTCATACCAAGGGCCTGGAGACTACCCAAGCGGTATATGAGGTGTTGCGCCTCGAACATCAGTTTGGCCTCATCATGGAAGTACAGGAGGTGTTGTATGATATTTCCGAATGGGAATGTGAAGCAGAGTTGACGTGGGTGGCGACAGGGTGATCCTATCTGTGTGGTGGATTGAGTGGAGGTGCTCGACGAAGCAGTCCCCCAATCTGCGTCGGTTCTCACAGATGGAGAGGAGACCGCATCGGGAGCACGGGATGCAATAGATTACCCCGACAGACTAACAACTGAAGTGTTGCCTCACCTGGATGAAATGTTTGGGGCCCTGAATGGTGGTATGAAAGGAGGTGTAGCGACAGGTGTAGCACTTACGCTTGCAGGGATAAACACCAGATGGGAGATCTGTGGGGAGGGACGTGTGGACGAGGCAGTCGTGGAGGGAACGATCCCTGCGAAAAGCGGAAAGGGATAGAGATGGTGAGATGTGCTTAATGATGGGGTACTGTGGAAGGTGGTGGAAATTGTGGAGGATAATATGCTGGATACGGAAGCTGGTGGTGTGGTAGGTGAGGACAAAGGGAACACGGTACCTGCTGTGGTGATGGGCGGATAGGGTGAGAGCTGAAGTGGTGTCCACTATATCGACCTGTTTAGAATACGCCGAGCAGACAATCCTAGCAAGGACGAGGCAGCAAAATAACTTTTTGGAAGTTTGGGACATTTCCAAGTAAGAGTGAGCCCGTAACAGATTTCACTTGCTGTTTTAAAAACGGGTTTGGGAAAGAGTGGGAATACAATTAAAACAAAATGGACTTCAGCGATGCAAATCTTTTAATATGTTTTCCACCAGCAGTAGACACTTATTCAAATTGATGATGAATTTCAGTAAACATAAGCCGAAGCACATGACGGACGGTGTTATAATTGTTGTTTTACAGGCGAAATGCATTGTCGCCCTGAAGGTATAACCGCCAGAATGCAGCAAAATCTTTCTCAGATAAATGATTTCCTGGAAGCACACCAAGTCCTACATCATGTAACCTGAGAATGAAATACTCCTCTAAGCACAAAGATCTGGTCCCGATAGTTAATTGGTTAGGAGAGCAAATTTAAGGAAACCTTTCGATTGGTCCCGATACCGGAGTTATAGTGACGAATTCTATAACTTCATCCTTTTCTCCTCAGTATGACCCTGCATTTTAACTGAAGAAGTGGACCCATCTTTGTAGATATTGTACAATATTGCTCGTCCCTAAACCGGCATCCTGGATATATAAATGTTTGTGCACGATTTGCTGGCTGTCAAACAGATAGTACAACTCATTTTCCCGGTTGGAACGGATACATGTGTCACTTCGGCCGTTCTAGCATCAAAATATCGATGGTATCTGATGATTGACGATTACTTCGCTTTTTTTGCAATCACTCTTCACGATACGGTTAATAACTGTTTGCCTTTACATATAATGCACAACAATATACTTCGACGCGTTTGCCTCAGAGCCATACACAGAAGCCAGTGGTATAAGTAGCTGATGTTAGAGTAGACTTGAATATATTACCGGTGCCAGGCTCTAGTGTAATTTTGGAACTTGATGATGAATTGACAGATTGCCAGAAAGGTACCATAAGACTGCTAAACCACCTGGAAACCTATGGACCCCAATTCTCATCACCTAAGACAGAGTTCTGCGAAAAAAACTTCTCAACTATTTGGACTAGAACAATCCGATAATTTACTGATGTAATGAGGGTTTTGGGAACTCCGTGCTATCACAGGAAAACGGTGGCTTGAAACGACCGGTGGCACTTTTTCCCACTCAATTACCACTCGTCGGGTATGGTATGTCAGTGATGACAGTAAAGGCTGCGAGTTCATAGAATGACTCCTCATGCTGTAATGCTACTCCTCAATTCACCGGCTCCACTACGCTTAACAGCAGCAAGGCGAGTACGGGATGAGGTAATGCAATTTTCAAATCAAAATTTGAATTTAAAATAGCACCCACCCTTAAAGCGGACATCATTGTTTCCAATCATAATGACACAGAAAGTCATAACTATGTGTTAACTATTGAAGCCAAGAACTCCTCTCGTACTCATTTCAGTTCTACCATTTAAGAACCCAGATCTGATTTTTATTATTGAAATTTAATTGAGTAAGCCTAATGATATTAACACTACTTTTATTTCCAGCTATAATATCTCTATTTTCTGTTTTCGATTTGTTTTGAAGACTCTGACCTAGAGTTACACGCTGGCTTCGGTTGTTTTTGGCAATTGAACTGGCCGTCAGGATTTGACGATTGGCCGTTATTCAACATGCCAAGGACAAGGTCAAGGAGCTTAGATCGTCTTCGATGCTTTGAGAACTCGTGGCTCTGGAGAGGGGTGGATCGGAGGTCGGTGTCCCAGCAGGATATCGGTGTGTCCAGGGTGTCGGAAGATCTCTTGCTTTGTGCAAAGACAACCTAGATCTTTGGACACAGAGCTGGGTAAAAACGACGTAAAGAACTTCTAACATCATAAACCATCAAATTGATTGATATGACTTCCCTCGCGCTGTGAAATGGAGACATCTCTTTGTCTCTTACTAAAGAGAGAGAGAAAGCCTTTGGTTTCTTGGTGAACGAGTGATTTTTGTGGTACTGCAAGTCTGTGTCCTTCCCGTTGCTTTCCTGCACAACTGATTGCTCGATTCTCGGTGCCGATGTTATTATTTTTTTTTGCTAGTGGACGGAGCGGGTGATCGTTGCTTGCTGCTGCTTACACTAGAAATGGAGCTGAGCAAAATGAGGCGGACTTTGGGGTTCTAAGATTTCACTGTTATTCATTCTTTGGGGGCACTCCAATCTTTTTGTTGATGGTTGCGAATATATTGCATACATTACTCTGATAATTAATGTACGTTTGGAACCTCGAAACCTGAACCTGAAACATGAATGCTTGGAAGTGGAGTCACTCCCTTCAGGAGCATCAGCCACTGCGCTACATACATTCACTAGAGCTTACGTCTTGGCTGAGTGTATGTCTGTGGATATCTGTAGCATTTATTAATCTTCAAATAGACTTTGTACATATGCCAGAAAGCGTGTGTGTGAGGGAGGGGTGGGGTGACTGTATAATTATTTGTTAGTACTAATGGGCATTTTTTGAAAAGGCACAAACTCATATCCATACGAAAGAAATGACACTAGTGTAGTTATTAAATTATTGATAAATAAAATTATTCCCCGATTTGGAATTCGTTTTAAGTTTAATGGTGATGGAGGAAAGCTCCTTACGGAGGAATTGACTAAAACATTCAGAAAACCTTGGAAATCACCTCGAGTGGCACGCAACCTAACAACTATAATAATCAGGTTTAGTGAAAACGATAAATCGAGTACTGAAAGGCAATCCGGTCAATGAATGCAAACCGGCCAATGAGATCGCCTGTAGCGCTGCCGCTTCTTCGGATTACATTGGACATGTGAACAGGACCACTAAAATAACACATTTTGAAGTATTGGTTGGAATGCCTATGCCCACGTGTCCTTAGTCCTCTTTTACAGTGCCCACACAAGGCAGATATCGATAGATGAGGAAACCCTGGAAGTAATAAAAGATTTCTTTGAAGCTATTAGAATGGAGCAACTGAAAGTGATCACCGCCCTCTGCAAACGTGGGAGGGGAAATCTACATCCATTCAAACCAGGAGATTATTTGTCTATTTACTAGCTGGAACGGTCCAATCAATTGCTCCAAACGGCAGTCAAGGTACGAGGCAAAGCCAAGTGGACCAATAGAACAAAGTGTAGGCTGCATCAGCCCTCTGCTCCGTTGTCCGGTATTTTACTGGACAAGAAGGATAACTGAAAGAAAATAAATTGGCTAACGATACATTGGCTTATTTGCCTCCTTGACTTTGCCTCTGGACTTAGTTGTGCTTGAAATAATTATTTAGGCTTTACTGCTGAAGTAGTGGCCACTCAAACTGGGCCCTGCAAAAGAGGGTGGTCTCAGAAAGGAGGACACTGTGCCGTTGGAGGGCAGGAATATTTCATCAATATTCCTGATGAATCTGAAAATATAGTCGACCTGACAGATCATATACGGAAAAGTGCAAAACCAGGAGAATAATTCAAATGTACAACTCAAATCCATATGTTCCCTGGACTTAACACTGATACTTACTTCCTGGAAATTAATAAGAAGAAATGTTTAATGAAGAGACACGTAACTCAGGCGCCTACCTATTTACGACCTCTGATATTTATGATTGATCTTGAAATCAAAAAAGAGAAGACTGTAGAGGAAAATATTGTAATTAAATATTTCGATAGGCGAGGAGATAATATGAACTTTTTTTCAGAATGGAAATGAGTTTTCACCTTGATTTGTTACAGATTTAGCCTGTATTTTTAGCAGAGAGAAGTCTTAAAATGAACATTTGCTGTTGCTTATCTTATCAAAATTAGACTTAAGGATAGAAGACTAGCTGTTAATACAAAGTTGTACACATGATTGTATTTTGCTTTAATCTTTCGGCTGTTGATCTGGTTATAGCTTATCACAAGGTGAATGGAAACGATCTAGCTTATCCGCAATTCATTTGTCCTCCACTAAAACATCTCAAACATCGTTTTCCAGTGGTCTAATATACACTGTCGGCTCTCCTTTATGTTTTATCTATCTGAGGAAACTGACGGTATTCTCTTGATTATTATTGGCAATATTACTGTGGTGTTTCAAATTTGCCTTGTAATTATGTCAACGCTGTCTTCTCGTTTTCTGTTTAAAAACCTATTAAATTAAATTCTCATTATTGTTCACTCGATAATATGTCCTCACGTTGCCTTCCTCGTTGGCTTTGACTTCTCCTGTTAGTCACGGTTGTGTCATTTTTCCTTTAGAATACTTCTTCATCTTTGTCATGTATATGTCTTGCGTCTTCCGAATTATATCCAGAACTGTTAGTCATTGCCGTCCTGCTGTTGATATTGCTCGTTTCTTTTCCAATCAGATCTCGGCAACTTCACTCTCTCATGTCCCTGTAATTCATTTTATTCCACTGTAGTATGTATTGACATATCAGACTTCAGTTTTTCGTTACCAATTTTGAGGGTGGATTCGGACATGTTATGATTACATATCCCAATGGGTTCTTTTACCTTGAGCTCGCTAATCAATTCTTGATCTTTGCAGAAAATAAATTCAGAATTTTTTGATCCCCTAGTGGGCTCAACGACGAGCTGCACTAAAATCCCATCCTAAATGCCACCTTGTACGCGCCTAAATCCTTTCCCCCTCCAGTAATCCAGTGCATACCTAATGGAATGCGTCGGATTTAGCTCTGTGATCCTGTTTGCTCAGTCGAAAGAGGTATTGGGTAGTTAAATTGTAAAATGTTCCGTGATCAGATTATGGATAAAAAGGGTTTGTCAACGGTTGATGGGAGGCGTCTCTTAAGGGCAAAGTGCATACTGCGTACTGCATCTCTAAGTAAATCTAACATCAAAATAACAACAGTTCCATCACTACATACTGTTTTGAAGTCCTATAACAACTAAGACAATCGGTTTTCCTAACACTTTCGACATTCTAGTGCTTTCATGTGCTTCTGTCACTTGAAGTCCATTACAGCAGACTCATTCACGTATTACGCTGTGTAATTGTCAATAATTACTGGCATGATCATTCTTAAACACCATATATAACTAATTTCCTCTTTCAATTTACAACACAATGAGACTTTTCATCCATAAATCTATTAATCTATATCTTAGTGTCGAGAATAAATATCGAGAATATGATCTGAAGATTCCTTTACGGTAAGAGCCTTGGTTGTGGAAACAGTTCAACGATGTGGCAAGTGAAGTTTTACCATTGCATCAAATACTTGATGGCTGAAGAGTAGTAATCCGGTTGTGTGAGTCCTGAGCTTCCGATGTCTTCTTCGCGATGCCAGCAGGGAGAAACAAAATGTTAGGATGACCGATGTTGGTTTTCGGCGCGAGCGTTTCATGTAGTTATGCTCAGTGGTAAGGAGGGTTTTACCCATGATGGACTGGACCACATCCTAAACTGTTGGTAGGATTTTCTGTTGAAGGACATTGAAGTCTCCATACCATACTGAGATACTGCCAGTCCGGGTTTTTTCCAAGACACATCCATGGACGTATGTAAAACATTAAGGTACCATAATGAATCTACCAGAATTTCTAAGTGGAGGCGCTACCTGATTTCCTTGTAATTGTACTTACGTGCTGGGCCCAGGAAAGGTCCTCAGAAATATTAACAACTTTGAATTTAAAGTTGCTTACCCTCTCTAAATCTGATTTTTCGAAGGGGACTTGCTAAATGACCTCTGGTTTCCTTCTGCTGAACACCACAATCAGTTCCTTGGTCTTGCTGGAATGGCATAATAGTTATTGTTATCACACCACTCAGCCAGGCTTTTCCTCCCCTTCATATATGCTGAGTCGTCAGCAGCTTCAATTACACCCACGATAGCGGTATAATCTGCAAACGGGTAAATTGCATTGAGTTCTGTATAGCCACACAGTCATAAATTTAAACTGAGTCTATCAGGAGATTGGGCAAGCAGGAGATTGGGGCAACTACGCTGCTGGGAGTTCTGGAGTTGTTGTCAATCCGAACTGATAGGTATCTGCTGGTAAGGACATCCAGGATCCAATGGCACAAGTAGAAATTGAGGTCACTTATTGATCAGGTTTGAGTTGTTGATGATCCTGAATGGTGGACAGTTTTCGATAAAGATAATACTGATGGATGCATCTTTGATGTTAAGATATTTCAGTGTTGAGTGAAAATCCAACGAGATGACATCTACTGTGGACCGCCTACCACTGAAGGCAAACTAGAGCCAATGTAATTCGCTTCTCAGGCACGAAATGATATGCTTGATTACCAACCGTTTAAAATACTTCATCACTGTGATTGTAGATTCTGCTGGTCGGTAGTCGGTGATGCTGATCAGCACGGTCTTATTGCAACTGAGGACTGTTAGAATCAGGTGGGTAACACATACCACAAAGGGCAGAAATATTGCCTTTGACAACAAGTTATCAAAGGTCCGTTTACGATATTAGCTAAAGGTAATAACGCTACTAGCGCTTCATTAGTGATGGGGCCTGAGTGGTATCTGGCAGCTTAGTCGTTTAATGACCTGGGACAAGATGTTGCTACCCATCCTAACAGTTTTTGTCCTAATGCTACCATACATCTTCCTTGATGGTAGGGGTCAATGAGATTGCTGTATGGATGTGAGGGAGTATTGACAATGCTAATGCCCGGGCTATGCAAAAATCATTATAGATCTCTGCGAGTGGTGGAAGAGAGACACAAACGATCCTCTCAGAAGTCCTGGGAATGCCTTAGGGACACTTGTCAGAAAGCAAGGGTCAGATATGAAGATAATAACATTTCTGTACCCATTTTTCCTCAAAATTCGTCATCAAGTACTTATCTAGTTTTACCAACATAGGGCTGTGCCCCAAGTCTCATCGTGGTGGATCCCCACAAAATCCTGAACCAGAAACGGCGCGCGTTTACATGATTCCTTTTCAGACGCTGAATTCTATTTATGCTTTTACCGGTTTTTGCCATCCTTCAGACAAGTCACAAAAAGTTCTGCTCCGGCCAGGTTCATACTGTCGTACTGTATTGACGTGTGTTCTGTCACATACAGTAATCCCATTTGCGGAATGACTCTCTGTCGAATAACTGAGTGTTGCTTCAATTTTTCTCCATGCGGTGTTTGTGCCCAGGCGTCAATAATCATCCCAAATTCCATTGCTGCACATTTATCTGGACTAAACTTCATTCTACATTTACTGCCCGTTTAGACTTAAAGAAATTTCTAGACTATCAACAACGCTGCCAATATGAAAAGGGAATAAAAAACTCTATTAATGTGCGTTAGAGATCGACATTATTATTGAGATGTCATTGCCATTGCCTCCCATTTTCTATTTACCTTTAATTATCCGTGAAGTGAGGGCCTCCGACACTTAGCCTTGACATGGATTGCATGATTTAGCTGTCTAGATACGCAAGACTGGGCAGAACAATTTGTCGAGCTAGTTGCAGAATGTAGCAAGTGTCCTTTCTCCATGCATCTGATGAACCCAAAGGAACGGATGAGACCTATACAGTTCGATACCAGGAGAGCCGCAGGAGCTGTCAGTGAGCAAATAAATCAATGTAGGTCTTCCTGACTCCAGTTCTACCATTGTTTCCCCGGAGTTTACTTTTGAAACCTTCCCCATGAATCGGTATTGTCGCAAGACAGCGAAGCCTTGTGATCAAAGTTTCCCTTTTTCTATATGTCCTGCCAACCACAGCTGCCGGCCCACGTCTGCCCGAAGCAACTAGATTTTAGGTCCAGTAACCGTCTTTCCCGTTATCCTGTCAGTACAGTCGGCATCGCTGGGCTTAGCAGCTAAACCACGCGTGAAGGCCATGAGGCGAACTTGTTTATCAAAGGCTATTTAAGGCAATAGCCGCTGGGAGCATTTATTAGGTAGTGGGAGTTTGTCCCAATTAACAACCTAATGGAACAAATTATCCGGGTATAAAAACCTAATATAGCCAATTATCTCTGGAAAACGAGTTTTACTACAAGCACTGTAAAGAAACGACATAATGCTCTCTGTCACAAAGCGCCAATGACATGAAGAATACTGGGAAGTCTCCTGACAACAGCAATTTAATATGCCTGGATCAATCCGTCTCTGTGCAGGTGTGAACTGTAGACAACAGATTTAGACAAATGCAGATTTGCAAAATTGTTACATTGCACCTTTCCCTCATTTTATTTTACGTGTCTGGAGATAAACAGATTTTCGAAAATGATCAATGGTTACAAATATGTCGCCTTTACTGATTCTCAGCTTTGTTCTTTCAGCCTGTTTTCACAGAGCGATATTTACTGTATGACTGCCATCATACTACTGGCATGTGGGACGGCGATGGAAATATGCGAGCAAATTGCAGTGATTGTCCTAAGAACTTTGGCTTTCTGCAGTTTGGCCATTGACTGGGGTAGACTACTATAATCAAATCAGCTTTGTTCCTTGCAAAAATGTTGCGTAAGTACATGAAAATAATAGGCTACAGCAACTGTTGAAGCAGTGCTACAATTCTATCTCATATTACAGAATGTGCTTTCAAGGTTCAATTGGTATTACACAAATGGAATGTGTAGAACCAAGCTATCTAGCAACATATCTGATCTGTTTCATTCCGCTCTCTGTCTCTGTAATTCCTTCATTAAAAAAAATTCTTAAAATACAATGGCACATAAACATGCAACAAAATCACGCAGAAGCGAATCTGATGTTTTATAACATGCCTATATGATGGAAATGATGCGAATGGGATGACAGGATTTTAGTGGAAGAAAGTGCAGACAAGACATAGAGAGCTTGCGGTTGCCAAATGTTAACGCCCGTTGTCCGTGCTATGCAGCCCCAGCAATATCCTTGGGCCGATGTTGTTGTTTAATGGATCCGTTATGGATTGGATGCAACTCTACGTTGATTGAGCGATCAGTTCTCAGCTTAAGGCTTGACTACGGAATCTTCAAAGTTCCGCTTAGTTGCCACAATTACATTCTTCATTCACTTCTGTTGTTGGAATATTGACTGAGATTCCCTATCCATTTACTTTTCCCCATATTACTTCCCAGCAGAATAATACATAGCAATTTCTAGATTTCCCATATCTGCTGAAAAGGCATTTAACTTAAACGCTACCATAACTTGTTCATTTACCATGGGTGAAATCCCGTAACCGAGCTCAAAACAGATTCAGCAAAGAGTTCAATGGCTGTGTCCATACAGTAGTAATTACAGAAGCAAGGAGCTGAGGATGCACCGCAACATTAACTCCCTCATCATTTCTGCGGACGCAGGAAAGAAAACTTAACCTGGTTTGCAATTACTAGCTGCGGATGTGTATTCCTGTAGATTCCTCCTGTCATTCTTAATAGAGCAACGCTTTCGTCCTCATCTTATTGTTTTTGTTTACATATTTATATCGAACCGGTGAGCAGAGGTAACACTTCGCTCGTTTATTGACAGTTTTCATTTTTTTTGCTTCTTCTGGTATTGGTTATATCTGCACAGCTTCTATTTTCTCCTCCCTGAAGAGACTCTCATTCGTTCGAACTAAACATATAGTTACGACTATTAATCTAAATTATTCATATGCTATGATATTTTTAACAGTAGAGGTATCTTGACTGTTTCCCGCCCTAACTGGCTCTTGACAAAATCTGACGCTATTGCCACACGCTAACAGATAAATTTCATGCACAACCACCAGTGTGACGTAATTCTGACTTTCAAGGAACGCAAGGTTCCCTTCAGCATTCGGTAAAACAATCCGCTGTTAGAAAAAATGCACTCCTGTCAGGCGGTAACATATAAGAAGCGTTTGGCAGCTCTCTGTCTTTGCTAACTGGGATTCAGATGAATTATTGGAATCCCATTGAATTCCACGGAAGGATGAAAGGACTACATAGAGTGGATGTGGGGAGGATGTTACCACTGGTGATGGTATCCAGAACTGAAGGACGTACCCTCAAAATTGAGAGCCGTACTTTTAGTTCAGAGGTAAGCCGGATTTTTTTTCCACTTTAGGCAGTGAAATTCTCTGCCACAAAACGGAATGGAGGCCAAATTCGTGCGTATATTAAAGGTGGAGTTGTTTCCTGATCGGTCAGGGCATCAAAGAATATGACGAGACGGCAGAGTTATGGGGTTGAGAGCGAACCAGTATTAGCCGTGATGGAATGGGGGAGCTGATCTTGTTGGTTGAACGGCCTCATTCTCCTTCTATGTCTTATGGACAAATGACTTTATGCTCTAAACTTCGCTTTACTTCTCAAATTAACCATAGACACGGGAAACTGTGTCCCAGCACCCGCTGTCTTGAAAACTTTTCAGTAAGAAGGGATAAGAACCAAAAGTGCGTGGTCGGAATTGCAGCTCTGAAAGTAAAGTAGTACGAAATCCATTATCTTCAATTAATAATCGCACAGTGCACTTCAATCCGCTTCAAGTACTTCGTTTTTTTTTATTATTAAGTGCAATAGTGAAATATAGCAAGATCAGAAATGCTGTTCAAGTCAAGTAGTTCCCAGAGAGAACGTCGAAAGTCCAATCAAATGATTATCTGCTGCTATGCGATAGAGCACAAATCAAAAATCATATGTGCAATTAAGAAACATAAAAAAATAGTAAAAATACTGGAGTCATGATGATCATAATGAAGCCTGCTGGAGAGGGTCATTTATACACATGCTGTCCTCCCTAATTCAAACAGCTTGAAGGATAAGGTTGCAGGGTAACAAAACTGTTGCTGTGAGAGTGTGTCTATGGCATAAACCCCTGCAGTAATTTGAAGGAAAGTAACATTAAATGTAGTTTTCTGAAAATGTGATTAATTTACAAGCGACCAAAGGCGAAAGGTAGAGCGGATGCGGAAAGGGTGTACCCTAAGGTGGGGGTATCAAGAACTCGATGGCACGGCCGGAACATTGAGGGACGACCCTTAGAATATATGTACGGAGGATTATTTTAACCGGAGAGTATTAAATATGTGGAATGCTGTGTCACAGACTGCGGTGATCGCCAACCCAGTCCTTATATTTGAGACGAAATTTGATCTTTTTCTGATCGGTCCGGGCACTAAATGTTATGGCGAGGAGATAGGTGTATGGCGTTGAGAGGAATCCAGGATAAGTCCGGATTGAGTGCGGGAGAAGACCTTGTGGGCAGAATAACCTAATTCTTCTCCTATGTTTTATGGTTTTCTGAACCATTGAAGGTGAAGAGCAAAATTAGGTCACACACAAAGTTACTAGTTAAGAACGTGAACGCTGTGAAAACTGAATACACATGAACCTCAAACGTTTTGACTGCCGATGGATCGTCTCGGACAAAATTACGAGATTGCTTTCAGAAGTGGGAATACATAATCTGCAGCTTCACATCTGATTGGACTCATGGTAAACTTGTATATAAATGGAATAGACTCCCAGATTTATTCCATCAAATCTTCACTGAAGCTGGATACTCGAATTTTCCGTTCATTCAACCAGCTGCTGGCATTGGTTTTGTCTAAGATCTTTATCGAATGGGAGTGTTCCAAAATCAACAGTGTGTACTTAAACAGAAAAGTGTAGATGAATACAAGTCATAGGTCTTCACCTCGACTGAAATTTATGCATAATCATGTAACTGCCTTTCATCACTGTAAGATTCGCTGCGCACTGTTACCCAGAAGAGACACTCAGCCGTAGGCCCGTGATTATTAGTGGTGTATTAGTCAGGTGTTATGCGTTGCTGAGAAACAAGTGTTTAAAAAATATCTCCTGTCTACTCTAAACCTCCGTTATATTTAAGGTTAAAACTCAAACTGCACGCCTCCAAGTTGCTGATACGATTGCAGGTTATAGTTTTCTCTCACTCTCATAGTTGAGTTTTGGATACAGTTGATAGTGTCTGTTTCTTATTTTGTCCACAGGATTGAGTGAAGAGGAGGAGTTAGAGTATCTGAACGATAACGACCTTAAAAGGTAAAGGCGGCTAAAATCAGAACATATATCAGGAGAAAGAAAATGAATTTCGTAAGTATAGACATCACCGGATATTCCATTAAAAATAAAAAAAAAAACAAGAAGACACTCATGGACTAAATCATCATCAATTCGGTTTCAACTGGATTATCTGGTTAGTAGCGGATTCGGTTAAATTTACTGAGAGTCATAAAATCCTTAACATGTAATGAAGCAGTGTCTAATGAATCCTCCGTCGAGGGGCACACGCAATCTACCCACCTGCTGAGACAAGCAATGGCAGGGTAACTATGGTGTCATCTATTTTTCAATTAACACATTACTGTTGAGTAGGAGAAGAGCTAGAAGAGCAAACTTGAGCCGCAGGCGAGGCGCCTTTTTGTCACAACTAAACCGATTGGGGATCATGACAAAACACGGGAAATGAACGGAACTCTCTTTCTTTTTCTCTCTCTCTCTCTCTCTCTCTCTCTCTCTCTCTCTCTCTCTCTCTCTCTCTCTCTCTCTCTCTCTCTCTCTCTCTCTCTCTCTCTCTCTCTCTCTCTCTCTCTCTCTCTCTCTCTCTCTCCCTCCCTCCCTCTCTCTCTCTCTCTCTCTCTCTCTCTCTCTCTCTCTCTCTCTCTCTCTCAACTGCATGGGGAGATATTGGCGTCGATAGCTTAGTGTTATAGGAACGTTTACTTTTTTGGGGGGTGAAAGTTAATGTTCGCTGAACTTCATTTTTATTCGACGACATTTCCTGTACCTGTGGTGATCTTCTAACCTTTGAACAGTAGTTATTTTCTGGCACCTGCAGACAGGTTGCATCGGTGGGACAAAAATTGTGACGTTTATTCAAGTGAATCTTGGAAGGATGAAGGCCGCCAATGTCAATCGTTCAACCCCGATATGAGCAGGTTTCTGCGTTGTTTCCCGAGATAGACAGTGACATGACAGAACAATGGACAAGGATAATCAAGACTGTGCTTTGCTGATATAACTTTTACAACGTCTTGAAAACTACGATAAAAAGCGAACCGCAGACAAACTAATTTGTTCTTAAACTTAACATCGTAAGCTCCTTTACTTACAATATACATTGCCTTTTTCATACTTCTAACAAAGCAGTCTTTATGACTTAGATTCTTCAGCATTTGTAGAGCGATATTTCTTCCTACGTCACGAAGGTGTTAACTCCAGATTATAGGATGGACGATATTTGAAAGGCACTGCATCTATCGTGGCAACGTTTCCAATTCACCAGCAGTGTCGTTTTATTTTAGAAATCTTTTGCAACGATCTCTATTCTAAGGTGCAGATTAGATTGGAAAGTTTCGATGCCGGTCCTATTACACTTGCTGTCTTCCCCGATCATTATATTCTGTTGAACGAACTTGATAATGATAGTTTTTCATTGCATTGCATCTGTTACTACTGTATGCTTCCTCCTTCATTTATTATAATAAATGTAGTATAAATGGTTTACATAATTCATTCCAGGTGCGATTTGAAAGAGTTCCATTACTCAGTTTTACAATGAAAACCATATAATTGAAAAAAATAAAGAAATCAATGTAATCGAATAAAATGTAAAATTCGTTTGACACCACCAGTTTTGAAACTTGGAATATTTCATAGTGACATTTGTTCAAAAATCGGACCCGATTTTTCTTTTTTCACACAGGGCAAACAATGCCAAATTTAATAGGCCATATAATGTAACAGTTGCCAGTATTCAGACGATCTGGAGGACAAAGGCAGCACCATCTATTCTTATCGGTTACAATTAACTTTGCTCAACAATGTTGCAGTCTATATAAAAACGTTGCAAAACCAATAACCAACGTGGAAGAGAAGCAAAGTCAACAGAGTATCAAAAATGTTCGACGGAATCCTCAGCAGCATATTTCCCCAAGGAACAGGCGAAAAAAAAGCTTTCTGTTGACAACGAAAATAATTCTGTCGCTGTTTCTCTATATCCATCTGTTTCTTGGATACTGTTTGGATACAAACAAAGAAGCAAACAAACAAACAGATAAATAAATAAATAAACAAACAAACAAACAAACAAACAAACAAATAAATAAATAAATAAATTGATTAATTAATAAGTAAGTAGGTAAGTAAGTAAGTAAGTAATAAATAAATAAATAAAGGTAGGGGTAAGATGAGGACGAAGGGCACTAATGGTAGTTAGACAAATCAATGATCACCTCATCAGGCTGGAGGCTACCCACACGGATTATCAGGTGTTGTTCCTCCAAACTGAGTGTGGCCTCATCTTGACAGTAGAGGAGGCCATAGATAAACATATCAGTAATGGAATGGGACGTCGAATTAAAATGTGTGGCCAGTGGGAGATCCTGCTTTCTCTGGCGTACAGGGCATTGGTGCACCCATACGTAAGAGCTAAGTTTCCGGTGGGGACTAAATCTGGGCGAGTAATCCTAGAATGAACACAAGTCCTTCTTTAAGTTGCTACAACCCAATGGACACCCGTTGCACCACATCAAATACTGGATAACACAAATAGCGATACTAATAGGGCTATTTGTTTCAGTATAGGAGTACTACTTTGGCAATATATGCTTAAAATCAGATAGTAGGTAAAACATATTGAAATAGTTTTACTGTGTGACAATCGCGAGACAACCTGCAGATGTTGGAAATCGGAGTAACATACACAAAGTGCCGGAGGAACTCTGCAGGCCAGAGACAGGACTCAGGAGTGCTGCTGAAGTGGTTCAGCCGGAAATGGCGACTGCACTTTTTTTTCCTCATAATTGCTGCCTAGCCTGCTATATTAGATTCATTGAAAATGTTTGGCATATTCCAGGTCCTCAACATTGTACAGACCATGTAACTTGCTCTAAAGGATGCCGCATAGCACTCATTTTTTTTCTCTCTCTAAGATCCATGTATTCATCCAACTGTCTCTTACAAGACCCTATTGTATCCGCTACTAACACTTTCGCTGGAAGTGAAGTCCACTCACCCATCACTCACAGTGTGAAAAGCTCTTCTGTCTCTGAGCCATGTGCTAAGTGTTTTAAAGCCTATGTATTTTATGACAGATAGGAAAGGGGGAGGCGGGCTGTGAGAACGTTACGATACTAGCTGTCCTTGATTAATCCTGCCTGCTGTTCCGATGTTGCGAGAACTGTAGACTGAATCCATGAAAGGGAAGCTCATTCTTGTGTTTCTGCCGGGCTTGGATACTGTAGTTGCTATACAAAAGAATAATTCATCCAGATAGAATGTTTCGATGATTAGAGATTAACAGGCATCAATGTGTACATGCCAAATTTTCCTTATCCTCCTTAGGTCGTAGGGGCACTGCTTCCTTTTCATATCACGGCGTCAGCAAATTTCAACACCATTAGGCCAGACGTGAAACCTACATCCAGGAACTTGAAACGCTCAATCCTGTCAATCGTCACGACAGTTGGAATAATCATGAATATATACAAAATTGTCTAACAATATTCATGAAGCCACTGACCGGCTACATTGTTGTGTTAAAATTGAGGGAGAGGCTTTTACAATGACAACATATACTCAGTCTCTCAATCTCATTTATGTATTCGGACTCCTTGTTACTTGAGCTGTGGCCTGCTACGCATGGGCCATATGCAAATTGTTGGATAAGACAGAGCAGGGTACTGCCATGTAATCGTGGATCTACGGTGATTAAAACGGGAGGGGTGATCTGAAGACGTATCTTTCTGGCGGACTAATCCTGAAGAACTCGTTCCTGGTTTTCCGATCGCCATCTGGCGGTCAGAAAATTAATTATCAAACTGAAAAAGAAAATTCTGAAATCCATGTCCAAGAGTTTGTGGTTAGTTTCGCTGCAATCATTGGATTGAATGCGGAGCTGTTCTCAATAAACTATCGTCTAAAGCATGTGGATTTTTTTTCTTTTATTTTGCATGCTCCAGAGATGTTTCTAGGACCAGAGTGATGGCCCACGCCAAGTATCTGTTTCAGAGTTAGGTAGGTTTATAGTCGCCCAGAATAAATTTGATGAGGATCTTTTCTGTGGTCAGTAACACCCATTTAATTTAAATGGGAAATTTCTGAACTAGTGCAGTCGTGGTAACGATATATCATTTCTTCATTTAACGTTTTTGAATTTTCCGTGTTTTTAATCCAGGAAACATCTCTTGAAGTGCAATTGTCCCGTGGATTGTTCTGATTAGGAGAAGAATCACATCTCAAATTTCTGATGATTCCATCCTCCGTTTATGTAGTCGGTGTTCCTCTGTATCTGCTCACCGTGCAGGCGTGATTTGGAGCTAGAAACGCTTTAAATTCCACTGCCGAGCTCTCACCGCTGTCACTCTCGAAATTCAGTAATTAACTTCTGCCTTCACTTTTGAATTATTCGCTTGTCACGCTGCTGTTATTTTACGGATCAGGGATAGTGCAGGTCTTAACAGAGCAGCCGAACTTTGAAATTTATTTTAGTTCTTTTACTTGGAAGTACAAACCAAGATAGAACATTCAAGGTAAATGGTAGGGCACTGAGGAGAGCGACCAGTGAATACAGATTCAAAATTCCCCAAAAGTGGCGTCGCAGATAAAAAGGCTCATAATGGGAGCGTTTGGTACATTTGCCTTTATAAATCAAAGTACTGAGTATGAGAGTTGGAAAGTTATGGTGAGGTTGTATAAGGCTTTGATGAGGCAACCTTTGGAGTATTGTGTGCAGTTTTGTTCACGAAGTTACAAGAAGGATATTAAGACTGTTGAAAGAGTACAGAGTAGGTTTACAAAGATGTTGCCGGGACTTGAGAAATTGAGTTACAGAGAAAGGTTGAACAGCTTAGGACCTTATTCCGTGGAGCGTAGAAGAATGAGGGGATATTTGAGAGAGGTATATGAATTATGATGGTTATAGATAGAGTGAATGCAAGCTGGCGTTTTCCACTGAGGCTAGGGGAGAGGGGAAAAAAAAGCGGACATGTGTTAAACGTGAAGGGGGAAAAGTTTAAAGGGAAAAATAGGGGATGCTTCTTCACTCAGAGTGTGGTGGGAGTGTGAAGTCAGCTGCCAGATGAAGTAGTAAATGCCGGCTGACTTTTAACATTTAAGAAAAATTTGGACAGGTTTTTTGGATGAGAGGATTACGGAGGGATATGTTCCATGTGCAGGTCAATGGAACTAGGCAAAAAAAAAATGGTTCGACACAGCCAAGGAGGGCCAAAAAAGTCTGTTTTTATGCTGTAATGTTCTCTGGTTCTATGGTTCTCTTTTGCATCGTGAAGCAGGCGCTGATCGGAAGTTCATCTGGTTTCCGTTTCATCTGCTTTAGGGCTGTAAATTTTCTACCTAGCGATACGGCACCAGGATCTGCGATGCCATATGAACAGACACGAATAGCATTATAAAGGCAGTTTTTGCGCGAGGATGCATCTGTTTTTATTCACCGTGTTGCTCAGGGCGCAATAATATACCGCAGTGTCTTTAACCTTGAGACCCCAGATAGTTAAGCTGGAGCGTGAAGTATCTGTCTGAAGATCTGCAGAGAAACGTTTTTGCAACAATTCTCCTCTCATTTCCTGTGAGTTCCAAGAACGTTTCCACACAATAAACTTCAGTTTGTCCTGTGCGGATTGTCTGTACCAATACAAATCATAGTCAAGGCTTGTGGTACTGTAGACACAGTTTAATGTCATCATTTCACCAGATCGTTTTTTCTGTAAATCCTGGTTTTGATTTACAGAAGCGGCGGATGTCTGATCTGTGAAGATAGTTCAGGGTAAACAGAAAAGCATAACGTTCATTAGACGATGCTAGCGAACAACTATTGAGGTTTTTATCTATTTACCATAACACCTGATATATATAACCATGTTGAAGAACCTTGTGCAGCACGTAACAAATTGTGCGGGAAAGACAACAGCTCACTTTAATAATTGCAGATCCTTTTAATCTTGCAGGGTCTCTTGAACTGCCTTTGTGATCGTACGTTTCTATGAAATAAGTCGAGGCAGCGACCTCTCCAAAATACCTGATTTTTTGGATTCAGGGTATCGAAGCCAATGTATGGCAGATCTATTTTTAGTTTATTGACATAAATAGTTTGTTGACTGACATTCCGGCCCTTCGAGGCACGCTACCCAGCAATCCCTAATTTATCCTTGCCAGATCTCAGGAATATATATTCAACGACCAGTTAACCTTCTAACCAGTATTTGGGGAGAAAGCGGGATGCCTGGATAAAACGCACACTGCCACTGTGAGAACGTAGCAACTCCTTACGGCAGCGGAGTGAATTGTGCCCTTGTCGGCTGCACTGTAAAGTGTTGTGCGAAGCATTACATTGCCGTGGCAACCTAACTAAACTGGTGTATGTAGGTGTTGCAGGCTACGTATGCTGCCGATGTTAACTGCACTATCCTTTAACGGAAGATACGGCTCGTCAGCAGTGTTGGGCTGCTTATGAAAAAAATAATGAAACTCAGATTTTAAACATCGACTGCTGTGCTGCTATATCGACTCACGTGGAATGTTCCCCAGGAAAGTCGGACGGAAAATGGGCAACTCGAGTTTTAAGACAGTTTTATGCTGAGTTAAGCGCTGATTACCACCTTCTGCGACGCCACTTAAATAAAATATAACCGTCTCTGCTGTTCCTCTGGATTGATCATCAGCCTGAAGAGACGGAGTCACCTCCAAGGACAACACGGTGCTCCCGATAACGTGCCACCTTGACTCGCGGAGCGACTTCGACTGAGAGGATGCAACATCCATGTGTGACCCTGACAAAGGGTGAACTGCGTACAGATGTGGAGAACTCACAACAAGGAAAAGTCCTTTCAAAAACAAGGCTACGGCCTTCCTGGTCTCGCTTCTGAGTTGCTACCGTAAAACCCGTTTAAGGACAGCAATCGTACAATAATCCGAGATTTAACAAGAAATAAGAATTTTTACAGATATGCACCGAACTAAAGTGAAAGATGTTTATTTAATTTATCCTCTGAAGGTGTTAAGATACTCACGAAGCCAACATGCACAAAAGATGAATATGAGGAGAATGTCCATCGTTCTTTCGGTGGTTTAAGTTGCGGGAGTCTGAAGGCTGGTAATTCCGTTTCTTAAATGTTTCGCTGATGCGACATTTGAAGCGTGATTATGTTCCGTCGCAACTATCTTCCGGATTCTCGCAATATTTGGCACGGGCCCTAAATATTACTGCTGTTCTGTGTCCAAGTTGCGAGATACAATAGGGAACGACAGTTCAGTTCTATGCCTTTCTATTGGCTCATCGGACTCAATAATAAAGCCCCTCCTATAGCGATATAAGATAATTGTCGTCTGTGGATGGAAGCAGCAACTGGAGGCTGGGAATCATTTATTCGTCAATGCTAACACTACCATTTGCTCCACTTCGAGGAGAGGGACATTAGAGGCTGTTCTTTCTTTTATGTTTTAATAGAAGTGGATTGTAGCGGAATCACTTTTTAGATACTACTTAAAGGACTGGAGACCACCATAAGATTTCTTCCGAAGACGAACTCCACCGTGCCAGTTCCTCTCTCCAACTGCAAGGGGTCTGAGAATGAGACAGTAGAAGGAATGAGAGAAAACGTATATATCAGAGGAAAAATGTTGTCCTATATCACTCTTGGGAAAAAAATCCCATCCTAAGACAAGGAACAGCAAGGATTTGCAATTAATAAGTGTTTACACGAGTAAATGAAACACAAGCGCATTTTAATGGAAGAGCGGGTGTGATGATATCATTGACATTTATTTTATATTCCGGATATTATTTTAAATCGTTGACTCGTTCTGTCTAACAACAGGACTTCTAACAACACACGTGTCGATTATTCATGACATTTTGTTTAGTGCACAATTTTGAAAATAATCTGCTTCCAATTGAGTGTCGGTAGAATGTCTGAAATGCAAACTTAGCCCCATTAGATTCGACGTGATTCCCAAGTATAACATTTAAATGAGTCGTTTATTACCGGATCTTGGGCACATCGCTGTGTTCGAACTGGTACCGTCATTAAAGTTTTGTGGATGTCACTTAATATCATAAATACAATTGGAATCATAAAAAATCTTTGACAAGAAACCTAGAAGACAGAAAACACCTAACGATTGTTTCCCTCACCTCATGGTCGGGACGTCGAAGTATTGCAAACTGAGGAGAACAGCTTGACGGTAGATGGTCATCGATGAGGACCGTGGCTTGTCCATTCTTCTGCAGTGTGCTCGCGATAGGGCAAATCAGGGTCCATTCCAAATCGACTGAGTGCATTCAATGGAATCTTCATTGATACTGTTGTGTTGACACATGTGGCAACTGAATCAGACGGCAATTATAGTAGAACTGTTGGTGCAGCTACTGATGAGGACTCAAATCAAAACAACAACAAAAGTTTGTCTGCATAAAATCTTCAGCCTTACTATCATCGGATAATTTACCAATAACTCCCCCAATCCCACACACACCTTTGCCCCTCTCCTTACCTTTTCGTTGCCTATTCCCGCCTCCTTTAGATGTTTCTTTTCCTCTTTTTTTGATTTAATGGGATTCTGGCCTCTATAACAGACTTCTCCAGCCCTGTATCACTTTCAGAAAACACCTTCCAAGCTCATTATCCCTGTGTTTATCGGTTTCTGTTATCACCTTATGTTTTTTTTTCCTCCACGTTCTCTCGCCTTTTAACTCTACACCTCATTTTTCTTTTCTTTTTCTCCAGTTCTGCGGTAGGTTCTTGGCCCATAACGTCGACTATACTATTTTCCATGGATGCTGCCTGAACTGCTATGTTCACCTAGCATTTTCTGTGTGGTGCTTGGATTCCAGCTTCTGCAATTTTTCTATTGTTTGTGCTTTGATTAAAACAAGGTTAATTTATTTTTGAGTGAAGCACGCTTAAATCCTCACGAGACATTCTTCAAACCCCTGTAAAACTCGCAGAGGATTTCCATCTTATATTTCAAAATTGAACCATTATCTGGAAATGTGAAACCCCATGAAAGAATTACAATGGCAGCGCTTCTGGAGCACCACCCAGTTTCAAACCCAAAGTATTAAGCAAGTTTTTAACTCAGGGAATAAACTATGTCAAAAAATATGATAAAGACATTTCCAAAACGCAGACACATGTCCTATAAACTAGCAAGGTACAACAAAAATGCATAAAAATAAGTTGTCTGATCCGTAAATTAAAGCTGGAGGACGTATTCTAGTTTTCCTTGTTTCTTAATATCGTATAACCCATTTCTAATATGCCTGAACTGTTCCTTATTTAGATAACATTTTAAACTGCTTGACTGACTTCATAAGCACGTGATATTTCACCAAGTATATATTTTATTAACATAACCTGCTTAAAATATACTTTGGAGACATTGATCTACCAATAATGTTTGAGACAATACAACATTCTGACTATAAATACATTAGTCGTTGATACGTTGAATGATATGATCTATTTGTTCTTCGAGCATCCTTGAAGTAATCCTGTTCGAAACAACCGAAATTATGCAGCCCGTTCTGTTAAGTTTTATTTCTGAGCTATAACACAGCAGGAGCAGTGACTCTTTGCATTCAGCTTGTCTTAAAAATAGATAACCTATCTGTATTTGTTCTCTAAACACTGCGTTTTTAACCTTAAGTCGATTTCCATTCAAAATTAAAGGTCTGGAGTCCGGGTTTCATTTATAACCTGAAGTTAACGAAAGTGATATAGCTGAAGTTGACTTGCAACTGTATGACTTTTCGAAGTAATAAAGCTCAGGAAACATGATATAAATGTGAACAGATAACAGTTTAAAGTTGATCATTCCTGCCACGACTTCTCTTGGGAACAGACCTTCGCACCTGTAATAGTTACTAGAAAAAGTTCCTTCGTCCTCTTCAATCAGATACTGTAAAACAATCACTGGGCATTTCTCAATGTAGGGGTTCCCTTTGTGTCCTTCTGTTTCTTAAACTGAGCCGCGTATATTTCCTAAATGCTGTCATTATTATTTTTGATAAAGACGAATCAAAGATGCCTCATTGTGCATATTATGAGTTCATTTTATTCCACGTTTGAATCGTCGTCTACATGCACAGCTCTTGCCATATACCTGATTCAAGTTTAAATCACTGTATCTGCCGTCTTTCGTTCATTAGTACACGTGACAAAGTCTCTCAGTAGGCTGAAGATAGTCCAGCACTTTCACAGGGATGTTTCAGATTACTTTTGATGCGCTGTATGAATTTAGTGCAAAGAAATGCAAACCAGTTAGTAATCGTGAATTGCTCTCTTCTTTTATCTAAAGTAATCCCTCGTTTTAATTATATAGAATATACACATCTGGTACATGATTTCACAAGATAGCTTGGTATGTATTTCTCTATAAATGAATCATTTACAAAAGTAAGTGAGAAGACAGTTCTTCTGTTTAGTATTCGGTCTATACCTTTAATTTTAAGCTCCCAGAAAACTATGTCACAACGTAAGACTGGATTTTTCCCCCCGTCTCATGGGAACTGAACACCCCATTGATATATTGTAATTTAACATTATTATTCCAAAAATCTCATTTGCATAAACCGTTTCTTATTTTCCTGATTCAGAATTAATTCTGCACATAATTGCTATGGTTTCCCACCGATTTTGTTAGGGATTACACAGAACTGAGAAGCTTAGTGTTTCACAAGACTCTTGTATCGAATCGTTGGCTATATTACAAGTTGTCTCGTTACGGATCTAAAAGGAATAACAGTATTAGTGGGTTTAGAGGCACCACTTGTTGCATATCACATAGGCAATGATGCACCTGCTTGGCGTCGAATGGCCAGTTGAGAATATTCTGGAAGACGAGAAACCTTTCAATAAGCAGGTGCGGACGAAGGATTCTAAATAGAACTTTCTATTGTTGACTGAAGCAGGACCACGACGGACAGCTCCTCTAGAGACAGATCTGCTGACAAATTGGGGAGAGAATTATTACATCAGGAGTTAATGGTAAACACGATGATTGTTACAGAAACGAAAGGAAAGTTGATTCGGGTTACAAATTGAATGTGATTGTCGCAGACTTCTAGCTTTTGATCAGAGCTATGGAGAAGTATTGATTGAGGACAGCAGGGTTTTTGAGATACCCAGCTCAAGGAAATGGTTAGACGTCCCCTCCGATTAATGATAATCTTAATGCTACTTGGTCCTCTGTTGTCACTTTTTATCATAGGGAGCGTTCAGGAGCGAGATATGACAACTAATAGAGTGCTGTCCCAGAAACATCCTGACACTCGACGTCAGTAAAACGAAAGAGCTGATTGTGGACGTTAGGAAGGGTAGGTACGAAGGTACACATACTAAACATCACAGAACGACCAGAAGTGGAGAGAATAAGCAGTTTGAAGTTCCTGGGTGTCAAGATATCTGAGGACCTAATCACGCCGCAACAAAAATATGCGGCTATAAAGAAGGCGACATATCGACTATACTTCATTAGGAGTTTGAAGGGAATTGATATGACAACAAATACGCTCGATGAATTAACAAACTGCATCACTGACTTGGTATGGGGCGAGTACTGCACACGACCGAAAGAAGCTGTGAAGGCTGTAAACTTTGTTCGCTCCATCTTTGCTACGTGCTTAAAAAGAGCCCAGGAAATCTTCAAAAAGCGGTGACACCGAGAGGCAGCGTCCATTATTAAAGTGCTCCAGAACCCAGTGCATGCCTTTTCATTACTGTTACCATTAGGTGGGAAGTGTAAAAACCTGAAGGCTCACACTCAGCGATTCAGACACAGCTTCTTCCCCTCTCCCATCTGAATCGTAAATAGATATTAAACTCAGAATATTATCTAAATGTTTCATATATTGATTTATTTTGCATGATTATTAATAGTCAATATATGTATCAGTTAATTACTTATCCATCTATCTATTTATCCAGTTATTTGTCTACTTATTTATTTCGTGATTGTTTATTTGTTTGTTTTCATTAATTCATTCATTTATTCGTTTGTTTGTTTTCTGTTTATATATTTCTTCTTTTTATGTACTGCATTAAACTGCTGCTGCTAACATAGAACATAGAACATAGACTAGTACAGCACATTACAGGTCCTTCGGCCCACACAGTTGTGCCGACCGTTAAAGCCTGCCCCCCATATAACCCCCACCTTAAATTCCTTCATATACCTGTCTAGCAGTCTCTTAAAATTCTCTAGTGTATCTGCCTCCACCACTGACTCAGGCATTGCATGACAAATTTCACGACAAATTGCCGGTGATAATAAACCTAATTCTAATTCTGATTCATACATTGTGAACAACATTACTTCCTTTTAACCTCTTGCTCATTCGCTTACTGACGTCTCATCAATTAAAGTTCATCAATGCCCTCCATGTGTCATAGAAACCTTACGATAAATTATAAGAAAGTTAAACTTTCAGGTGGAAGACTGTTCTTGTGACGTGAAAATGAAGCGCAACTAAATAACATACATTTTCAGAGATAGTGGTTGGGAAATGTACTGGAAAAAAGGACTTTACACTTTCACGGAGAGTTAAGGTAAATAAAATAGTATACAACAATCTCCTCTCTTACCTGTTTGGGGTTTTCTGCAATTATTAAAAGCACTCCAACTGGAAGGTGCGAAAGAAAACGCATATTCCATCAGAACAGATAATTGGAGATCGTGCAAGTCTTAAAGTTTGCTCTGACTTGCTTTCTCCATCTATCTCTGAATCAGACAGGTGCGTTGTATGTAACACTTGAACAGTTACTTTCTTTCCCAGTGCCACATTCTACTCAAGCAGGATTATCACGGGTCACAAGTTTCTATTTGCTCCTGACTGTAAATGAAATCCTTTTTGGTTTCCTGTGTCTGAATACCAGCAGCAGCAAACGGAACCGTGATAGCTTTCATCTTCAGATCGATTGTACTCTATTTCTCAGCCAGCCGTTTGAAAGTGATAGATTCAATCGGAATAAGGCGTCATTTAATTTGAGAATACATTTACATGTATTTGCCTCCTGAGTAATTGCGTGTGAACACCTACAGAACTATATATTTTTGGAATTATTGTACAGTTGTGATAGTGGTTCCATGGTGATTTCTGCCGTACCATCAGAACCAGGGACACTGTTACTGTCTCAATCGTGACAGAAGGATCGTAAATCGTGACGTTTTAACGTTGGTGGATTGAGGAAAGAGTGTCTTTATTCTCAGTGCATGTACTGCCTTTATATTCCGAGAGAGCCGAGTCTCCATTCTGAGTTTCTCTAGTCTGCATTTAGTTTTTTCCGGTGTCCATTCGAATTTACAAGGTACCCATGTTCCCAGCTTTGTGGTCTGTGACTCTGGTCTGCATAATAAATGTGCGTTTCATTCAAACTTATCAACCGTCATGCAAGACATCGTGTAAATTCTGGAATAGTCCTACTCCAAAAGTTGATCCTTAGCTGAAGTTTGCAAATGCTTAATAAAAGTAACACTATGAAGAGTATTTTTAACCTCTTGATTAAAGTCATGGTACAATCTGGGAGAATTGAACATTCATGTCGCAAATTAAATAGATCTACAGAGAGTCATCCAGCTTAGCGATGAAAGAACCCATTCTATACTGCCTTGATCTGTAAAATTGAGAGTATATCCGAATTGCCTGTGGAAATATTCGTGAAAATAAAATATTGCGAGCAAGATTTGAAAATGTTTCTTCTCTCAGTTTCAAGTTCCATGCTTACAAATTTTCCCAACAACTTTCTCTACGTTCCTAAGGTTTTTATTTTTTTCCCCCGATTGCTTCTAAGACTTACTCAACGTGTTTAGGATTTTTCAATGTTTTCCCCATCTCGAGGGCTGCCAAGCTTTTCTCTCGCCCCTGGTCGATATTTCTTGACCTCAGTCTCTTGGCGTTCACAGGTCCCTCAGGATTCCCTGGTTTCCCAGTCTGGTAGGGTTCCCAAGCCTCTCAGTCTCTGCATCCCCGAGTGTCCATGCCTCTAGAACTCCCGATGCATATCTCTCAGGTTTCCCAGGTCTCTCCAGTCGTACCTGAATCTCTAGTTTTCTGGTATTACTAGACCATCAGGTGCCAGCTAGAAGGAACGTTGTGGGGGGTGGGTGGGTGTTGTGCTGTAGATCAGGCCTGAGCAAGGCATCCGAGAGCATTGGAATCTGAGAATTTTAGTGCACTTGAATTGGTTAATGTTACTTAACGACAGTTATTATAGGTTTGAGTGGTTAGAGTTCTTTTTTTTTACCCGTTCGATTCAGACTGGGTATTGAGCAATGAGGAAGGGTTAGCTAGCAATCTTGTCGTGCGAGGCCTCTTAGGTAAGAGTGACCACAAGATGGTGGAATTCTTCATTAAGATGGAGAGTGACATAGTTAATTCAGAAACAAAGGTTCTGAACTTAAAGCAGGGTAACTTTGAAGGTATGAGACGTGAATTAGTTAAGATAGACTGGCAAATGATACTTAAAGGGTTGACGGTGGATATGCAATGGCAAGCATTTAAAGGTCGCATGGATGAACTAAAACAATTGTTCATCCCAGTTTGGCAAAAGAATAAACCAGGGAAGGTAGTGTACACTTGGCGTACAAGGGAAATTAGGGATAGTATCAATTTGCAAAGAAGAAACATACAAATTAGCCAGAAAAAGCGACAAACTTGAGGACTAGGAGCAACTCAGAGTCCAGCGGAGCAGGGCAAAGGGCTTAATTAGGAAAGGGGAAAAAAGATAATGAGAGAAAGCTGGCAGGGAACATAAAACTGACAGAAAAACTTTTATAGATATGTGAAAAGAAAAAGATTGGTTAAGACAAATGTAGGTCCCTTACTGTCAGAAACAGGTGAATTGATCATGGGGAACAAGGACATGGCAGACCAACTGAATAACAACTTTGGTTCTGTCTTCAGTAAGGAGGACATAAATAATCTTCCAGAAATAGTTGGGGACTGAGGATCTACTAAGATGGAGGAACTGAGGGAAATACATGTTAGTAGGGAAGTGTTGTTAGGTAAATTGCAGGGCTTAAAGGCGGATAAATCTCCAGAGCCAGGTGGTCTGCATCCCAGAGTGCTTACGGAAGTAGCCCAAAAAATAGTGGATGCATGATTGATAATTTTACAAAACTCTTTAGATTCTGGATTAGTTCCTGAGGATTGTAGGATGGCTAATGTAACCCCACTTTTTTTAAAAAAGGAGGGAGAGAGAAACCGGGGAATTATTGACCGGTTGGTCTGAAATCGGTGGTGGAGAAAATGTTAGATTCGGTTAACAAAGATGTGATAACAGCGCATTTGGAAAGCGGTGAAATCATCGGACAAAGTCAGCATGGATTTGTGAAAGGAAAATCATGTCTGACGAACGTTATAGAATTTTTTCAGGATGTAGCTAGTAGAGTGGATAGGGGAGAAACAGTGGATGTGGTATATTTAAATTTTCAAAAGGCTTTTGACAAGGTCCCACAGAGGACATTAGTCTGCAAACTTAAAGCACACGGTATCGAAGGTATGGTATTGACGTGGATAGAGGATTTATTGGCAGACAGGAAGCAAACTGTGGGAGTAAACGTGACCTTTTCAGAATGGCAGACGGTGACTAGTGGGGTACCGCAAGGCTCAGTGTTGGGACCACAGTTGCTTACAATATATATTAATTATTTAGACGAGCGAATTAAATGCAGCATATCCAAGTTTGCGGATGATACGAAGCTGGCCGGCAATGTTAGCTGTGAGGAGGATGCTAAGAGGATGCAGGGTGTCTTTGATAGGTTAGGTGAGTGGGCAAATTCATGGCAGATGCAATCGAATGTGCGTAAATGTGAGGTTATCCACTTCGGTGGCAAGAACAGGAAAACAGATTATTATCTGAATGGTGCCTGATTAGGAAAAGGGGAGGTGCAACGAGAACTGGGTGTCATTGTACACCAGTCATTGAAAGTGGGCATGCAGGTACAGCAGGCGGTGAAAAAGGCGAATGATATGTTAGCATTCATAGCAAGAGGATTCGTGCACAGGAGCAGGGAGTTTCTACTGCAGCGGTACAAGGCCTCGGTGAGACCACACCTGGAGAATTGTGTGCAGTTTCGGTCCCCTAATCTGAGGAAAGACATTCTTGCCATAGAGGGAGTACAAAGAAAGTTCACAAAATTGCTTCCTGGGATGGCAGTACTTTCATATAAAGAAATACTGGATCGACTAACTTATCCTCGCTTGAATTTAGAAGATTGAGCGGGGAATTTATTGAAACGTATAAAATTCTAAAGGGATTAGACAGGCTAGATGCAGGAAGATTGTTCCAGATGTTGGGGAAGTCCAGAACGAGGGGTCACATTTTAAGGATAAAGGGTCCTTTTTTGGACCGAGATGAGGAGAAACTTCTTCACACAGAGAGCGGAGAATCTGTGGAACTCAGTGCCACAGGAAACAATTCAGGTCAGTTCATTGGCTATATTTAAGAGGGAGTTAGATATGGCCATTGTGGCTAAAGGGATCATTTGGTATGGAGAGAAGGCAGGTACAGGGTTCTGAGTTGGATGATCAGCCATGATCATACTGAATAGTTGTGCAGGCTCGAAGGGCTGAATGGCCTACTCCTGCTCCTATTTTCTATGCTTTTATGTTTCTACGATTCACTCTTGTTAAAGCGGTTTCCTGGCGCTAAATGTTTAAGTTTGTTAAGATTATTTTTGACAGGCTCAGGCTTTCTGTGTTCTGTTTATTGTTGATGTGATGCTCGATTAGCTCAAACCAGAGGGTCCACATTCTGAGAATGAATGTCTCACGTTATCACTTGTCCCAACTAACTCCGTAAAAGAGATTGCTTCTGTCTCTTCATGGAAGTCTCTGGGTCCGATATTGGCAGTGCATATCATGGAAATTATTACCAGCATTACTGAAGGGCATCTTGTCAGGTCCCTCATCCGGGACTTCCAGCGGTTGCAGGTTTTTGGCGCCTCAGAGGCTGAGGCTAGAGTGTGGACCCGGTCACAACCATCGATTCGGCAGTGCAGCCGATACGGCAGCTACGCTTGTGAATATGCACGTGTCAGATAATTATTATTTAATTGTGATTGTATTTAACCCAATTCCGTCGTAATGTTTGTCGCGATTTCGACACAGCAATGCTTTGCTGTCTGTTTGTTTTCCGCCTTTCCTGAGAAATTGGGCTGTCCAGTTAACGGGCTCTGAAGACTAGCATCTGTGTACTATCGACCTGCTTCAGTGTCTCCTACTCCTCACTTGGGCCATATCCGAACCAGGTGAGAAGATATTACCAACAGGTGCAGGATAATGAGTTAGACCATTTGGTCAATTGTCTCTCCATTTACAACGGATCTCTCTTCGTTAAAACCATTCTTCGACTTGTCCCAATAGTGTCCAAAACCCTTACTTATATGGAATAGAACTATGAATTTATTCCTGCACTGCACATACTAAGTGTCTCTCAAATTTATATGAATCTAATTCCACAGTTATACCAGTGTACACCAGCGGAAACTCATCCACATATCAATTCTAATGAATTGACCATTTAACTTAAGGATGTGACTCTTATCTTGGACTCTGAACCACATGGGAACATAGATAGATAGATAGATAGATAGATACTTTATTCATCCCCATGGGGAAATTCAACCTTTTTTCCAATGTCCCATACACTTGTTGTAGCAAAAACTAATTACATACAATACTTAACTCAGTAAAAATATGATATGCATCTAAATCACTAACTCAAAAAGCATTAATAATAGCTTTAAAAAAAGTTCTTAACTCCTGGCGGTTGAATTGTAAAGCCTAATGGCATTGGGGAGTATTGACCTCTTCATCCTGTCTGAGGAGCATTGCATCGATAGTAACCTGTCGCTGAAACTGCTTCTCTGTCTCTTTATGGTGCTATGTAGAGGATGTTCAGGGTTTTCCATAATTGACCGTAGCCTACTCAGCGCCCTTCGCTCAGCTACCGATGTTAAACTCTCCAGTACTTTGCCCACGACAGAGCCCGCCTTCCTTACCAGCTTATTAAGACGTGAGGCGTCCCTCTTCTTCCTCAAATCTACCTGATTCAGCCCTTTGCAAAACCGTCTATCAGCTCTGAAGCAACAAGGTGGTGAAAGGAACGTTAACTCACATTCTCAGGTTTAACAATCGACAATAGGTGCAGAAGTAGACAATTCGGCCCTTCGAGCCTGCACCGCCGTTCTGAGATAATGGCTGATCATCTACTATCAATACCCAGTTCCTGCCTTGTCCCCATATCCCTTGATTCCCCTATCCATAAGATACCTATCTAGCTCCTTCTTGAAAGCATACTGTTACGTACCCGTGACACGTGACAGTGGTACCCTTGTCACGTGACTGGGGTTGAAGTTATACTGGACATGAGGTAATGGTGGAGTGATGTCATTTTCCCGCCAGTAGAGGTCATGTGACAGGTTTTTTCTACAGGGTATAAAAGGAAGACCCACCCTGTCAGGTGGGGCAGTTCGTGGCTGGATTTGCCAAGATGACTTCATGTTACTGTGTGATTTAATGTGATGACGCAGTTTAGTTAAAAATGAAGTTTTATATAATGCCTAAAGTTTAAAAGGTCAGAGCCAACGGTTTCTTTGCTAATGGAGAGTGAAGTTTGGAAGACAAATCGAGAAGAATCGATTTTCGATGGATTGACTTCGACCTTGTGTGATCCTCATTCGGAAGGATTTCGTTTACTATTCTCATGATAGTCTCCGCTGGAAAAACGGGAGATTGAGAATATTGTGGAAGGAAGGTCAGTCACTTTAAGTTGTTATATTTAATAAGATTCGACGTGGGAGTTCGACGCTGGGAATCGAAGGACATCGACGTGGAAGAGAATTTACATCGCTTTAAAAAGTCTCTCCTTTTAAAAGTACCGTGAGCTTCTGAACTGTCGGCATATCGCTTTAAAGAGCTGAGTTCTTTTCAAATACCGCTTTAAAGACTGTTTGGGACTGCAACGCTATTAAGGACTGTTTGAGCAGCTGAGCTCGGATCATTGTTTGGATTTGTTTACATTTGAAGGGGGTTTGTTATCAGTGTTCAATAAACGTGTTATTTGTTATAAAACCCTTCGTCTAACTCATCTATAATTATTGTTGCCTGAATACGTAACAATACAGAGAATTGGCCTCTACTGTCTTCCGAGGCAGTGCATTCCAGACCACCACAACTCACTGGGAAAAGAGGTTTTTCCTTAACTATGTCCTAAATGACCTACCCTCTTATTCTCAAACCATGCCCTCTGGTACTGGACTCTCCCAGCAACTGGAACATAATTTCTGCCTCTATCTTGTCCAATTCCTTAATAATCTTATATGTTGCGATCAGATCCCCTCTCAATCTCCGTAATTCCAGCGTGTACAAGCCCAGTCTCTCTAACCTCTCTGCGTAAGACAGTCCGGACATCCCAGGAATTAACCTCGTGAATCTACGGTGCACTTCCTCTATAGCTAGGATGTCCTTCCTTAACCCTGGAGACCAAAACTGTACACAATACTCGAGGTGTGCACTCACCAGGGCCCTGTACAAATGCAAAAGGATTTCCTTGCTCTTGTACTCAATTCCCTTTGCAATAAAGGCCAACATTCCATTAGCCTTCTTCACTGCCTGCTGCACTTGCTCATTCACCTTCAGTGACTGAAGAACAAGGACTCCTAGATCTATTTTTATTTCTCCCTTACCTAAGTCTACACCGTTCATATAATAACCTGCCTTCCTGTTCGTACTCCCAAAGTGGATAACCTCACACTTATTCAAAATAAACGTCATCTGCCAAGTATCTGCCCACTCACTCAGCCTATCCAAGTCACCCTGAATTCTCCTAACATCCTCATCACATGTCACACTGCCACCCAGCTTAGTATCATCAGCAAACTTGCTGATGTTATTCTCAATGCCTTCATCTAAATCGTTGATGTAAATCGTAAACAGTTGTGGTCCCAATACCGAGCCCTGTGGCACCGCACTAGTCACCACCTGCCATTCCGAGAAACACCCATTCACCGTTACCCTCTGCTTTCTATCTGCCAACCAGTTTTCTATCCATGTCAAATCTTCCCACCAATACCATGAGCTCTGATTTTACTCACCAATCTCCTATATGGGACCTTATCAAATGCCTTCTGAAAATCGAGGTACACTACATCCTCTGGATCTTCGTTGTCTAACTTCCTGGTTGCATCCTCGAAAAACTCCAATAGATTAGTCAAGCATGATTTGCCCTTGGTAAATACATGCTGGCTCTGCCCAATCCTAACACTGCTCTCTAGATATGCCACTATTTCATCTTTAATAATGGACTCCAGCATCTTCCCCACCACTGATGTTAGTCTGAAAGGACGATAGTTCTCCGTTTTCTCCCTCCCTCCTTTCTTAAAAAGTGGGATAACCTCAACCATTCTCCAATCTTCAGGAATTGATCCTGAATCTAAGGAACATTGGAAAATGATTACCAATGCATCCGCAATTTCCAGGGCCACTTCTTTTAGTACCCTAGGATGCAGACCATCTTGACCTGGGGATTTGTCAGTCTTCAGTCCCATCTGTCTACTCATCACCGTTTCCTTCCTAATGTCAATCTTTTTCATTTCCTCTGTTACCCTATGTCCTTGGCCCATCCATACATCTGGGAGATTGCTTGTGTCTTCCCTAGTGAAGACAGATCTAAAGTACTTATTAAATTCTTCAACTATTTCTCTGTTTCCCATAATAATTTCACCCAATTCATTATTCAAGGGCCAAACATTGTTCTTAACTATCTTCTTTCTCTTCACATACCTAAAAAAGCTTTTGCTATCCTCCTTTATATTCTTGGCTAGCTTGCGTTCGTACCTCATTTTTTTCTCTAGGTATTGCCTTTTTAGTTAAGTTCTGTTGTTCCTTAAACATTTCCCAATCATCTGTCCTCCCACTCACCTTATCTCTGTCATATTTCCTTTTTTTAATGCTATGCAATCTCAGACTTTCTTTGTCAACAACTGTGGCCCCTTTTCCCCCTTTGAATCCTTCCTTCTCCGGGGGATGAACTGATATTGCACATTGTGCATTATTCCCAAGAATACTTGCCATTGCTGTTCCACTGTCTTTTCTGCTGGGATATCCGTCCAGTTAACTTTGGCCAGCTCCTCCCTGATGGCTCCATAGTTTCCCCTGTTCAACTGCAACACTGACACCTCCGATCTGCCCTTATCCTTCTCAAATTGCAGATAAAATCAAATTATGGTCACTACATCCTAATGGCTCCTTTACTTCAAGGATCGCATATCAAATCCTATTCATTACACAAGACTAAATCCAGAATAGCCTTGTCCCTGGTCGGCTCTCGTACAAGCTGTTCCAAGAATGCATCCCGTAGGCACTCTACAAACTCCCTATCCTGATGTCCAGCACAAACCTGATTCTCCCAGTACACCTGCATGTTGAAATCCCCTATAACTACTGCGACAATAACTTTGTCACATGCCAATGTTAACTCCCTATTTAACTTGCACCCAATATCCATGCTACAGTTTGGTCGCCTGTAGACAACACCCATTAGGGTCTTTTTGCCCTTACTGTTCCTCAGTTCTATCCACGCAGACTCTACTTCTCCTGATCCTCTGTCCCCCCTTGCAAAGGACTGAATCTCATTCCTCACCAACAGGGCCACGCCACCCCCTCTGCCCACATTTCTATCCCTACGATAGCAAGTATACCCTTGTACATTCTTTTCCCAGGTCTGATCTCCATGCAGCCATGTCTCCGTTATCCCACCAACATCATAGTTACCCATTCCCATCTGAACATCAAGCTCTTCCGCCTTATTTCTGAAACTTCGTGCATTCAGATATAGAATGTTTAGCCCATTTCTCCTCTCTCTGTTTAAATCGCTGCCTATTATGCTTAACCCAGCACTCAAATTCCTATCGGGCTATTCGCCCCAATGAATTTTGTTGTCCTTCCTAAATTTACTTATTCTTCCTGCACATTTAACTCCATGTTCCGTCAAACCATCCCTCTGTACATGTGTCCTCCTTATCACTTTTTCCGCCTCACTTTTCTCTACTACACACTTAATATTCCAGAACCGTGTAGTCCCCACCTGTCCTTTATTCTTCATCTCAAATAACCCTGAAAGACGGACGAAACATGGATTTCTACTCCAAGGATCGCATTGACTGCAACGGGATTTTGTTGCATACTGTGATATTGCTTTCACTTACAACTCCACCCGTAGATCAATTCATGCGGATGCATAAAGCTTTTGAGTTTCGGAGCTTTGAAAGTTTGCCACTTTTCGTTATGAGACAACATTATGCATTTACTCCCTTCAATCCTTGTTGGGGACTAATTTAGTAGTTAGTAGTACCACTGTGTTCGCTAATACATACAGTTCAGAACTGTGGTTACTTGGCTCTCACATTGCATCTAAATTTGGTTTGTTTAATGTTACATGCACCGTAGAAAGAGATCGAAACAGAATATCTGTCGTGGTTGAGGACGGACAGATATTGGCCTAGTTTATCAGCGCCGCAAATCCAAAAAAAATGTAAGCAAATCATAATATTCAAAAAGATCAGAACCATACTCTTTGTGCAAGTAAGTACTAATTCAAACTTATTTTAGTGTCAACGTTAAAAAGAAAAACTCATTTCCCGAATATCCTTGGACCTGAATCAGAATCCAATTATTAAAACTAAGTTAATGCACAATTTAATTGATGGGAAATATAAACAGAGCGAAGAATAATCAAAATCATCACCTGAATATGGAATTAAATTACAATTGGAATCGATACTGATAATAGACTTTTCTGTTTATTACCATCTATTACCGTCACCAAAATGCCTCCTCCACTGTAATCAAAATAGGTGCGGTGTTGTTTTCCTTGGGCTGTACCACAGAATAACCAGCTCTGTAACTGACTTGCAAAACATGATAAAAGTGCATATATTTATCTTTCAAAAACAGATTTGAAGCCAAGATTGATCTGAATAATAAATACGCGATAAAAGGAAACATTTAAAACGATATAAGGTAGCACAATTCTCTATTTCTGGCATTTGTATGTGTAATGTTCTTGTGCAGGTGTAAAAACTCTGAACTAGACACCTAGGTAAACCGTAGTCAATGAGGGCACGATCGCAGTAAGATTAACCGTTTACTGTTCACTCTTCCACATTAACGTATGGTGAAAACTGTTGATAAATCATTACAATATAGATACAGTAAGTTTTTTCCTTCTTGACATCGCATTTACATCATAAATACTTGTAAAAGTTAATATTACAACGAACTATATTACATTAAAGTACAACATACTGTCAGAATTTACCTATGCCATCAACTGGCTTTAAATACACTTCACACAAACTATCCAGCAACGCTTTCATTAACAAAGAAAATAAACTTTATCAACAGTCTTAAGTTTTAACCGAATCAGCGTTAACATTATTCCTTCAACATATCGATTATCTTATAACCTTACGGCGTTGCTTCTATGATATTTCTTAGTCCGTAGAATAAAAACTTTTCTCGCGCTGAACCTGCACACACAAGCCCTCTCCTTCCCGTTTCTCCAAACCGGCATTTTCCCACACGACGCGTCGAAACCGGGTGTGACGTCAACGCATGCCGCGATACATCACATACAACGAATTTACTTTCAACAACCTTAACTTTAATTAGAAAATAATTACAAACGAATTACTAAAGCGAAAATGTAATAAAGCTAAACAAATGCCTTAAGGACAATACAATACGAAATATCAGTAGACATGGTGACAGATAAATCATGAACCACCAGGGCCAATTCATTTACACCAATGAATGTGATGGGCATAAGTGAAATTTCACAACATTATTAATGACGAAGGATAACTCAAAAACGAAAAAGTAACGATAGGAAGCTTCCTTTATTGGCAGTGACTTCTGTGCCATCCAGGAAACAGTGTGAAGCAAGTTCCGGCAAATAATTCGCAGGTTATCTGCTAACGATGTCCTTCTGCATGCTATGCACTGTTGACTTCGTTTGCCTAGATCGTCGCTAAAATGTGTTCTTTTATTTTAAACTCAGATATGCGCTTAAATTTTATATGAATCCCCATTCGGCAGCTTCTCCTGCTGTAATAGTAAGTTCGAAAAAGACTATATTTTTTTTGTACGGGGATTTCGTCGTTTTCAACACAGTGACCCCACAGTAGAGGTACAGTGAGGCAGTCCGAATCAAAAAAATATACACATTTCTTGAAAATAATGATTTGCTTAAAATCGACTTTGACCTATTTCAATGAGTGAATAATTCAGAACAGCATCGCAATATAACACAACCCCTTTTCTCATATTGAACTGAAGAAAGCGTCCAGCTCCACAGAGATGTACAGCTGTGTCAACATGAAGAAGCAAGAGTAAAGTGTTTCATCAGTACACTCGATAGTGTATACGATTCTGTGAGGCAATTATTGAATAATATGTTTGCTTATTTTACGGTCTGTCTGTACGGCATTTGAAAAAAAAACAATTAGTTTATGATCGAAAGAATGGACATTCAGCGTACTGTTATTGTACAGAACAACACCTATATTATCTTTCACTGTGTCTCTCGCACAGCAATAGGTAGCTGTATCATTCATATTTGGGTGGTTCAGTTCAACGGAGTAAATATTGTCTGGTTTATTTGGCTAGAGTAAATCAGCTGTGGATCCTCGGGGTGACTTCCATGCTTGACGGACTGTAGTATACAAACAACCACTTCAGTCCCTGTTCGGTTACCTGAGAGACGAAGTGAATAGTGTAGGTAAGTGGAGATGTGGAGAAAGCGAACCAGCTGAACAACTTCTTCAATAGGTTCGACAGCACAATCTCACCCTCACCGCAGAACTCCAAACCAGGCTTACTTCCCTCACAGGAAAATAGCCACTCACAGGAGACTTGGACCACGCCCAGGATTACGGCTGCACAGGTGGAAGGACAACTGAGGAAGATCTGTACCAGCAAGGCGGCTGGACCGGATGGAGTTTCCCCACGATTACTGAGGGCCTGTGCGACTGAACTGGGAGAACCACTACAGCGCATCTTCAACATGAGTCTAGAGCAGAGAAGAGTACCCAGACAGTGGAAAACATCCTGTATTGTCCCGGTACCGAAGAAACCACAAACAAAGGAGTTGAATGACTTCAGACCTGTTGCCTTGACGTCGCACGTGATGAAGACCATGGAGCGGCTGATAATACAGAATCTGAGGCCACAAACCAGGCACGCCCGGGATCCGCTTCAGTTTGCGTATAAGGAGAAGGTGGGAGTGGAGGATGCTATCACGTATTTGCTGCACAAATCACTCTCTCACCTAGATGGGGTCAGTTGTGCTGTGAGGATTACATTCCTTGACTTCTCTAGTGCCTTTAACACCATCCAGCCAAAGATCTTAAAGCACAAACTAACGGAGATGGGGGTAGACTCTCACATGGTGGATTGGATAGTGGACTACTTGACAGATAGACCTCAGTATGTGCGGTTGGGAGACTGTAGGTCTGACACGGTGGTCAGCAGCACAGGAGCGCCACAGGGAACCGTACTCTCTCCGGTCCTGTTCACCCTGTACACATCAGACTTCCAATATATCTCGGAGTCCTGCCATGTGCAGAAGTTCGCTGATGACACGGCCATAGTGGGGTGTGTCAGGAATGGACAGGAGGAGGAGTATAGGAAACTGATACAGGACTTTGTGATATGGTGCAACTCAAACTACCTGCGTCTCAATATCACCAAGACCAAGGAGATGGTGGTGGACTTTAGGAGATCTAGGCCTCATATGGAGCCAGTGATCATTAATGGAGAATGTTTGGAGCAGGTTAAGACCTACAAGTATCTGGGAGTACAGTTAGACGAGAAGCTAGACTGGACTGCCAACACAGATGCCTTGTGCAGGAAGGCACAGAGTCGACTGTACTTCCTTAGAAGGTTGGCGTCATTCAATGTCTGCAGTGAGATGCTGAAGATGTTCTATAGGTCAGTTGTTGAGAGCGCCCTCTTCTTTGTGGTGGCGTGTTGGGGAGGAAGCATTAAGAAGAAGGACGCCTCACGTCTTAATAAGCTGGTAAGGAAGGCGGGCTCTGTCGTGGGCAAAGTACTGGAGAGTTTAACATCGGTAGCTGAGCGAAGGGCGCTGAGTAGGCTACGGTCAATTATGGAAAACCCTGAACATCCTCTACATAGCACCATCCAGAGACAGAGAAGCAGTTTCAGCGACTGGTTACTATCGATGCAATGCTCCTCAGACAGGATGAAGAGGTCAATACTCCCCAATGCCATTAGGCTTTACAATTCAACTGCCAGGACTTAAGAACTTTTTTTTAAAGCTATTATTAATGCTTTTTGAGTTAGTGATTTAGATGCATATCATATTATTACTGAGTTAAGTATTGTATGTAATGAGTTTTTGCTACAACAAGTGTATGGGACATTGGAAAAAATGTTGAATTTCCCCATGGGGATGAATAAAGTATCTATCTATCTATCTATCTATCTATCTATCTATCTATCTATCTATCTATCTATCTATCTATCTATCTATCTATCTATCTATCTATCTATCTATCTATCTATCTATCTATCTATCTAACGTGGTCAGGCTCAGAAATTCTCCTTGTTTTGTGGTCTTCGACGGGGTCTAATTCAACACGACATTGGAATGGACATTTTCTATTTAAATATAAGGGGAGGAAACCTGAAGACCAATCTTGACAAAATTAGTCCTGTGTGTGGAACTTACAGGATAAACCTGCTAAGAGACTGAATGGAAAAGAAGAATTACTGGATCAACGACAGTAAGGAAACATGAACGACGAAATTACGCACGAGATAAGAAAGCTAAAACTATTCTGCGGGATGTCAGTGACTTCAAACAACTGGGAAATTCAAGCGGACAAATTTTGCACCGGATCTCCCGGCAATCCGACTGCTGGAAAATTGAACTACGGAGCTATGAGAGACAGTTAAGCACCCGAAATAATAGGCGCGGTTTTGGCCGTAATATATAGAATGAGAGAGGTACTTGCATGAACAGTGTTGTCCCGCCCACAATGCCACTAGTTTACCGAAGCCATTACAGAAAAACAAACGGATGTACTACTGTTATCAATTATCATGCCCTACCACCCATTTTCCGGTTTTCATAGGTGTCATCCTCGTTAGTGTTACAAAAGCTATATTCCAAAATATGAATAGAAGAAGGTTAGCGAATCAGGTTGTATTATTTTCATATTCCAGTGAGTAATGAGCAAAAACACCCTATCTGTGCTACCATGAGGCCAAATAGTTCCTGCTGATAGTGAGCCATTGCTGATTAAATTTAGTCTTAATAAAATTAATGTGAGGCAGATGTTCGGCGATGATGATAACTTAGGTATATCAGTAATGAATGGGAAATTAAATAAATGCAGAAACTTTGTGTTAGATCAAAATATTTTTTTTTCTTTTTTTGCCCTTCACCAATTACTTGCCAATGGCGTTGCATTCGAAGGTCTTCAAATCTGTAAGGATTTCATATGTGGCCATTTCGTTTTATTTGATATCAGAGTTATTTACCTAGGATATGGATCTCATCAATGACGCTGCTTTCGCACAGCGAAACACTTGTCACATTATGCATCAGTTTATACCTTCTATCGACGTTATGTCATTTTGTTCACATTAAAAAGCCATTGAAGAAATATCAATGGTTAAGCATCAATGTAAACTTGTTGCAGTGTCTCAGAATGAATATTGGTTGAACTGGACTTATGCTATGATTTCGATTCGTCAAATTACCAGAAACGAGATTTTTTTTCTCGCTTCCGGCTGCTTGAATGAAAGCCAGCTCAATCCGTTAACGTATTCACAGTATCTACTTTAAATAAAATCCAAGAAGCAACGTTTTTGGATGAGCCTGTGTTGTCCAGATGCGTTGAAGTATTTCTAGTCTCCATGATGTAAGCAAATCCGACTAAGATAGAGAGCTAATGGTCATAACTTATGAGTGGTTCGAGTAGACTCCATGTGGACGCAGACAAGAGGAAATAGTGGGAGAAAAAAAACTAAAAACCCGATGAGAGATTGATACAGGCTTGGGGAATCATATTTATACTCTTGAAGATTACATTTGCAAATTGTGTACGTTCACGGACAATAATATCAACCGATGTTATCATAAAATGTGGCATTTAAAACGTTTTTCTATGTCAAGTTAATATTGTGCGTAAACTCTTTTAAAAATAAACATACTAGATATTTCTACATCAGAGAAAATAGGATAAAGTTATGTATTCTTATCAGGCCTTCAATAATTATATCAACGTCGCTCAGCCTCGCCTGAGTCTCTATGGACCCAATGCAAACAACCCAGTATTGTTGAGGCTCTCCAGAATGATTCTGGTGATTGTACGCCAGAAACACAATCAGGTTTATTATTCACGTATTCAATGTCGTTTTAGGAATCGGATGGCAGAGTGGTAGAATCTGCTTCTGAATCGCACAGTGTGTGCTTAGTCTTCTCTATCTCCTACCGGATGGTAACAGTAAGAAACAGGTAATTCTTGGTTGCTGTGGGTCCTTCATAATGGAAGTCGTCTTTCTGCGACACCACTCCTTGCAGGTGTCCTGGGTGATCTGTAAGCTATTAGCCAAGATGGTTCCTGCTAAATTTACGACCCTGTGCAGCTTCTATCGGCCCTGTGTAGTAGAACTCCTACTGTTAGATCTCCATAACAGACAGAGAAGCAGACTCTCAGAGTGCTCTCCACGGTGTACCTATAGAACGTTTTCAGTGTTCGATTTGGCATACTAAAACTTTCATACTTCTAATGAAAAATCGTTGCTGTCTTGCCTTCTTCATAGCTGCGTCGATATGCCGGGAAGAGATATGTTCCTCAGAGACCTCGACTCCTTGGAAATTGAAACCTCTCACGCTCTTCACTTCTGATCCCAATATGCAGATTGTTACAATTTCCTACGTCTTACCCTTTCTGAATTTCACAATAAGTCCTTTTTTGCCTTGTTGACATTAAGTGCAATGTTGTTGTTGCGACTCCACCCCAATAGTCGGCATATCTCTCAACGGTACGCCCTCACCTCTCGATCTATGGCTCTGCCAACAACGATTACATCATCAGCAAATTTATAGATGGGTATTGAGTTATGCCTAGCCATATAGTTATGGGTATATAGAGAGTAAAAACAGTGGGTTTCGCATCCTCCCCTGAGGTACACCATGTTGATCGTCAGCAAGGAGGAGATATTTCATCTATCAGCGCAGATTGTGCTCTTCCGGTTAGGGAGTTGAGCATCCAATTGCAGAAGAATGTCCGGAGGCCCAGGTTACGTAATTTCCTCAGGTTGGACGGAATAATGGTGTTTACCGCTGAACTATAGTCGATGAATAGCACCCTGGCATAGGTGTTTGTATTGTCCAGGTGGTCTAAGGCCGTTTGAAGATTTATTGAGATTGCGCCTGCCGAACAAATAGCAGCAAGGAGAAGCAGGAGGCAATAGTTCGACTGACAGTAGTTGTACTTTCCATAGAAAAGTGTATGTTTAAGAGAATCAATTGGAACAACTTGAAAGGACACCAATCTCCATGATCGACTTGCGTGACATCTAAAACCAATTGACTGCACTAGTGCTGGTTTGGTATGTCATATTAAATGGGGGTGAATACATTTATATTTGAAAATAAATTACATAACTTTGGAGATATTACTTAGCATGTTGATAGGAAGGAGTTTTTTGTTGTGCTAATGAGTTTCCAAAAAAAAGCGAACTAAATGTATTGTGTGTCGACGTTGTAAAACAATAAAACATGAAAATCTCCAAGGGCGGTGTCGCAGCAACCTCATGCCAGCTTTCACTTAAATACATGGGGTGCGTTGCAGCATGCCCAAGGACGTTTTCTTTCTTCATGTTAATTAACCGACTCAGTTTTAAGTTTAAATTTACCTTGAAATGCCTGATCACATTCTTCACAATAATTTCGTTATCATCGACATCTGGTTTATCTATAGATATTGTAGGAAGGGGCGTAATTATTACCTAGCCCATAGTCCCCTTATCCTGCCAGCACGTTGCTTTATTGCTCCCTTGATTCGTCATACCCTCTTCGGAGCTAGCCACCACCAGGTGACTCCAGTAAAGTGACGCCATGTGCAATTGCGGTGGCTTCATCGGGAACAAGGAAAGGTTTCTTCTTTGTAAAGTTTGGTGATTACTATCCAAAGACAACCCTACTGCCAGAACATCAGCAACTTTTGGGCGACTCCGTCCGTGAGCTGCTCGTTTATTGGAGTAGAGAAAGCGGTGAAAACGGCTCAGTGATCGAGGTCGAAGAGGCCGTCGGAGGACGGAATTGTGGAAAATTTGAGCGCCGAGGTGTCAAAGGGGCTAACGATGTATTGATATCCGATTCGTATACTGTCGGAGCTGGTTTAGGTACGCAGGAGATGACCTGGCTGCAGACCCTGCTGCCCGCAGCTACTCGGAAGCATCGAGGATGGTGCGGTATAGCCGTTAGAGATTAGCTTGGATATTTTACTTGGATTCGCAAGACTCTGATGGACATTGAAAAAATATTTCAGAATGAATATTGTATACATTTCTCTGACGTTAAATGTAAATTTGAAACCTCTCAAGTTCCCGCAGAACTGATACTCTTGTTTGGTGCAGGGGCAGTCGACATCGGTGTTGTGCAGCCTTTGTGTAACGAGTGCTCGGACGGAAGTCTCGGTCTTGCCTGCTGCTGATGATTGATGTGCCTCAGTGTGGTTTCCGAGTTCGGATGGGGCTTGGATTCTCCCGTCTTTGATGCCCTCCGTTGTTCGAGCAGTGGAATGTCAAGCTGCACTGCGTGCGTCTGTGCACTGTCGGGAGACAATATATTGTACTGTACAATGTATTGTATAAATATATTTGTTTATTTATATATTTATTCATTTATTTTAAAGTTTTTGCCACTTATCCCCAGAAGGATGTTGTCTCGTTCACCTGCTCTATGTATGTCTTGGCTAGAAATTTCCATGCATGATTACACTCAAAGTAAAGAACAAATATATGTTCAAAGTACTAATAGTACGAATAATACTATGTGTAATATAACATATAACAATCACAGCACGGAAACAGGCCATGTCGGCCCTCCTAGTCCGTGCCGAACTCTTAAGCTCACCTACTCCCACCTACCCGCACTCAGCCAATAACCCTCCACTCCTTTCCTGTCCATATACATATCCAATTTTACCTTAAATGACACAACTGAACTGGCCTCTACTACTTCTACAGGAAGCTCATTCCACACAGCTATCACTCTCTGAGTAAAGAAATACCACCTCGTGTTTCCCTTAATCTTTTGCCCCCTAACTCTCAAATGTCCTTCCGTTTGAATCTCCCCTACTCTCAATGGAAACAGCCTATTCACGTCAACTCTATCTATCCCTCTCAAAATTTTAAATACCTCAATCAAATCCCCCCTCAACCTTCTACGCTCCAATGAATAGAGACCTAACTTGTTCAACCTTTCTCTGTAACATAAGTGCTGAAACCCAGGTAACATCCTAGTAAATCGTCTCTGCACTCTCTCTAATTTACTGATATCTTTCCTATAATTCGGTGACCAGAACTGTACACAATAGTTGTGCTTGAAAGCCAGTCTGTAGTTGTAGAAGCAGTTGCGAATTCTGGTCTGTGGATAGATCCACAATTCTGGAAAGGAATGGTGTTAGGTTATTATTTGTCTGCTGAATCTGGCCTTGTGCAACTTACAGTTTCTTTGTTTCCTGCTTGATTTTGGTCGCATAATTGGAGAAGAGAGCATGATTTGGTTGGAGTGAGACTTTGATGATGGTTGAGTCTTTATTTTGGAAACGTTCCATGTATCATATTTAAGGGAGGGGAAGACATTGCCTGTGAAAGAAGACGGGGTTCTATCGATCACATTCTAGAGATTACTTTTATTCCCCTGGGCATTTGTGCTCCCATAACAGGCTGTGACGCAGTCAGATAGGTGCTTGTACTTTGTACTTCATTTGACGTTTGTCAACTTGTAGATGAAATGCTGAATTTACGCAAACTTCTGAGAAAGTAGAGTAGCAGACCTGTCTTCTTTGATATGGCATGTACAATCTGTTTCCACGTCTGGTTCTCGGAAATGTTGATAAAGAGCAACTTAATGCCTGCTAGCTCTCTCCAGCGCTGATCCCACAATGAGGACTGGCTCATGGACTTCCAAAATCTTTCTGCCTTTGATGATCAATACTTCGGTTTCGCTGACGTTGTGTGGTTGTCTGGGTGTTGTTGTGACACCATTTTTCAACATTTTGCATCTTCATTCTAATTGCCGAATGCTCCTGTCATTTGCTTTCGTCAACGGCGCCGTCGGCGTCACAAACTAAATACGGAATTGCAGCTGCACTTAGCCAAATATCATAGATATGGACTGAGTAAAGAGGGGCCGAACCATAAAGACTTGTGGTCCTTCAGTGCTATTGGTGCATGTAGATGAGGTATTCTTGTTATTCCACAGTAACTGCATTTGCCAATGATGAAAACGAGGATCATGCTGCTCGAGAATTTCGCAATGGCCAGACTTGGAGATTAGTGAAGACTTTTGAGAGGATTATGTTGTTGAATCCTGAGCTGCAGGCATTAAAGAACATATGTTCTATAAGCTTCGTCCAAGTGTTCCAAAGCTAACAGTGGTCCCAACACCATGCAATCTGCTATTTACCTTTTAAGTTTGTAGGACACTCGGCAAGCAGCTTTGACATGCTTTATGATTAACTTAGAGAAGCAGTTCATCAGAATCGATGGAACTGCTACTGGAAAATACCGCGTTCTGCATGGGTAGGAGATCGAGGGAAAACTTTTTAGAGAAGTTGGGTACCTTAGACGGCTGAACCAATATACTTACAACTATACTATATAGTCCGCCATGGACGCTGAATGGATCATACAGCTTCCGTGAAATTATCTGGGAGAACATTGTTCTCACATGAGTACTTTTTTTTTCTGTTCTACAAGCATTCAATCCATCAAGAACTCACGTGACTTTTACATATTCCTCGTATGAATATATACGGTTTTATACTCCGGTCCTTATGAAATTAGAACTAGCATTCTTTTTCTCTCCTGAAAATCGAGGCAAACTGCACGGTAACCATTACCATCGTGCAGATAACCGTAATGGTTATCATGCAGTTTGCCTCGATTTTCAGGATTATGATGATTTCTCTTTTATTTTCCACATTTAGAAGGTAGTCTATCGTTTTTCCCATTCTTTCTAAGTGTGTGACCATACACTTCATACGTTATATTTCATCTGCCACTTCATTGTTAATGCACTACCTACAAAGCCATCTAACGTTTTATCCTGGAAAAAGCCTTGCACAAATCGATGAATTACGTCATAGAAAATAGAGAATTGAACGTAGAACAGCACAGCAGAGGAGCAGACCATTGTGACCACAATGGTATGCGGAAACTTTTAAATTAGTAATTAAATGACTATCTACAAAAACTCCATATTTTTCTCTTTCCCTAGAATTCCTGTATTATCTAAATGTTTCTTAAGTGTTCCGAATATATCTCCCTCTGCATAGACTTCAAGTAGCGTATTGTAGGCACAAACTCTCCCCATTAAAACAAAAGCTTGACCCTCACATTCCTTTGCCAATTAAATCTTGTCCCCATATAAGCATTCGAGATTTCAAGCTGAAGAAAATGAAACACTTTGCATAATCTCTGATTAGATGCACTAGTAATTAGCAGCACAGGATGTTTATCCATTTGTGTTAACCAGAGAATTCGGCGGCAGCAGAACATTGCATTCGCAATTGCAGTAGAATTGACATCGACGGTACAAAACTACTGTGCCGCGCTGATGACCTCTGGTAAAGGACGGCATCGGAATAAAGCTAGAGAAATATAACTAACAAAGTCGAACGTCACGCTGTCCGTAAGAAACGGAAGTCTATTGTAATCGAGTTAGGGGAGCGGACACCTAATTCTTTGAGGACTAACCAATGAAGAGGGACGGGTTTGGCAGCATGAATGTCACTGGACTAGAACCCGGTCATCAGTTATGAAGGAGATGGCAGAGTTTGTTTTTGAAACGACACTTATGGTCGATGCTTGAACCAAGCATTCAGCGCGAGAAAGCAATATCCGATGGAAGGAGTCTCCATGAAATTTACTTATCCTTCAACACGTTAGTCTGTACGAGTAGTTCAGAATACCTGCAACCTCGACAGTAGTCACATATTATACATAAAGCTTTATTGGCACCGGAAGGTGTACTGTGTTGCGACTGGTTCATTTGCAAGAGGACGTTGTACTTGGAAGGATTTTACAGAGATAGTGCCCACGCAAATGCACTGGTATAGGTGTGGAAAGTCATGGACGAGATGAGGCATAGGGCTTTTGCCCATACTGGAGAACTCTCTAAATCATATATGTCAAACTCAAGGCCCGCGGGCCAAATCCGGCCCGCGGTGGAATTATCTTTGGCCCGCGAGATAATATCTAATTGCTATTAAAGCTGGCCCCAGTAATCGAAGCGCCTATGGCGTATGATATGGCTAATGCTGAGTTTATTCAGGTACCAGGTTTTCAGGGTTTTTAGTGTTTATTCGGCAGTCTTGCTGGGCAGTCTTCTTCATAAGAAACGGAATTTGTAAAGTGAAACACTTTGTAGTTATAGCAGAGACTGAGACACATGAGAGCAGGCTGAAAAACTGGAGGCAACGAAAGCCGCGTTCGCACGCGTCCGATTGATCCGGCCCGCATGAAGCTGCATTTTGCTCAATCCGGCCCGTGACCTAAAATGAGTTTGATACCCCTGCTCTAAATTATTAAATCCCTACTTGCTATAGTCTGCTGTATTCCCTCTGGGCCTGTCAATCACTACGTACGCATTGGACCGGTCACTGAGGTTAATGGTTTCCCATATTATTCCTTGAATCATAGAGCCTTAACTGTTGAAACATCCCTTTCGGTACATCATATAGGTTTCGCATTGTCCACCTAATGTTCATTGTCATGGATAATATTTTTCCGCACTATAAAATTTAAATATTACAGAACACAGAATATCCAAAGTATAGGTTGCGCATTGGATCTGCATCTCCCAGGAAAGCAACCAGATCCAGATCCAAAGCAACATATTCAAAATGTTGTCGGAAAGAAATACGTCAGTCAATATTTGTGGAAAAGAGTGAACAGTCGCCTTTTCGGGCCGAGACGTTGTTGCGGATTACATTGGTTCAAATTCTCAGAGTAAACAGTGTATTTTTCATTGATTATTGAGCAACGTTTGATTTTGCAGAACACTTCTTCAGGATCGTGCAACAGCATTAAAGCATAAGATAATAGTCTGTGGGTTTTGGAAAACTACATTGGCGTGCATTACCGACCACCTAAAATGCGGGAGCAGTGCAGAAGGTATTATGTTACTGATTGTGTCATCATCGGGTGTGATACTACAAATATCAGTATTAATATTGTAACTAATTATAAACAAATTTAAAGATTATCAAGAGCAATGACCTTGATTGAGGGATATGGGTAACCACAGGTAATTTCTCGGGTGAAGAACATATTTGGCAAAGCTTTGTCGGCTGAAAGTCTGTATTGTGCTGTAGGCTTTCTATATATTCTAGGTTCTATCTATAACATTGGGGAAAGTTGGAAGTGGGGATGCTTTTATGTCGCTATCTATAAGGTGCGGTAGTCTTTCGACTGAATCAATGCAGTGGTTTAACAAAGTTTTCCTGGGCAGATCTATACACTAAACGTTACAACATGGAGTATAACTCGCAGGTACTTAGAAGACCGAGAGATGCAGTCAATGCAATATACGGGATTCTGCCATTGATTGGCGGCTGGATTCTGTGAGAGTATTCTGTAGTTAATTTCCATGTATTACAGAACGATTTTTCAGAATAAATTGACACAGAAGGTAACGAAGAATTAACGACCTTCTCCAAAGAGTTGTGATACTCCAGACAAGTATCTCGCGAGAAATGCAGCCGATGCACTGAAAAGCTTCAACATAGAATTTGCGGAAATGCAAATCATGAAGGACGCCGTTGGCATGGGATTTAATCGAAAAGTGTACCAGAGACCAAAACATTATCCATACTGAATTATTGAATGCAAGAGATGGTCTGCGATGTGGACGGACCCACCTCATATATTTTCTGAAGGATCGACTGTTTGTTCATTTCCCAGCCTGTCATGCTGAGTTCCTCCAAAATGCTGTGGATGCTACTCTGTAATCCCTCAGTTGTACAATATCATCACATACCATTTGTTTACGATACCACTGGAGCTTTCCTCAATAAACTGAAATGACCTAATGCGAAAGGAAATAAAATAAATGCGCTGGTTTGTTTTTAAAGAATGTCGTAAGAAAGTCGTGCATCCTATTCCTAACCACATCGTACCTCATAATGCCTCACACAATATGGTAACATTAGAAGATAGAACACAGAAAACCTCCAGCACCGATACAGGCTCTTCGGCCTACAAGGTTGTGCCGAACATGATCCTACCCCAGAAATTACTAGGCTCGCCTATAGCCCTTTAAGCTCCATGTACCTATCATAATGTATTAAAATACCCTATCGTATCCGCCTTTCCCACCTTAGTCTGCAGCCCATTCCATACACTCACCACGATCTAAGCAAAAAAAATCTTACCCTTGACATCTCCTGTTTACCTACGCGCCAGCACCTTAAATCTGTGTCCTCTTGTGGCAACCAATTCAGACCAGGGAAAAAGCCTCTAACTATGCACTCGATCTACGCCTCTCAACATCTTATACGCCTCTATCATCTGCTATGGGAATGTGATAGGACAGGTGACAGAAGTAACTTTACGGGATTACTACGTATGTATTGTCACAATCCCGTTAGTTTCAAAGTAAATATGCAAATCGATAGTTATGACCCGCGGGAAGGAATTCTAAATTGGGGAAAGACAATTTTTTATTGTATCAGAAAGGATTGGTTACTTGTGGTTCGAGATTGGCTTTTTTTCGGCAAAGTTATTCTCTGTAAGTGGGAAGTCTTTACTGTTGCAGTAAATGTTATGCTTTGCATTACAAGATACCCCTGTGATGTTTAAAGCGTATTACTCCTTTTCCCCATTTTCAAGGATTCTCTGTATGATTGCATCGCTTTCCTCCTTGAAACTTAGTATATTATGCTGAGCTTTGACCGTGTTTATATTACAGATGGCCATTTAGAATAAATATTAGGTTTTGTCTTTGAAGTATGTTCACTTCTCTCTGAACTGTTAGTGCTAGTTAATTCAGTCAAATAATGACTTTGTGGATATTATACGTAACTATGCACCTGCGTATGCGGTATTGGAAATGTTGTACTGTGATTATGCTGTACGCTTTGACAAGTTTACCAAATATATCGTATAAGGTCTTGGTACGTTTGCTGGCGCGTCTCTATGCTGATCACAATTTGTCCGATAGGTGTTTATGCCGCAGATTGATTCGTCTCTCTGAAGATATTATATACGTGTATATGGTTAGCTAAAAAAATACTGGATTTTTAAAATATAATTTCGCACATGCTCCTGCAGAAATATGCTGGCCTATTCTACATATAAATTATTTATTTTTTCACGTCACTGTAGTTCTCTTAGTCAGTGCACTGCAGCCATCTCGATCCAAAACAAAAAAATATTCTAAACAAGTTTCGCGCACTTTTAGGTATATTGTCACTGTTTAACCCTTTCCATCCAATACGATATTTAATATTAATGCACTTTAGTTTGCTATTTAAGTATGATTCTTCTGTAGGTTGTATCCATACCTTCATAGGTTATCGGTTGTTAAAGTGCGTTTGAGTTTTACACTCTTCAGAAAAAAAAAGTATTGTTTCGTTTCTATTGTCGGAGTGTCAACAAAAATCGACACGATTGTAATTACTTCTAACGTACACTTCATTTGTCACTCAAATAAACGATGACGTCGTATGCATTTCAGAACAAAAAACCGGCACCATAACATAAGAATGTATAACGTAACACGTGATATATACAACGAACCTAACCCTTCACCGCCTGGGTGAATTCCGCCTCCTGAAATCAAAGAGTGCCTACATAGACCCTTCCCCAGCACCCACAAAATTTACAATAGCAGACAAAGGCAAACGAGCAGGGGCCCCCAACGCTCTTTCGAACCTCATTCTGCTTGGCTTCACGGGCAGGTGCCGGAAAGAAATAGAAACTAAAAACAGAATGTCTGGAGGTGGAAGGCCAACTTCCCCGTGTGGGCTGTACCACTTCCACGAGGGAGTCCAGCTCCAAACGAGCAGACTGGAGACGGTCCACTGAAACAGTTTCCGGGACACCTCCAAAGGCCGGCTAAAGAAACTAATTCCATCCTTCCAACACGCTGAATGGTCCGACATAAGGCGTTCACAGTGTGCCACAATCTCTGTAATGATGCAGTGACATAAATCTCCCCTCCCGCTGACCCGGTGACAGCTGCAAACACGGCCGACCATGCTGCGTTGTTGCCGTATAATTTCGGAGACCTGCTGCGACGCGGAACTGGGGTCTGTGCGTGATGGGAGAAGCTTCCCCGGCACTGTCATGGGTTTCCCGAAAACGAGCTCCGCAGAAGAGGACTGAAGCTCCGCCTTAGTGGCCCAACGCAGACACACATGATCCATGGCAGACTCTACCCCCAACACCCTTCACTGAACAATGTAAAGAAAGAAGCAAATCAGCGACGGAGGAACAAACTTTCTCAGAGATAAAGATCATATGGACCAGAACATCATATTGTTCTGGAATATTTTAAACCGACGTAATGAAGGGAAAGACGTTTGAGAGCCGAAAATCATTGGCTATGAGTTATTTGTGCTCGATGGCAGAACACTGCAAGCACTGTAGCCATTACGGCTTAAGTTATGTTTACGAAATATTTACATTTCTGTCATTTGCTTTCCATTTGCGCCCCAATTGCAAATGCTGAAAGATTTTATCTGACGCATCACTTGAACTCACTCACCATCACCCACAAGGATTTCTCATCACCCTCCGATTCTCCTGTCAACTACCCTACTATGAAGAAGAATGAGCGGTTTCTCACCAAGCTTCCGACGGACCAATAGAAGAAAACAATAAGTGGTGATAAACAAGTGGATATAATTATTGGTTGTCTGAGTTATGAGTGCTCCTGTTACGTACCCTTGGGTATCTTCTACCTGTCACGTGACCGTGATTTAAGTGAGGCTGTACCGGAGAAGAGGAAATGGTCTTGTGATGGGGGAGTGGCGTCATTTTCCCGAGAGGTCATGAGAGGTCAACTGACAGTTTTTTTTTCAACCGGGTATAAAAGGAGAACCCCACCCTGTGACGTGGACATTCCGTGGTTGAATTTGGTAGTGACACCATGCTGCTGCGTATTCCGATGTTATGACGCAGTTTCACTTAAAAGTGGAGTTTTGCTTTTTGCCTTAAGTCAAAGGTTATTGTCGGCAGTTTTGTCATAATCCTGGCAGTCCAGTCATTGAAGAGTGAAGATTTGAAGTTCGGGAATTTAACGATCGAAGAAAGTTGATTTCGACGGTAAAGCAGTTTCGACCTTGTTTGATTCTCATTCGGAAGGAATTCGTCAGCTATGCCTATGATAACGTCTGTTCTGCCAGAAGAATAGAGGGTTGGGTAAAATTTCTCCAAAGAAAGGTGAGTGCCTTTAAGCCGTTTCATTTTCTTCATCATGAGTCCTTTGATGAAAGCATACTTCGTCTGGGAACAGCAGTAACACGACGTGAAAAAGAATTTAAATTGTTTCAAGAAGTCTCTCCTAAGCGACTGGGTAAAACTTTGGACCTTCGCATTACTACTTTAAGAACCGTTTTCGCATTACCGATTTAAGAACTGTTCAAGATGCTGCACAGCAGCTGACGTCCGGTTAACCTAGTCGTTTGTTTTCTTTCGGGTTTTTTTTAGCAGTGTTTAATAAATGTTTATTTGTTATAAATTATCTGCCACAATTATATATTCATTGTTGCTGATTTGTGACATCTCTAAAGAGTGCAAGAGAGAATTGGAAGGAAGGGATTCTGGCACAGACTGAAATAATTAGTGAGCAGGAGGCAAATTGTGAAAAATCTGGAATAGTGGAAGTTTAAATACCTCGTAGAGAAACTTGAAATATAGGTAAATGTGTTATTTGTAAATTTCAGGGCATTAATGAACGGAGGCAAAATATAGAACACTTTAGCACACAGCTGATGCAGAAAGGTTTCTAAAAATAGCAGTTGTGTTCATTGTTAGAAAACTGGGGCTACCGCTTGGATTTCCAAAATGCGAATCTATAGTGATTCTCTTTTGATCAGACGGGCAGATACACGAAAACCGTAAAAAGAAGCAGCAAGCAATAAAACTAGATGCGGCTGCTGCTCGTGTTTGTCTTGGGAGATGTTCACGTGCAAATGAGGACACTGAAGCGTTTATTAGAAGAAAAACGCGCATAAACATCAGGCACTGATATGATCGAGTAACGTACTTGAGACAGACATAACAGCATTAAATGGCAATATCATCAAAAGCTTATCATCAAAATATTCCTTCATGGAAGAAAATGCACACTGAATGGTCGAATTATTCTAAATTTAATCTATTCTCTGAATAAAGGATTAAACAAACAAACAAAAAAGACATGAATTGGCACAACAGCTGGAATGAAACCAACCTGAAGACTGCAACAATGCTATTCAAAGAAAGTAATGAGGTGAGACCATTCGAAGAAGTGACGGAAGGTAAATTACTTGAGCAATTGATCCACAACATGATGTAATTGCAAAATAACAGACGTTGAGCTTTGACAGAATGCTATTGACGAAGTTGAGCTTAGGGACAGAATTATGCTAATATTTAAAATCACACTAACAGATTACATGGACAATGACCCAACCTAAAGACGCTACATGCCTAAAGAAAGCATGCGATCAATATTTTCAAAGAGCAACAGATGTTAATACTCTCAACAATGGTATATTACGACAATATTTAGGAAAACGAGAAACATTTGCAAAACAACAAATATAATACCCTGGACGACATTAATATTAGAAACCAAAAAGAAAAAAAATTACAACCATAATCAAAATATCCAAGACATTTTTTTTCTCGACGAACCTCAAAACCGACTATCGTTTCATCTAGTTTTAAGCACGCCCTAAATTCTCTAAATTGAACGAATATAGGGTATCAAATCAGAGATAACTAAACGAATGATGCTGACATTTGACACAGCAAAACATGGACGATTTGAAGTTTTACTCTGCGTCATGAGATTATCTAAAGCAATTGCAATATTATAAATATTTTTCGAGATGTAAACTTGAACTTTAGAGGAGAATATTAAGAATAAAGGTGCAATTCGGAGAGTAGAATATAATAAAGAACAGCAGTATACAATATACCTGATGGATGATTATGAAACAGACAAATATTTTATTTGGAATATGAGCAAGCAACGAAAATAGATCATGATGAAATGAAAAGAAAACTTTTGACAGACTATATATAACGTGTTAACAACATCTGCCAATTAGTGCTCAGCATTAAAAATATAAGAAAAGTACACATTTGCTACAGTTCTGTTGATGAATTCTTTTGTCATAATATTTTGGTATGATACTAATCTGGAAAATTACAAACAAAATTAAAAATTCAAATATCAACTTTCGAAACTCATTGTTTATTCGAGGCAGTTGCACAAATACTACTCGGGAAAAGTATAATGAACAAGAAATATATTTTAAAACCTGCATAACAGTGTGATAAAATTTGTAATGCTGATCAACGAAAACGGGGTTCTGCACTCCATGCGAAATATGCAATTCTGATAAGAAGTTAATACAACTAAGCATAGATAAAGCCTCAACTAGGAAGCATGCAGAAATCATAACTTCAGAAGATATAGGTAACCAATTAGAGAACGAATGTCGATCTCAGCACTCGTAATTGAAAGGAAAACATCGAAACAATTGTCCAAAGTTTGGGGCCTCTACTCAGATACAAAGTAGTTCCTTATTAAAATAATTGACCAGATGTTTAACTCAAAATAATTCAAAATGCATAATAAAAGACAAACCAATTCAATATAATAAACACAGAAAAATGTCATGAGAAACTCCAGGGCATCCAACACCTTGGCATTAACTTTCATTTCGCTCTCAATTGCTTACACGGACAGTCCAATAGGAAGCGTCCCTCATCTCAACCTTTCTTGCAAATGCCATCTCAAAGAAGTGACCATAACTTACTCTAGATACAAGCCTGATTCCATTTTACAGTTAGAATTCTGCAAATTTACATTCTGACAGATCTATAGTTGCTTTTATAATCAGCATTATATATCGGGTCGTAAGAATTTCATGATCATGTTCTCATGATGTTGATTGCTCTTGCTAAATTTTCTGCAGCTGTAGTTTGCCATTTTCCCTTTCTGAGCAGCGTCTTTGAATGTCGGGTGACCCCAGCAATTGTCAATATTCTTCTGATGTTATCTGCCTGAATTCAGTGGTCCAAGTCTTATGATATAACCAGTTGGCTCATACGACCATCCAACACCTGCATCTCTGGCTTCACGTGACCCTGCGTGGAGGGCTAAGAATGTGATATAGAGTGGCATGCAAAAGGTTCGGTATCGTTGACGATGTTTCTGTTACTGTGAATAGGGAAGAGAGTAAAAGTTTACCTTATTTCCAAAAGGCAAAACGTTAAAGATGACACATTTCTTTAATATTTTAACCAGATTTCTGTTTAAAAAAAAATCCATCTTTTACAGTTTCAAAAAGACAAATAAACGAAAAGGGCCGGAAGCTATAATTTGGGCACCCTTCATGGTCAATACTTCAGCAAGTATCACAGCTTGTAAACAGTTTCTGTCGCCAGCTAAGAGACTTTCAATCCTTGTTTGGGGAATGTTAGCCCATTCTTCCTTGCACAGGGCTTCTATTTCTATAAGATTCTAGGGCCGTCTTGTAAGCACAGATTTTCGATGATGTTTAGGTCGGTGGTCCTTCATGACAAAACCTTCAGCTTGCTCTTCTTGAGGTAGTCCATGGTGGACTTTGAGGTGTGTTTAGGATCATTATCCTGTTTGTAGAAGGCATCCACTTTTCAGCTTCAGCTGTTTTACAGACGGTGCGATGTTTGCTCCCAGAATTGACGGGCATATAAGTGAATTAATTCTTCCCTCTACCAATGAAATTTCCCTGTGTCACTGGCGCATCACAAGCCCAAAACATGATCGAAAAACCCCCGTGCTTAATACTTGGAAAGTTGTTCTTCTCATGAAATTCTGCACCCTTCATGGACCGTTCTGGCAATCCCGCAACTTGTTATTTACCTCAACAATTGGGTCTCAATCCCCTCGTTTAGTTGCCACTAATTCCCAGGTTCCACTAACTGCACACGCCAGCTTTCCATCAGATAATGCACTATAAAGAGCTTGTGATCACACCAAGCAACTGCTACTGGATAACGATTCCACGCTCGCTACGTTAATAACGACTCCCGACTCTGCCTCCGCGCCCGTGTTCCGAACTTGGGTTTCTTCCACCGCTCGTGGAACAGTACCCTTTTTTCTTCAAACATACCTTTGCTCATTGCGGCCAGAAAGTTCCAATTTAACTTCATTAGTCCACAGGACTTGGTTGCAAAATGCATCAGGCTTGTTTAGATGTTCCTTTGCATACTTCCGACGCTGCAGTTTGTGGTGAGGACGAAAGAAAGGTTTATTCTGATTACTCTTCCATGAAGGTCATTTTTGCGCAGAGTAGAACAGTACACCACCACTGTAGAGACTGCTATACCTTCTTGAATGCCTTTTGCAGTCAAACGGGCTTTTTGATTTTCTTTTCTATCAATGCTACAAGTGGTTCTCACGGACAGTTTTCTTGGTCTTCCAAAACTCAACTTGACCTTAACCGTTCCTATTAACTGTCATTTGTTAATTATTTTATGAACGGAGGAAACCGCTAAATGGAAACGTTTTGCTATCTTCTTATAGCGTTCTCCAGCTTTGTGGGCATTATTTATTTTAATTTTCAGAGTGCTAGGCAGCTGCTTATGGTAGGTCATGGTTGCTGAATGTTGTGACAAGGTTTGAGGAATCAGGGTATTTATAACGCTTTGGAATTTGCATCACCTGACATTTCCTAACGATGAATGCGAAGTCATAGTCCCAACAAGCTAATTAAGGTCTGAAACCTTGTTAAAAGTTATTTGACAGCTCATATTTCTTGGGGTGCCCAAACTTCGGCATGGTGCTCCTTTCCTTCTTTTCCTCTTTAAAATTTTTCAACGCAAAACTTAATACAATAATATTGCATAAAATATTGAAAAGGATGATTCTTTTAAACTTTATGATATTTGGAGATCAGTTCCTCTTCTACTCCGTTAACAATTCATAGTTATAGAAATGTTGACCAAGGTTGCCCAAATTTTGCATGCCATTGTACCTTACCGCAGTCTGTCCTGCATTTTAGCAGGGGGAAATGGCGTTTTGGAAGAGATCTATATCAACCTTACATATAGGATAATCCCTAATAATGGTGCAGATCTGGTATTACAGGACGTGGGAGCAAAAACAGCTTAATTGATAGATATAGCCATTCAAATTCAAATAAGATATAGAAACCAATAAATATAGAACACAGAAAACAATAGCATTACACAGTTGTACCAACAGAATTATATTTCTCTAAATCTCCAGTAACCAACAATAATAATATCCACAAAAATATTCCGTAAGTCCCAAGTAAATTAAAAGTATGAAAGCTTTTTTTCCCCGCTATGCCCGTAATTAAGGTGGTGAAAAACATCGGAAGTTAACATCGGCAGTACCATAATCGGGTCCATCGATGCATAGGGAAAGGATATGGATTTAGAGTGTGCTAGTGTTTGTCTCGTGCTGAGTTCTTCACTTCAGTGTGCTCGCGAGAGAGATGGAAATTATAAATTAATCTGTAATTTTCACAAGGAAGCATTTATCTTCACATATTTGGAATTGTTTATATTGTCATCTGCAGTATTCCTTTCCAAACTATAGACGTACTATGCTCAACGCCGAACCACAAGTTTGGCATTGCATCTATCAACAGCAAATACTCTTCTACACATCCAGCACCACAGTTGCTGTTAGCGTAGGAAAGGCTACATCAAAAAAAGTGAAGAAGCATGAGTTATCTAAAATGCCAATTCGGCGTTACCTCTGGAAGTTAGCAACTTTTCCAAAGGGAAGATTAGCTGTTCTCCAGGCGTCTGTTGGACAGTATTGTAATTGTGCATTATACCAGCGCACACTGAAAGTAGAAATAAAATTAAAATGACAGGTCGCGTTAAGCCTGTAGCCACTTCTGTATTTTGAGTGCAATTACTCTGCATCACTGTCACCAATTATCTTTATTTTCTCCTAAAGCCAAATAGACCGTGAATGAAAACTGGTAGCTGTAAGTTGGATTAAAAGAAAACAAATGGCATGCCGGTGATTGAAAATCTACTTAGATTATCCCCGGGAAAATCTACTTCTGCTCTAGTGGCCTAGAAGAGGTACACGTGTGGTGAAACATCTCCTGCTCTTTCAGAGAAAGTGATGTAATAAGGGAACATCATCGCTGGTATCGACTCTTTTTATCTTGCGAATAATCCACATTCGTGACCAAATATCAATTAATCAAGCAGGTGAATAAGGAGCAAAGTGAAGGAAGAATGCTCATGACACGCAGGTGCAGGAAGTTGAGAGACTGACCTGGAAGCGAACGTTGTTCAGTCCACATCAATTAATTGGCTAAATATATGGAATCGCAAAAAGAAGTACTGTTACGGCAGTGTATCGAACACAGGGCTCGGCGGTGAGACCGTAACTTTTTAGCCACAAAACATTCAGAGAATATACTTGAGTACTGTATCTCCGGGACTCACATAACAATCGGCCTTCCCAATTTTCACAAATTTGAAGTTGGAGTCAACCGTGTTCCGATTTTTCTTTCCAGTAAAAACAGTGCTAAATACTGGTCGACAGACAAGCTGCTGAATCCGTGGCAAGCAACTGCTAAGCGATTATCCACCAGAACTCACAGACTACAGCGCAGCGATACCACAGCCGTGTTACCTCTCGCAGCATCGGAGATCGAAGGAAAATTCAGGCGTCTACTATGAACAAGTTAGTAAGTTATTTTCCATGTGGGCAAAGGATTCCACCGCGTGTCCCGTTTTCTGCAACAGTCCAAATACGTACCGGTCACTACCGGTTATTGTAAACTGTCCCTAGATAAGCTAGAGTTAAATCTGTGAATCAGGGGTGCAGTAGTCCTCGTGCAAGACTCCCAGAAAGTTAATTTGCAGGTTGAGTCTGCGGTAAAGATGGCGAATGTAATATTGAGATTTAGTTCAAATGGAATAGAATATAAAATCACCGCGAAAATGCTGAGATTTTATAAGACACTCGTCAGACCGCACTTCGATCGATGTCAGCATTTCCTATTTCTCAGAAAGGATGTGTCGTAAATGGAGAGAGCCCAGAAAAGGTTTACAACTAAACATATGAGGAGCGTTTGGCGACACTGAAATCTAGAAGAAGAAGAAGAAGAAGAAGAAGAAGATGGGAGTACAGTTAGACAAGAAGCTAGACTGGACTGCCAACACAGATGCCTTGTGCAGGAAGGCACAGAGTCGACTGTACTTCCTTAGAAGGTTGGCGTCATTCAATGTCTGTAGTGAGATGCTGAAGATATTCTATAGGTCAGTGGTGGAGAGCGCCCTCTTCTTTGTGGTGGCGTGTTGGGGAGGAAGCATTAAGAAGAGGGACGCCTCACGTCTTAATAAGCTGGTAAGGAAGGCGGGCTCTGTCGTGGGCAAAGTAATGGAGAGTTTAACATCGGTAGCTGAGCGAAGGGCGCTGAGTAGGCTACGGTCAATTATGGAAAACTCTGAACATCCTCTACATAGCACCATCCAGAGACAGAGAAGCAGTTTCAGCGACAGGTTACTATCGATGCAATGCTCCTCAGACAGGATGAAGAGGTCAATACTCCCCAATGCCATTAGGCTTTACAATTCAACCGCCAGGACTTAAGAACTTTTTAAAAGCTATTATTAATGCTTTTTGAGATAGTGATTTAGATGCATATCATATTTTTACTGAGTTAAGTATTGTACGTAATTAGTTTTGCTACAACAAGTGTATGGGACATTGGAAAAAATGTTGAATTTCCCCATGGGGATGAATAAAGTATCTATCTATCTATCTATCTATCTATCTGGATCCTATTGAAACCACGAGATTGGGTGCATATGGACTGCATGATTCCTATGATGAGTCTATTTAGAACTAGAGAACAAAGCCATCAAAATTGACCGATGAACATTTAGAACGAACGTAAGGTGCGACCGCTGAAGGGCGAGCATTGAGAACAAAGCTAATGCCACAGACTTTGTCGAAGCCCAGTACATGCGTACATTTACGGCGCAAGCTGGTCGTTTCTGCTCCTTCAGGGAGTCTAAGGATATCAGCAGAATGCAGGTGTATGGAGTTGAGTGGGATGCGGGATCAGCCATGATGTGTTGGCGGACCGGATTCAATGGGCTGAATGGCCTAATTTCGCACTTTTGTCTTAGGGATTTATGGTAGATTGTCGGTCTGTGTGGCACATTGGGCAGGAAGTACGTGTTTCACGTTTTATTTTTTTGTAAATAAGTAATTAAGTAACTTGCACGGTTGGGAAATTTAGTAAGTTTCCAAGATAGTTAACTACTATCAATACCGTTATTCAAATGCAATGATGCGGCATGAAATTACACTGGTACTACAAATATCCCGGCACCAGCACGGAGTTAACTGTATGGAGAAGTTACTCACCTGGTCAAAGAAGTCGAAAGGAATTTGAGATAGTTTGAATATTGAAGTTAATGATTCGGATAAAATAAACTATTGAAACTCATATTGAATGAATGAATGAATGAATGAAATTTATTTCGTTGTGTACAAACATAACAAAAACATCATTTTCAACGATGATTACATAAGACAAAATTACAACAAAAGCATTCATATCCTTTAAAACCGACAGAATGTGTGTAGGCTGAAGGTACAACTTATTACCCCTACCGCTCTTACTTGTACAACAACATATTTGACGTCAATCATCACATCAAAACACAAACTTTCATGATCTTTTTTTTACAAGAAATCCAATTCCAGGTATCTTTTATTTGCATTACTCCTATTCATTTAATATCATGTATTTTATATTTGTTCATTAAATTATTTTTACATAATGTTTAAACTTGTTGATTGTGGTCCTTTTTTTAAAATTCCCACTACATATTTTTCAGAGATTGACCACTCTGAAGGAAATACAACATTGATTTTTTACATTTGTTCTTATCCTTTGTTTTTGATATATACTTGTTCCTATCAAGTTTCATTTTAAACAATATTTGGATACTTTATGGTAACTGCCCATTTTTTAATTTCTACATAATTTGTAATATTTGAAAATCTGCGAGATTTCTGAATTTTAAAGTGTTCAGTTGAATAAATAGTGGCTAACTATTGAGAAAAGGTCAGTTGAGTAACACAGCATTGTACGTCTGCGTGTTCACCTGGACTGTGTGCGACCTGCCTTCGTGGTTTATTTTCAGTGAGATGAAACTGCGGTAATTTCCTTTGGGCTGATTCAATGAAAACTGCCCCAAATGCAGTGAACAACCAAGTATAGCTCCATAAGGACTGGATATATCAATGAGCTCTGCGATCCTTATATTTCCCCAATTTCTTTCACACCTTAGTTTCGATAGAAATGCTGACAGGGACTTAATCGAAAAGAGTAAACCATTGTTTCCATGTTCAATGGCTTCGACGTATTGCACGAGAGGGAGTCTGTGAATGCTGCGACAGCACTTAACCCCCGATGTGCCATTCTGTAGGTTTTGCTGCTTAATTCATTCACTGAAGTACGCAGTCTATACTATGCTGGGTCCTCAGCAGCATTGAAATTCAAACGTCTGTTATCTTCGCGCACGTCACCAGGCAGGGGATCCACGGGACATTGGAAGAGTGGATTAAGAGTTCTCCAGCTCTCTGAAGGTATGGCACTGTATTAGTTGGAATTTATTATGCCCGGATTTCAGGAATTGTAAATGCTCCTTCGCAACTGTTTTGAGCACCCTACTACTTGTGAAGTTAAAAACTTATTTGCGATTTGTGTAAGGACGTGGATGTTACATTAGATAAATTGCATACAGATTGGTGGTATTGTATACCGAGAAGAAAGTTAAGACTATTTACAACGAGACGGAGTGAGGATGTAGAATGGGGTGAATAAATTGAAAATAACTTTTAAAACGAAAAGGATGGTGTGGAATTACGAGCATTCGAAAATAGAATTAAAGAATGTGTAAAACGTTAAGAGGAGGATTCTTAGCCAGGCAGATGTGCAGAGGAGCATTGACATCTGCGGAGGTATATTCAGCATTGTTTGCACTCAACTTTATGTAAGAAATAATATGTTGTGCTCTAATTTTTGGACCGGATATTGATTTTAACAGACGCGAGAAGGGACTTCTGCAAAGATCTGATGAGACAACACTAAGTGAATCGGGCTAATTTCTGTTCAGCTGCTTATAGAGAGGATGTCGAAGGTTTAGTGAAAGAGCAGAGCTCAGAAGATTTACCATGAGGCCTCGTGGATCAGAGACTGCTTCAATGGTCAGTTTTGAGCAAACTGGAGCTTTTCGTTTTGGAGCAACACTGGTTCACAGTCAACTCAATGGAAGTGCGTAAGATTATGAAAGGCAGAGATAGCTTTTTTCTTCTTTTTTTCCCCCAAGGCTGTAATGACAAACACCAACATTCCTCCGTTTATGGTGAATTTACCGCTGATACCAGAAAGAGATTTTCGTTCACACGGACAATAGTGGTTAACTGGAAATCCATGCCGGAGATGGTGGACGATTCATGAGAATTTCTTTTAAAAGTATTATTATATAGATATAATGGAGACAATCATTTGAGGTATATTGCTTTGGTATGAGGGAATATTTGTATAGATATTCCAGTGACTCAAAATTATTTGGAACGCAAAGTGTGATGATGCGTCTGTGTTGTCCCATTTAACATTCTTTGTTTTATGTTCCATGAGATGTCGAACAGCAGATAATCCCTTGTTTTATAATTCGCTACCTTCAACAGGTTTATAATCGCTTTGTTATTTTTTGTCAAGTTAAGAACATTTCATTTGCTATAGGAGCTCTTAAATTATTTTGCGCTGGACTTGGAGGGAACCCTTTGTTAGCTTTCGTAAATATGCGGCTATTTATTTGTTACTGACCTCCAAAAGAAAAAAAAAGCACAACCATATACAAAATGACTCAAAGGAAGTTCAAGAACGAGCTTCCTCAGTTGCTGAAAAACCCTATCAATATACTTGGGAAATAAATGAAACATTCGTTTTGTAAATTTATCAGTAGCCTGTCATATTAGGATCTTCCCATGTATTTGATGCCACATTACATACTTTAGAATTTGGAGGATTTGGGTTCTGTTGTCTTTAATCATATTCTATGCCATGTTAATATCATCTCGACATAATTTCAAAACGCGATTCCTATGTTCCCGATAATGTTCAGGAAAATGTATAAAATTTTCCTGAAATTATTCAAATAATCGCTTTGCACAGATGATTCAAAAGAGAATGCATGGTCTTGTAGAGAATGAAAATGAGGGACACATTTGTTTTTTAAATTTTGCTATTTGTTTAAAACCAAGCTTGTCGGAATTGCCCAAAACAAATGGTCTTTAATAATTTTACGTTACACATGGTGGAAGGTTCGTGTTCATTTAGCTTGTCTTGTACCGTTGTTCCGTTGTGCGTTCGGGGAGGTGGGGAGGCACCCTGACTTTCTCCCGAGTATTAAATAATCTCCTCCACTGTCTATATGTGACTAAACGGGATATTTTCCCGGTCACAGTTCCGGGTATGTTTTTGTGCGGATCGCCATAAAGAGGTCGGTTGAGATTTTTTTTTCAAAAAAAATCTTTTCGAGTCTGTCGTCGTGGACCGAGCGATCACCATAATATAGGTGTCCTAATGCTGCTGACGGAGGACTAATTCGTAAGCGAAACAAGCCAAAGTGTCGCCATGTAAATAGCAGCAAGTTGTACTATTGACAGATGGCAGGATACCTATCGAATAGACTTGAGCTTAGTACGCAATATTAGGAATTACCATTGCATCTTTTCGCACCTGAACGATTAGTGCAGGATTCTCGGTCTCTTCTCTGCGGTCTCGCACTCGCATATTTTTGTACGGCTCCTTTCGTCTTTTGAAACGCTGTGTAATCCACCACAAAGAAGTTTTTGTGCATCACGTTTCCTCCTGTCTATCACTGTGCTCTGCGCCGACTTATGGCGCATTGGTACAAAGCCGAGTCGCTCACTTGCAGTTTCGATATCATTAACATGCTGATTTTCTTATCACGATCGAGAGAACCGAAGATGCGTCCTTCCGCAGCACTTTTATGATCCTGTTCTCCGGAAGTGTGCCTCTGGAGGAGAAGCTTTGGATGCTCTGTTTGGAACTGCCGGTACCAGTGTACCGTATATGTACAAAACCCGAAATACTTGCAACTTAAGGTGACGACGTCATCGGAATAAGAAGATTTTAGTGGCGGACTCTTGGACTCAAGGGATAATGGATCTGAAGAAAATTAAAACAGGCATTAGTATTACTTTACTGTCATTATTATATCCACCTCTTAGAGGAATAGATAAAGGGTCCACGCCTGCTGGTTTCGTTCACAATGTCTCCAGAATGATTTTATTGCGGTTGGTAATTCTTCTGGCGACTTGCTGCTGTAGAGAAATAATTGGCACATGATGTAGGAGGAGAAATGAAATAACTACATGCAAATGCTGGAAAATATGAAACTTCACAGGAATTGGAGAACATTTGGCAATATTCTCCCAGAGCTTGCACCCTGAAAATAGAGGATATACATGTTCTATTGTTGAAAATTCAATTGTTTGCCTTTCATTTCTGTAAGGGAAAGACGAACTGGAAAAAAAAGAACAATATATTCTTTCAGATGGACTGATGCACTCTCTAGAAATATTTGCTCTTCGATTTAGCCGTTTAAGAGCCTTCAGTAGGGAATGATTTTCCATTTTTGGGATGAAGACCAATGGGCGTAGTAGTACAGTTTGTTAAATGTTATGAATACCAATGTAAACGTCCAATCCATTCCATGTAACAGACCCACTATGCTTGAGGAATTCAGCAGGCCAGGCAACATTAATGGAAAAGAGTAAACGGGCGATGTTTCGGGTAGAGGCAATTCATCGGGGTATTCATAGATGTTATCTGGCTTGAGGAGTTCCTCCAGCATTCCGGTTATATTGCTTTGGCTCACTGCATCTGCAGATTTTCTCTTGTTTCCCCATTCGGTGTTCTATCTCATCCTCTGTTGTACTTACAGTTCAGTCCGCTTTATTATGTTTTTTTTTTCTTTTTTCATACTGCTTGTTCTACAATTACTGCATATGGTATGTATCCTGTCATCTCAAAAAGTTTTCACACAGTCTGTCAGATATCACTTGCATTGAGGGTTACACGTCGGTGTCAGGCTCTTTCGTAACTGGGAGTCTACGCTGATTAGTTTTATCTATAGTTCCTGCATGGTTTAGAGTTGTTTTCTCAATCTTCCAACATACAGTTTCTGTGGACCTGCGCCGTCACTTAGCATGGGACTTCCCTGTGAATTTCTCTCACATTTGATAGTGCTACATGCAAACGCATGAACTGGTTTTTTTTTCTGCTGCCCCCCTAAACATCCTACTGGAAACACAAAAAGCTGGTCTACATATGTGAACGAACCCTTGCTGCTCCTCCAGCACTGCATGGTTACAGAAATGCGCTGCTTTAACAATATTACCTTTCTAATATAAAGTCTTGGCTGACAATCTGAACGCGTTATTCATTATCTCTCACAAACTTTACAGCGTCTATCCCTGAAATTTCAATTAAATTTGATATCTTTAACAAAACTGTCCTTGCAAGCACATTGAAGAAAAGGCTTTACAAATTTGGCCTGTTCAGATCCTTACCGGCAGTGACAGTGACTGTTGTCCCAGTTCCTTCTGCATATCCATTGTATAATTCACAGTGATCTGACTCCCAGTCTTACTGGTACAATAATCATCTTGAACTCAGTGCAGTCAGCAGCCGTCAGTGGACAGTGCACAACTAATCCAGTCTTTAAAAAAAACATCAACAAAAACAACATCAAGTGTTCCACAAACCCCTGTGAAGTTACCTGTGAAAAAATAATCTCGTTAATTGGCCACTTCACACATTCCGAATGTCGGTTCCATAAACTGCTGCAAATGTCAAAGAAAAAATCTGGAAATGGACAAAGTACAATGGAATTCTCCAGGTCACTGCGTGAAAGTAAACAAACATGTGATTCTATTTCCCGACTCCTGAAGAGAAACTTTATCAGGACCGAGTGTTTTTGTTCGATTACCCTCCATTGTGTGTTCCAATATCCACAGTTTTTTATCTCAAGTTCAAATGGCAGAATAGGATTGGGCTGGAGCTAAAAGCTTCCCAATTGCAATTCCGGTTTCTATGCTATTGGAGCAAGATCCCATCTGAAGTAAGTGATTCGGAAAGGGTAGCATCCTTTCAGCTGTTGTTCACTAACCAATATTCCGGAAAGGTGATTTATGCATGCAAATTCAGAAGAGAAAATAACTACAGTATGAGCACTGAACTTACAGTCTCACTCCCAACTATAGTGCATGGAACGCAACCGAAATGCCTCGTCTAATTACCGGCAGACTAACCCCTCTCGTTACTCTCCAGATTGGATAATTTACAGCAGGTATTCGAGTACGGCGGGAATCCCATTCCCAGCTCAGTGTATATTCATATTCAACTTTGCAGTAATAGGTGGCGCTGTCCTTAACTACAAGATTCATAATTTTCAGCGTAATTGTCATTTCTTCTTTATTTTCTGTTATACTAAATCTTTCTCCTGTGTACACACGCTCCTTTTCCTTTCCCCGCTGTGTCTTTTTGAAAAACTGTCCTGTTAGAAATTTATTATATAACCACTGATTAGCTTTGAACCTGCATGTTATGGTGAGAGATTGGCATTCAGTTCTCGTCAACGTTGTCGGGCTTTGGGTCACGGACTGGCAGAAGAACTCTGAAAAATTAAGCATACGGAGAAGCAAAGCGGCATTAGATGTGAAATACACAAGATGGCTAATAAAGTGCTCATAAAAGTCCGAATCTACTTGTTCAGTTTTATACTTGCATATTGCGAAAGTTGTGAACGGTACTCACGGCGAAAGCAGAGGCACAGCGTGACATTCAAGAAAAAGTTCATCGTTTCGTCTCCGAGATGCAGATAGTATATATTACAGAGACCTAGAATTGTTTGGTAGGTTTTTCAGCTGAACTGGGCAGAGAAACATCCGCCGGTTTATGTCGTAGAGTTTTTTTTTCAATTGCCTCCCTGTTTCCGAATTACCTTTTCTGCGAAAAAGCGTCAGGTTTAGTGTGCAATAGCTGTGATTCTGTTTCAACGAGTTATTTGTAAGCTCCTCCCTGTCTGTTCGAAGCCAATAGGGGGTCCTATGAATAAATACGAAACGACGGGGGAGATGCAGAAAGGAAACGACATAATTTACCAGTGCAAATGAGAAAGAATAAACATCAAGATAACTGTGAGTGTCACTAGTTTGTAAAGATATCAGAACACAGCCTCCAGATGTCTCCAGGGATTGAGTCAAAGTAATTGAGAATGCCGATCAAGGTGTCAGAAATGGACAAAGTAATTGGATGGGCGTTGTGGAACTTGAAGGTACAGTTGATGACATTGACGAGGTCTGCAAGTGTACATGAAGCAACACCAGTACAGTCGTCCATGTAACATACACGAGTTGCAAGTCGTTTGTCAGTTACCAGTGTAGGCTTGGGGTATGGACTTTTCTGTGTAGGAGACGGTAATAGAGGCAGAGTGGGGCAAAGATGGGTGTGTGCCATGCCAGTTCACAGGGCTATCAGTAGGTTTGGAGAATTAGGAGTCGAGAGAAAAAAAATGATGTGTGTGAGAAACATCTCCTCAGTATTCAAATTTTCCAGTCTATATGAGATATAATGCGTGCAATAAACTAAGATTGTTGTCTGGATAGTTTCGCCGAAATACTTTCACTGTCCAGATAATAATATCAACAAAGACAGCTCTTAATGAACTCACCCAGCTGTGTCTAATACAACAAGTAGTTTAACCAATGTACTTCTGTACCTCTCCGAGTACATTGTCAGTCCTCCTTACTTAGAAATATTGTTCATGGATTATGACGCTCGGTATATAGCAGTCTTTATTGACTCAGTGTATTTAGATAGTGTTGATTAAAATTGAGTGCGCGGATCAATTTGCTTCCATACTTCAGTAAATATTCAAGGAATTCATACAGGGTAATATCATAATGAAACGAAACAACCTGTCTGTCTCTTTTCTCTGACATTGTCAACTCATGCTTACAATATCACTCTCATTTTCACTGTCACTCACACTGTCACTCTCCGTTCCCTATCAGCCCCTGTCGGGTTTGAATTCAAGGAGAAGGAGTGAGTAACAAATCGCTTGATGGCTGGATGGAACAAGAACACACCATCAGATCGAAACTGTCGCGTGTATTTCTGTAATTATGGATTGCAATGTTTGCTATATATATATATATATATATATATTATACACACACACACACACACAAACACACATGTTTGTGTGTGTGCGTGATTGCTTGTGTGTGTGTACTGTATGTTGTCAGTGTGTGTGTGTGTGTGTGTGTGTGTGTGTGTGGGTGGGTAACTGTCTCTGGATGTTCAATTTCATTAATATGTACAGAGAATATGGAAACTGAAATGTTAAAACAATGATTATGGCTGTAAGAAAGTGCACTCAGCGAGATTCCAAAGCAGTTACTTCTCGGATTATCCTAGTTGTTACCGATTGTGGCTTTTTTTTTTTCATAATCGTTTCAGAGGCTAAAGTAGAATAAACGGTTCATAATATAGATGGTATTTGATCTGGATAAAACAATCAGACCAAACGATAAAGGAACAGGCTGTTCTGCAATTAAATTCTGGATGATCCAGTTTTTGTTTATATTCCTCCTCAACCCCATTTTCCAGCCTTCGGCCATAACCTTTCATGCCATGTCTAATCAAGAACCTATCAATGCCTGCTTCAAATGAACCAAACGATCCTGCCTGCACAGCTAAATATGGCAACAAATTCCACAAGTTCACCACCCTCTCCCTAATGAATTTTCTCGGAATCTCTGCATTGAATGGACGCCCCTTTATCCTACGGCTGAGTCCACTTGACCTGGACTCTCCCTCTGAGGGAAACATCCCTTCCACATCTACTCTGCAGGGCCTTTGAATAATTAAAATGTTTAAATTAGACCCCCCGCCCCTCGTCTTTCTAAATTCGAGCCATTCTGGAGCCAGAGCCATCAAAGATTCTTCACATGATATCCCCTTCGCTCCTGGAATCATCCCTCTGAACGTCCTCTGGACCCTCTCCAATGTCAGCACATTTGTTTTTATGATCGGGAGCTCAAAACCGGGCATAATCCTCATGGTGAGGCCTCAGCAGTGTCTAATAAAGCCTCTGCATCACATCCCTTTTCTTGTATTCTAGACTTCTTGAAATGAATGATAGCTTTGCATTTCACTTCCAACTCGACTTGCAAGTTAACCCTTAGGGTGTTCTGCACAAATGCTTCCAAGTGCTTTTGCATCTCAGATTTTTTGATTTCCTCCCCGTTTAGATAATTTTCCGTACATTTAATTCTATGACTAAAGTACATTACCATGGAATTACCAACATTATCTTTCATTTGACACTTTTTTACCTATTCTGCTAATCAGTATAAGTACTTCTGTATGTTTTCTATTCCCCACAACTACATGCCAATCGTATCATCTGTAAAGTCAGCTTCAAAGCCATCTAATTCATCATTTAAATCATGAAAAGTAGTGGTCCCAAAACCGACCCCTGCAGAACACCACTGGTCTCTGGCACCCAATCGGGAAATTATCATTTTATTCGCACTCACTGGCTCCTAAAAATTAGCTCATGCTCTAACCATGTTCGTAACTATGCTGTAGCACCATCCTCTGTTATACTGGTAAGCAGCCTCACGCGTCGCAACTTGTCAAAGGCCTTGTGAAAGTACAAATGTACAACATCCACAACATCCACTTTATCTGTCCTACTTCTAATCACGTAAAATAATTACAACAGGTTTGTCAGGCAATATATTCCAGTAAGGAAACAATGCTGTCTTTGTCCTATCTTCCCTATGCCATCAAGGTCTCCATCACCTCAGCCTTGACAATTCTTTCTAATACCTTCGAAATAACTAAGGTCAGGTTAACTGGTCTATAATTTCCTTCTTTCACTTAAAGATGGGGTGATACTTTCAATTTTACACTCATCTTGCAAAGCCAGAGACCAATTATGATTGCTTGAGCAGTGCTAATGCCAAAAGAGTCCCTAACGGTACCTCTTTTAGAACTCAGTTCATCTGGTCCAGTTAACATATGTTCTTTTGATCGTTCAGCATTTTGTGCAAATTCTCCTTGGTATTAGTACTGCATTCTCTACCTTTGCTTCACACACTTCACAATGTGACACACTGCCCGTGTCTTCCACTGTGAAGGTTGGACAAAATATTCATTTAGTTCTTTTGCGATCTCCTTACTCCGTTCTTACTTCTCCTGCCTCATTTTCTAGCCGCCCCGTATCCAGTCTCATCTCTGTTTTATTTTTAACATGCCTCTAAATGCTTTAATTACCCAATTTATTATTCTTGAATGCATGAGAGATGGCTTTATATTTTCTGCCTGCTTGCTTTCATATTTCACCCTTTCACTTTAATGATTCTTCTAGATATTCTATCTAGTTAATAAAAATATCCAAATCGTACATCTTCCCAATCAGTTTTGCTGTGTTGTACACAGTCTGTTTTATTTTAACATTAGCATCGACATCCCTTGACAGCAACTGTTGTACTATTTTGCCATTTGAGTATTTCTTCATTTTCGAAATGCAGTTGTCCTCTTTCCAACCAGGAACACACGACATTGCCGTTCTGCTGACATTCCTGCCAGCAGCTCCTTCCACTTTACTTTGCCAACTCCTCTTTCAGGCAACTGTAACTTCCCGTGTTCCACGAAAACACTGCAATGGCAGACTTTAATTTCTCTCTATCAAATTTCAAGTTGAATCCAATAATCTTGTGGTCACTGGTTCATATTGATCATTTTACCTTAAGCTTCCTAATCGCCTTCAGTTCAATACGTAACATCAATTCCAGTATACCAGATCCCCTAGAGGGCTCAACGACAAACTGCTCTGAAAAGCCGTGTCTCATGCATTCAAGAAACTCACTCTCTTGAATTCCCTTACCAACCTGATTTTCCCAATCGAACTGTATATTAAAATCTCAAAAACTATCATATCGCTGACCATTTGAGAAGCCATTTATATTTCCAATTGCAATTGGGTGGACCATCGCCCAGCCACTGTTCGGAGGTCCATATAAAAACTACGATTAAATTCGTTTCTGTCCTGTAGTTTCTTAACCAAACCAATGATTCAACATATTCCGATCCTATGTCACATATTTCTACTGATTTGCGTTGATATATTCTACCCATTTTCATTCCATGCCTTCTGGACTATACTGTGTCAATTAAACAGTCGCAGCATGATATATTTACACGGTTTTTTTTTTCTTTCAAGCTGTTGTAATTTACGTCCATAAGTCAATTTGACCTGTGATGCACATGAAATTTCTAATCATTATGTGCCCGTCCCACCCCACTTTCGAGTTTGTTGTTCTTGCTGTCAGCATCTGACCTGCTTTTGACTTTGGTAAAATGCAGTAGCCGGTCTATATATTGTATTGGTTTGACAGCAGAATTAAAATAAACCAACGAAACCTGAGCGAGTTTTTCGACTGAGGGTTTCCTGGTCTATTGAGTTATAACATACGGGTCATCGCATGGACTTTCTGAGCTGCAGCTATTGAGAGCATCATCTCACTCCTCTTTTCTTATGTCAATTCTGCTGAGGAATTCCTTGTAATGAAGCAGTGTACCTTCATGTGTTATGTGAGCCCGGAAGATGCTAGTGTCTGGTATAATCGCGTAGGTTCGGGATTCAGGTCCTTGGGACAGTAATATCGATCGTGAAAAATGTTCTTGTTTTGCAGCAGATATCACGCTTGATGGTACAGTGAAACACTCCAAACGTTTTTTTTTTCTTTACCGAACCACTGTTACACTTTGAAGTATCTGAGTCATGTTACTGGAAAGAGCGTAATCAGTGACAAGAATATCAATGATCCACTGTCTGCTATATTTCGTAAAACTGGTTTGAATGCAGAACAGTCGATTCGCTCTATTGTGATTTATGGCTCCGTCCTGCCTCTCAATGCAATAGACTCCGCACTCGAGGAATTTGCACAGTTCCTTACGTGCAACGAATTCGAGGAATAAACTGGGTCATTTTTGATAAGTGATGTTTTCTTCAAGTTGTGAAAAAGCAATGTGTGTTCTGTTTTCCATTTGTACTGACACTCTGAAAAATAGTTTTGAAAATCCACAGTACTTTGTCAAACAGAACAGAAGACTGGTGGCCTAAACCATTTCCTAAGTGTGAATGACCTAAACCCAAAAATTTACTCAAAAAAAAACTGAGTCGGTGTTTCTTTAGTCCTTTAGCAGGAATACAGAATAAAAAAAAAAAGCTCATAAGTATGTTTGCATGGTAAGGGGGAGGAGAGAGAAATAACAGACTATAGTGGAAGCTTGGAGTGGAGGGGAAGAGTTGAAAGAAAGAGATGGGGAGTTGGCTGATGAAGGAATCTGAACGACCTGGAAGAACGAAAAAGGGAGGGGTGGGAGGGGTTTGTGTTGGAGAACTTGCTGGCGGAGAAGTGCGGGCAAAACGATAACATGGGAGAGGGTAAAGGGATGGGAATGGTGAAGAGTGGTGGTGGGTACCATTACTGAGAATTTGAGAAATCGATGTTCTTTCCATCAGTTTGGAGGCCAGCCGGAAAGACTAGACGGTGTTGTTCTTCCAAACTAAGTGTGGCCTGATCACAACAGTGGAGCAGGACATGGATGGTCATATCGGGATGCGAATGAGAAGTGTTGGCTATTGGTAGACACTTCTCCTGTGAGTTTGCTGTGGCCAGACAGTCCCAGTGTGGCCTCATGTATATTGATGTGTCCCGACGTAGATTGGGAGACGGACTTGCCAAACATCTACGCTCTGCGTGCGAGAACAAGCCATTTTCTGTGAAGATGTATGTCTGGGAAATAGATAAGATTCAAACGAAGCAAAGTCATTGGTAGAGATACAGAAACTGTTCTCTTGAAGAAGAAAATGTCTGTTGTTCTGCATTGAAAGCCTCATCAGTAGAACAGATGCGGAGGAACTCGGTAAAGTGAATATCATTTTTTTTTTGTAAGCGACGGCGTGGGAAAAGTACAGAAAAAAGATAGCTGCCAGTCCGGTAGGTTTACGAAAGTTGTATGTAGAGAGCATTTATCCAGTGATTGGGATAGAACGAAGGCGAAAGGGCAGATTTGTCTGACAGTAATTTACCAATTCGCAATATATATCGACCTCAGTCTCCTCTCTGATTAGGATGAGATTTCTCCTAGTTTGTAGGAGTATTGGTTCATATTCTGTCGTAGTTGCTTCTATCCTTATAGCATGAACATTGATTTCTATATTTCTTCATTCTCCTGTTTCTCTCTTTGTTCTATTCAACTATCCGAATCCAGTCTTGCACATTCTGTTTATTTGCTTGTCACCACTGTCTGGTGACCCTGTTCGTGCCCTTACTCCTGTGGTTCTCTGACATGACCTATCAGCTTTCCTTTTTCAGTCATCACCTAACAGCTGTTCATTTAAGTTTATTTTCTTCATCCCCACCTTCAACTTTGCCTCGTCTAATATATCATCTGTCACATTTCACGCCTTCCCTCACACATTATGTTTATCTGGCCTATTCGTCCTTCTCTTCCGCCTAGTTAAAGTCGACGTCCCAAAGTATTAAATATATTTTTCTCCATAGATGGTAGTCAACCTACTGAGTCCCCCACGAACTTTGCGTGTGTTCGTCTGGATTGCACCATATAAAGAATCTCTTGTGGTCATTTGATAATAAACTGGCCTTAGACCTTAATCTCTTTTCTCTCAAATATGAGAAAATAATACGACCTCTAAGTCCACATGGTATTTAAGAGGTTGTTCTATGTGTCTTGTTCACACGTCGTTGCTACGACGGCTAGAACGCCCAGTGGTTTGCTAACTGACAAAGAAGAGGCGAATTTCGAGTAAGCACATTAAACATTTATCTACGATATAGATTAAGTAATTCTACCAGGCACCTAAATCACCGTAATTTGAACACATTGCGACTCTTAATTGTTAGGTACACTTCAAACTCAAAAGGTGCTTCATAAAGTTTCACTACGTGCATAACTAAACAGCTGAGCATTCAACAGATACTTAGGTTAATGTGCGCATGGGCCCTCCTATATCCGGAGCATCCTTTTCCAATTGTGTTTTAGAATTCTTCGCGACTTCAGTGTGAAGATGAGCCCATAATGAAAAAAAAAAATAAAGCAAGCAAGTATCTTGCTCGTGCTATTCTTATACACCGGAGTGGCCAAGAACCGAACTGCTAGAACGTGCGGGAAAATCGAAGGGAAATATGTGCTGCAAATATCTAATGGATAAATCAATCAACAACCAGCACAGCAAAAGCGGCTTTAAACCGAGAAGTAAACTAAAGTTGCACGTTATATTTTCTGAATAAACTTCAAAAATCCACAGAAGTGATTATCTCATACGAGTTGCAATTGCATTTCACTCGATGCTGGTACACAGCGCATGCGATTGACGTAATCCTAAGCATCATAATGGGACTGTGAGAATTCCATATCAAAACAATACTTAGATACAAGCTTCCAAAATCCATGTTGAAGCCAATTACCTCCTCTGCCTTGAACGCATTGGTCGAGATGTTGGTCGTGGATAATAAAACACAGACATTGGAATTCTTCCAGATAAAGTTTTCCCAACCTGGTTTCCGCAGTTTCCTTGATGAATAGCGTTGCTGCATGGCACCTGTTATATATAGCTGCATGTTTAAAAATGGAATGTTACGGACGAAATTACGAATTATGAATCTGGAAAGGATCAGATCATTAATAGCTTTGAATATGGTCCTCCCGGCATTAGTGTCATTTGAGCATCATATTATGTTTATTCGTTGCATTTATCGTTCGCAGAATCCAACAGCGGTCAAATCATCAGGGTATTGAATTCAGAAAATATACCTCTCTACGTCTGCACTCCAAAGTAATACAGTACAGACTTTTAGGGTACACTTCAAGCGAACTAATGGATTCTTTCTGTGTACTTGTTCCAGTGGCATGGTGTTTCGAAATCTACCAGATTAGATTAAGGATCTTCAATGTGTAGTAAATTAAACTATATGAATCAGTGATCATAATATGATAGAAGTATAACAGTCAATTGAATGTAACTGGAATGTTTTTCCTAATGTTAATTGTATACGTTGTGGTGTGATGGTTGGGAAATAATATCCTGGATTTGTTGTTGTTGTTGTTTATCTTTTTGTAATGAGCTGGATTTGATGACGTTTGGTGAATGAGATAAGTTGCGCTGATTTTGAAGGGGGAAAAGTCGAGTCACATGAGACTATCCACGGGGGTGAAAGACTTCTCGTATGTGGAGCATTTAATGGCTTCTTGAAGTAAAACCCTGATGCTAATTTTATTTTAACATAACGCACATAAAATAGACTGAGCACACAGGTCGAGCGTAGGATACTTCCAGCAATTTAGAATTCTCCCTTGGGTAACTGTTTCGGGGTCCTCACTCTTTGTGACGTTAACAATTACTTTGTCATTTGTCTGATGACTTGAATGTGAAAGTAGAAAAGTATAGACAGGATGTAGAGGTAGGTTGAAAATGACAAATTATTTCAAAGAGAAAAAGAAAGTGAAATAACGAGCATTAAAATATCGCACTTAAATTCTGAGTACAAGGCTATTGAGAGTATTCTCAGTGGTGCAGAGGTACAGAGGAATCTCGGATTCCACGTCAGTAACTATATCATTGCAGCCCCGCAAATGTATTTAAGAAATGATATGGTGTTCTGCCTTTCATTTGACAGGATATTGATTTTAAAATATGTCAGAAGATCCTGTAACTCTAAAAGATCCGGTTACCAAGCACTCTGATAATACTGCTAATTTCGTCCATCTCCTTACGCGCAGAATGACGAAGGTTGAGTGAGAGGGCTCACTATAGTTAACGTGAGACCTTATAGACTAGACAATGCCTTAAGTGGAACTTCTGAGTAAACTAGAGCTTTTGCATTTGGACTGGCACCGGTCAACCGTCAACATAATAGAACTGTGTAAGATTATCAAGATCACAGAAAGTTGTTTCCTTCTCCCTAAGGCAGTCCGAACAAATACAACAATTCTTCCGTTTATGGTGACTGGATGGAAATTTAGCACAGATATCAGAGGAAGTGATTTCTTTATTTTACACACTGACTTGTAGGTGCCTGGAAATCTATTCTGGAGATGGTAGGAGATTCAGGATGATATTTCAGAAACATACTACGATAGAGCTATAATGTCGACCATAAATTCAGGTCTATTGTCGTTGGATGAGGGAATGTTTGCCTCGATAGTTTAGTTGCTCTAAATTAGCAGGCTGAGCAACGTGTGATGAAGGGTCCGCAGTGTGCTTTCCTGTTTGATTTTCTTTGTTTTATGTTACATAAAATGGCGAACGGCAGATAGCACATCGTTGTATTATTTCCTACGACCAATAGTTTTTTTTTCCAAAATGTTGTGCTTTTTTGTCATGTTATGGACAGTATGTTTCCTAGAAAAACTCTTAATACTCCTGCACATGATTTGGAGAAACGCAGTGTCAACTTTTCTAGAGAGATGGTTGCTCGTCAGTCAGCTGCTGACCACCAAATAAACTAACGACCATGACTCAGGAGATGTTCAGGAACGAGGTTCATCAGGCGCTGAAAAACCCTGTCAATATAATTGGGAAATGAACGAAACACTTAATTTCGTTTTGAAAATTTATCAGTAGCATCTCATTATAGAAACTGACCAGGTGGTTTCACATTTCTGAATGTGTAGACGGATTGGTGTTCTATAGTCATTTAGTACGCTTTGCTCCATATTAATATCATCCCAATATCAATAAAAAAAAACAGAACCCTGAACCCCTTGTTATAGTTGCATAATATTTTTCTTTCAGGAAAACGTATGAAAATGCCAGACAATCGGTCAACACAGAAGATTCAAAAGAGGCAAATCCATTTTTCCATGATCTCGGAGAGAAGCAAAATAAGGGACACATTTGTTCTTTAATTTTTCGATAGTTTATTTCTTGAAATGAAATTTGTCTGAATTGTCCGAAACGAATGGTCGTTAATAAAATATCCGTACATATGGTGGGATGTTGATGTTCATTTATTGTAACATTTTAGCTTGGGATATACCATTGTTCGATTCGTGGGGCACCCCAACATTATCTGGGGTGTGCAATAATAGACTCCGCTTTCGGTATGTGACTGAATGACTCTCTCCCTAGTCATAGTGTCCGGGTTGTTTTTGTGTGTGTCGAAATAATGATGTCAGTTGAGACGTTTTTTTTTTAAGTTTTTTTTTTCTCTTCTGTCATCATGGACCAAATGCTGACCACAATATATTTGTTCTAGTTGCAGCTTACGGAAAACCCATTCAGAAATGAAAGACGCTAAAGATGTCAGGATGTTTTTAGCAAGGAGTTTCGATATCAGTGGATGGCGCAAAAAACAAACGAATAGATTCAGCTGAGGACTCAATATTGGGATTTTCAAACCTCAGAGATTAGTGCAGGATTCTCAATCTCTTCTCTGTGGTACTGGCGCTCGCACGTATTTTTGAAAGACCGCTTAATTCACCACGTTGAGATTTTTGTGTATGTCGCTTCCTCCTGTATATCACTGTGCTCTTTGACTTATGGCACAATGGTACAAAGCTGAGTCGCTCACTTGCGGTTTCGAGATCATTAACATGCCTATTTTCTAGTCACGATAGACAGAACCGAAGAAGAGTCCTTTGGCATTATTTTCCTGATCATGACCTTCAGAGGTATGCAGCCAGAACAGAAGCTTTGGATATTCAGCTTGGAGCTGCCGGTAGAGTGTAACGTGTATGTACAAAACCCAAAACAATCGCAGCTTAATGTGCCGACGTGATCAGAACAAGAAGATTGTTGAGGCAGACTCTTGGACACCACGGATTTAGGATCTGAAGGAATTTAAAAAAAGCCTCATTATTACTTTATTGCCGTTCCTTGGAACGGCATTCATAGGAATAGGTGAAGGATTCACACCGGATGGTTTCAAATGAAATTGCTACATGCAAATGCCGGAAAATGTGAAACCTCAGGGGAATTAATAATTAACATGCAAAATATTTGTGAAATCATCTCCCGATGCCAGCACCTGGACGGAAGGTTCATCTCCTGCACTACAGTGCACAATTTTATTTGTTTTCTTTCATGTAGTCAAGGGAAAGATGAATGGGGAAACTGATTGAACGATATATATGTTTACAACACTGATGCACTCTGTAGAAATATGCTGCTCATGCATTTACCAGATTAACAACCATAAGAAGGGAGTGATTTTCCACGTTTCTGATGAGGACCTGTGGGACTAACAATACACGTTGTTAAATATAGTACACCCCGAGGTAAAACTTTCTAACCATTCGATGCAACACGGACGTTATGCTGACGGATCACAGAAGTCTAGGAAGCATGTATGGAAAATAATAAATTTGCTTAATTTCGGACAGAGACACTTCATCGGGACATTTACAAATGTTTCCTGGCTAGCGAAATCGTCGAACATTGTGGGTGTGTTGCTTGTACTTACATTATCTGCAGATTTTCTGTTGTTTCCCCATTCGCTGTGCCAGTTTCTGCTCCACTTTATTTACAGTTCAGTCTTTTCGAATGTTTTATTTTTGTCTTGACACTGTTTGTTGTACTTTTACTGCTTGTGGTATATATCTGTCGTCAGAAAATTTTCGCACGCAGTCTCCACGACTTATTCGTAACTGACCGTCTCCACTGACTGATTGCGTGTATAATTTGTACATGATACAGATTAACTTTCTCAATATTAGAACATACTGTTTCTGTAGACCTGCCATATTTACAACATCACAGTGAAGTTCCGGCAAACATGATAGCGCTATGTGCAGACCCAAGATCAGCATTTCTCCTGCTATCCCCAATACCACTCGCTGGCAAAAGAAATAGCCGCTCTGTATATGCATTGACTTTAATTGTGTCTTTCCTTAGACGACGTCATGCCTGGCAAAATATCCGCGTTATTTTTCATCAAGCTAAACCTTATAGCTTCTATTTACGAAACTTCAATCGACATTATTATCTTCAGGAAAACTGCCCTTGCAACCACCTTGATGAAATAGCTTTATACATTTGGTCTGTTCACATACTTACCGACTGTGACAGTGGCGGTTATCTCTGGCCCATCGTTATAGCAAACATAGTAGTGACACCTTGATCCGACATTAGTTTCACTGGTAACACATCGTCCTCAATTCAGTCTAATCAGCACACATTATTGGACTGTGTACACATATTCCAGACTTTGAAAACATAAACAACAACATTCGGTGTTCCACAAATCCGTGTGAAGTTACCTGCGAAAAAGAAAACTCTGTAAAATTGCCGCATCATACTTTCCACGTCGTTACTTCCCTAAACTGAGACAAATGTCAAAGTAAAATTCCTGAAAGGGGCGAAGTACAATCGATTTCACCAGATCCCAACGTGAAAGTAATCCGACATTTGATTCTATTTTCCCATTCCAGAATATGTACTTCATTGGTGCCAAAAGTGTTTCTCCGAGTACTCTTCGTTTTGTTCCACCAAGAATCCACAGTGATGTATGTCAGAGTCAAATCGCACAACAGGAATTGGCTGGCGATTACGGCTTCATTACTGCTTTTCCAGCTTCCATGCTAGCGGAACAGCGTCCCAACTGAAGAAAACGATTGGGAATGGGGAGGTAATTATAGGTTGCTGTTCACTACATTTTTCACTGCTACCGTGCGAATTCAGAAGGGAATGGAACTAGAGCATGAACACTTCCAGTCCCATTAAAAACTACACTACAGGGAACACAGGCGAAGTTCCTCGTTGAAGTACCAGCAGATTAACTCTGCTGCTTAATCTGTTAATGTTATAGAATACAGGTAGTATTTGTGTATTTGAGGGAATCCATTTTCCAAGCTCTGTGTATATTCATATTTATATTCAATTTTACTGTTATAGGTGGTTCTGTCCTTAAGTACAAAAATTATAATTTTCAGGGTATTGTCATTTCTACGTTATTTTCCTTTGTGACAAATTTTCCTCCTCTGGAGATACGCCCCATTCCCATTTCAGGATGTGTCAGTTTGAAGAATTTTCCCGTTAAGAGATTATTCCACCGATTAGCATGGAATCTGCATGTGATAGTGAGTGACTGACATACATTTGTCGTCACTGCTGTCGGGCTGTGGTTCACGTACTGGGTGAAGAAGACTGGAAATAAAGAATATGGGGACGAGAAGCGTAATTAGATGTGAAAAGCTCTAGATGTCTAATACAATGACTGCATGAAATTCCGAATCTACTTGCTCAGATTTATATTGAACGTCATATTGCTGAAAATTGTGAATGGTACTCACGACAAAGCAGAGGTACAGCGTGACATTCAAGAGAAAGTGCATCTTTTCCTCTCCGGGTGTCAGAAGGTTTGTATTAAGGAACATTATGCTGTTGTGGTACGTTATTCCTCAGAACTTGGCCGAGACGCCTATGCTGGTTGCTGTACCAGATGTATATTTCTTCCGAGTTGTTTCCAATTTACGTTTTGTGCGTGAAAGTTTCAGGTTAATGAACATTAGCTATCGTTCTGTTTCCACGCAATTTCTTTGCAACGGATGTGAAAACTCCTCCCTGACTGTTTAACGACACATGGCGTAACGTCTCGCCGTTTGAATAAACATTTAAAGACGGGAAAATGAAATTACATAATTTACAAGTACCAGAGTGAAAAGAGGTCTTGACAGGATAATTCTGAGTATACCAGGTGAATTAAAATATCCGCAGACATTCTCCAGATGTATCTAGGGATAGAGTAATATAGTTAGATACAGGTGTCAGAAATGCAACTAGTGATTTGGGAGACCTTGTGGAAGATGGAGGGAAAGTTGATGAAATTTATGCAACCAATAAAGCTACAGGAAGCAACCCCAGTGCAGTCGGTCATGTAGCACAGAACGGGTTAGGGAAAGTTGGAACGGTAATTGTGTTTGGTATGGACAAAGACTACTCTACGTAGGTGACAAATGTGTAAGCATAGCTGGGGAAGGGGCGGGTGAGTCGGAGGGCGATGCATGCGGCTTGCTATGGCTACACCCTGGATTTGGAGGAAGTAGGAGGAGCCGAAAGAAAATATAGTGGGTTTGAGAATCAGCTCCTCAATGTTCTTCGGCTTCCTGCTCTTTATTTACAAGATAATATGTGCGATACGCTTAGATAACAGTCTCGCTAATTTCGTCGGAAGTTTTTTTCTCTCTATACACTCAACAACAATACTTGCAAAGACTGATTCTAGAAAATGTCATTCATCTGTGGCTGCTATGACATGCAGATTATCCGATGTACTTCTGCACTGGTCCGAGTACATTGCCGGTCATCCTTAATTACACACATTGCTGATGGACTATGAACCAAGGTAGAAAGCAGTCATTACTAATTCAGTGCGCGTTGACAGTGCTGATTAACAGTGAGTGTGCGGATGAATTTGAAAATTTATTTCAAGATATATTGAAAGAAGTCATGCAGCATAGTTTCAAAAAGAAACGAAACAGCCAGTCTGACACTTTATTCGGAGTTCGTTATTCCATCAGACAGAGCTATTTCTGCATTGTGGTTTCGTCGGGTGTATTTTTGTAATACGGAATGCAATGCTTTCGTGATACCAGTTTTTAATATGGAAACGTAAAGGTAATTTTATGAGATCGTTGAACAGTGTTTCATTCCAACTTTTCACATCTATAAGGTGCCTACCGGTATCTAATGCACAAGTTTATCAACGATTTTTTTAATCTTAATATATGTAGGATTAAGGTAAACGTGATGGAGCAATAGTTTCTTGCATATTATGTGTGTCCGTGTGTTGTTATATGCATGTGTGGGTGTCCGTGCATGCATTACATTGTGTTCTGCAGTCTCTCAATGCTCACTTACTATAATATGTGCAGATATATGAACAAGTATAAATGTTAAATCGGTGCCTATGTCGGAAAGAATGTGCACGTCCTGTGATTCTAAAACAGATCGTCTTTTGCTCGAATTATAGCAGTAGTTACCAGATGTGGCTATTACCATTTAGCGCTGCAGTGGCAAAGGTAGAGCAAATGGGACGTGGAACACATGATACGTAATTTGGTTACGACCAAAAGACCATACGTCAAAGGACGGAAATTATGCTATTTGCCTAATCGAGTCTGCACCGCCAATCAATCATAGCTGATCCTTTTTAATCCTGCGCAACCCCATTTCACGGCCTTCTCCACGATAACGTTCCATGCTATGTTCAATCGAGAACCGATCAATCTCTGCCTTAATTAGACCCAACAACCTGGCTTCTGCAGCTGCATGTGGCAACACATTCCACAAATTCATCACTTTCTGGATGAAAATGTTTTTGTTTTGTTTTTTTTTTGTTTCGCATCACTGTTTTGGATTCCCGCTTGTCCTAGACTCTCCCACCATGGGAAAACTCCTTTCCACATGTACTCTGTTTAGGCCATTCAACATTCGAAAGTATTCAATGAGATCTCCACTCATCTTTCTAAATTTCGGCGAGTACAGACCCAGACCCATCAAAAATTCCACTTACGCTAACCCTTTCATCCTTGGAATTATCCTTGAGAACTTCCTGTGGACTGTCTCCAATGCCAGCACATGTATTCTAAGATGTACAGAAAAAGAAACTATTCAGAATACGCAAAGTGAGGCTTCAGCAGTGCCTTGTACAACTTCAGAATTACATACTTGATCATGTATTTTAAACATTTGATTTGAATGCTAACACTGTATTTTCTTTCCTCAACACCGACTCATATTCTAAGTTAACCTTTAGGGTGTTTTGCACAAGATTGCCGTAGTCCCTTTGCATTTCAGATTTTTTGGGTTTCTCCCATTGTAGAAAATAGTCGACAGATTCATTGCTACTACCAATGTGCATGTCTATGCATTTTCCGGCATTATATTCCATTTGCCATTTCTTTCCCGTTCTCCTACTGTTTCTAAGTCCTTCTGCATCTTACCTCTTTCCTCAACAGTGCCAGCCCTCCATCAATCTTCGTATCATCTGCAAACTGAGCACAAAGACATCTCTTTAATCATTTAAAACATTTATATACTGCATAAAAAGAAATGTTCTCCATACCACTACTAATTAGCAGCGATCCGGACAAGCGTCCATTTATCCCGATTGCCTCCTTCCAATCAGTCTATGCTCTGAAAATGTTAGTAAATTTCCTGTAATACTACGGGTTCTTAACTTGCGAAGCAGCCTCATGTATGGCACCATGTCAAAGGCCGTCTGAAAGTACAAATATACAACATCTACTACGCCCCCTCTATATCTCCTACATGTAATCCCCTCAAATAATTTCAACAGGTTTTTTTCAGGCAAGTTTTTCCCTGAAGGAAATCATGCTGACTTCCTCCTATCTTGTCCAGTGTAACCAAGTACTCCATCACCTCAGCCTTTAGAATTGGCTCTAACATTTTCCCAACCGCAGAGTTAAGGCTAACATCTCTATCGGTTCATTGCTTCTAACTTACACCTCCCTTAATGAGTGCCGTGACATTTGTAATTTGCATTCCTCTGCAACCACGCCGGCGTTCAATGATGTTTGAAAGATTATTGCTAATGGGGCCAAATTCTGTAACGCTACCTTTTTTAGAACCCTAGTGTGCAGTTTATCTGGACCGGAGACTGTTGTACCTGTAGGTCTTTCAGCTTTTTGAGCAACGTATCCGTTGTCATAGTAACTGCACCCACGTCTCTTCCTGCACGCACTGTAATATCGTGTACACTGTTCCTTTCTGACACAGTAAAGAATAATGCCAACTCCTCATTCAGGTCATCCAACATTTCCTTGTCGCGCTTAATTATTTCTCCTGCCTCATTTTCTAGCGGTCCTATATACACTCAGAGCTCCCTTTTATTATTTTTTTCGCCTTACATGAAAATACTTTTACTATCCACTTTGATATTATCTGGAAAGTAGAAGAATGCAGCGTGACCTCATCCAAACCTATCTAATGATGGAAAACCTTGACACAGTGGATATGGAGACGGGGATTCCAATGATGGGAAAATCTGAGACCAGGAAACACAGCGTCATAACAGAGGGGTGTTCTTTTGCAATGGGCATGAGGAGGACATTAGTTATCCAGAAATTGGTGAATTAAAGGATTTATTTGCCACAGGCAGCTATGTAGGTCAGTTCTATGTATATTTAAGTCAAGTGAAGAGATAGAAAACGAATCTAGGACTTGGCTCATCCTTCAGTCTAACGAGTAATACACCATCACGACTGATCAACCTAAAGCAAACATTCAGAACCGAAACATATTGGATATGCAGCTTGACTTAGAAAATGGAATAACATTAAGCATTCAGTTTAAAAGAATATTCTTGTGTACGCATTATCTATGAACAGGAATTTATATCAAGCCAGTGAAGTGGAGAACATTTTAAAACTCTCCAGTACCTGAAGAGTTTTTTTTTTGTACTCTGTTTTTATTATCGTCATGGCGAACACCTTTGCCCTATTTTGTCTACCAGACTGAGAAGGGAATGTAGTGCAGAGCTTCAAAGCATAGTCTTTTTTCCACGTTTTTAGGATCGAACTCATCATCTGTCTTGATTTCGGATGCGTTCTGTGTGACAGTGTAGGTGAATCCGATGATACAATTACCGACTATATCTAACAGACGTGCTGTCACTAAGTGAAGTTTAAAATAAGTGTTGTGTACCGAAAAGGTATTAGAATCCGAAGAGAGTAAATAGACTCTTCAGGGAGTGTCTGGTTAAAAAGGATTAATATTGTTAATCTGGTGGTAAGTATAGTGAACTTCGTTATTCGAATTCTCCCATATAGCCGAACGAAATATAAGATGGGCGAAACAGAGTCTCGCCGATGGTGCTGTAGCACGTAACTCAAAGGTATCGTTTATTTTTTTTTGCGATCTTCAAAAGCAGAAAAACTACGTGCAAAATGATATTGAAGACCAGTCAGTGTGCATCAGTGCTCATATGGATCGAACGCCGAGTTATCCAGTCTGTTTGCATCAGTGCGCTGAGAACACATATGTAGTGATTCACCACTACCCCAAGAATATTACTGTACCAATGTCGCAGTACCTCTGGACACTTCGGTTCTGTCTGTGCTTCTTCAACAGAGACCGCGAAATCGTTCTCTGCTATAATATTCCATAAGTAATAAGAGAGGGACACATTAGATACTTCCCGCGTTTATTCTTTTGTGCAGCAATCTGCCTTCTACTGAAATTATAGTTTGTTTAGTCAATGCTACAAAGTAAAGTTAAATTGATACCAGGCATATTGGAGTTACAACAATGTTTGCCATATCATCCCAGAGACGCTGATTCTGTAGGATATTTTTTCATGCAACCAACTCAATATTTGTGGTTCTTAGTTCATTATTTTCTTTCCACAACGGACACAGCAGGGTCTGTGCGAAAAAAGAAAACTCTTCTGCCCTCCGGCGCAGAGAGCTGGTCGTTTGAGGTGAAGAATTTGGCTGTTTTTTCTGAAATCTAAACGGTTATGTTACCGACAATGTGAACACTGCCTTTGCTGCATTAGCTCTACACAGCTTTTTTTTTAAGGTATCTCCATACCCAAACAAATGCGGCAACTTTTAAAAACGCTGAATAGGTCGTGAAGCTTTAGAGGGATAGACAACAGTGGTAGAGTTTCAATCTTATATATGTTGTTCTCTTCACAGACGCTGCACCATCTGTTGACAATTTTGATGTTTATTCTTGTTTTTAAAATTTAACCTTCTCGTTATCTATTCCTTGTTTCTATTCGCTTTCATTTGCCAATGTTATTTGGAAAATCAATTCATCAATTAACATCGTTGACAACCTCTAATGAAATGACATAACGAAAACATTACCTAGAGCTATTTCCATACATGTGACTAAACCATTTTTCAAAATTTAAAGTGCATTTATGATCTAAGTATGCATATATTATACAAACCCTGATATTCATCGTCCTGCAGGCAGCCACGAAACAATAACAGATTTAAAGAAATGCAAAACGAAGACTATCAAACACCCTACGAGCAAAAAAATAAGTGCATTTCTCGCAAGCGGATAACGAACAAATAGTACGGAGAAGATTAAACAACAAACCTAGTATCTTTGAACTGTCCACAAGGACCAAACACCGACTCTTCCGTTCAACGCCATGCCGACGTGTGGCAGAGCGGAAACGCCTCTTTGGAATGGCGCAAATACTTTACAAGGGTAAGCAGAACACATCGAACATAGACAACAGAGTCCACTGAGTGAGTCGATACCCACGGAAAGCGGTCAGTGTTGACGACATTAAAGACAAAACAACATGGTAGTCTTAAAAGGAGTCCAATGACAGTAGATGTCGAGGGCGTCAAATGTTGCAGCGTGGGTCTCAAGACCTATACACCATGCGCCTGTACAGCGAGTGAGAGATCGGTGCAACGAAGATAGACGACTCTCAACACCGGTTCCTTTTGCCAACTCGTCCTCGTGTATTTTAATCTTTACTCACAGTACTGAAGCCAAACATGGATTCGAATTCCACAATTATGAATCGATATATGTCCAGGGCACAAACTTTCTCAGAGCAAAACCTCTGGATCGTTTAATCGGCTCAAAAATACAAGCAACGTTGGAGCTCCCAGGCATCAATCGATCGCAGTTGAGAAGAAGTATGTTTTAAATTGGGAAAAATTTAACTGTTTCGTGAGCACTCTGCGGCATGCCGCTTTTGTTCGTTGGCGGCAATATAATAGTTTACATTGTTTGTTAGTACCATTTCGCCTACTTAAGATAAGGAACAGGGACTTGAGTACGCGACATTATCCCCACAAGCAATTATACATTCTGGATATTAAAATCTGACCGCTGAAAGACATGATAAAGATTAATTTAACATAAGTTCTCCAGTGGATGCACACATCTAATGAGTTAATTAGGATGACATTTTCACCAAAGTGTAATATACCATGTATATTTCAGATACTATGTATATAAAGGATACCCGGCATCCTTTGGGGCAGCTGTCGTGGCGGGGAAGATTGCAAAGTGCATTGGGGACAATTTAAATTAAAATTGTTGGAGGTTGGAAAGCAAACGAATGAGACAGAGGAAGAGACGGTTGGCTCACAAATAGAGAAAGCTTGGAGGCAAAGCGAGGGGGCGATAGGCAGTTGATAAAGAAGAGACTCGCTCAGAAAGCTGGTTTGAGATGTGTATATTTTAATGGGAGGAGTATTATGAGCAAGGCGAATGAGCTTACAGCGTGGATCAGTACTTGGAGCTATGATGCTGTGGCCAATACAGAGACCTACATGGCTCAGGGGCTAGGTAATGGTTACATTAAGTGCCAGGATTTATATGTGTCAGAAAGGACAGGGAGGGAGGCAAGAGATGGGGGCGTGGCACTGTTGATCAGTGATAGTGTCATGGATGCACACAAGGAGGGAGTCAGGGAGTATTTGGCTACAGATTCTCTGTCGGTGGAAGTTTGGAACAAGAAGGAGTAAATGACTATTGGGTGTTTTTTTTTAGACCACCCGATAGTAACAGGGGCATTGAGGAGCAGATTGGGAGACAGATTCCGCAAAGTTGTAATAATAACAGGATTGTTGTGGAATGAGATTTTAATTGCAGAAGTATCGATGGGCATCGCCGTAGAGCGAGGGATTCTCATGGGGTGGAGTTTGTTAGGTATGTTCAGGATGGTTTTGTTGACACATTATGTAGAAAAAGCCTACAATAAGAGAGGCTGTACATGATCAGGTATTAGGAAGTCAGCCTCGTCAGGTGTCAGATCTATCATTGGGAGAGCATCTTGAAGATACTGATCACAATTCTATTTCCTTTACGTTAGCTATTGAGAGGGATAGGAATAGACAATTTAGGAAAGCATTTAATATGGAATAAGAGGGAAAATGAGGCTATCAGGCAGGATCTTGGAAGTATGAATTGGAACCAGATTTTCTCACGGAATCGTACAGAAGAAATCGGGCAGATGTTCAGGGGATATTTACGTGGGGTTCTGCGTAGATAAATTCCAATGAGACTGGGAAAGGAGTGCAGGGTACATGAACCGTGGTGTACAAGGGCAGTTGTAAATCAGGTCAAGAAGAAAAGAAGAAAAGGTTCGAAATGTTAGGTAATGATAGAGGTACAGAATATGATAACGTTAGCATTTAGGAGCTAAAGGATGAAATTAGGAGTAACAGAAGGGGCTATGAGAATATGTTGGCGGACTTCTATAAATATGTGAAGAACAGGAGGATAAGACGTGACTGAATGGGACGAATCAAGAGTGACAGTTGAAAAGTGTGTATGAAACGAAATGTATTTAATGAATTTAAAGTGACTTGACTTGAATGCTTTGATTCAGTTTTCACTTCGGAAAAGGGTCTTGGTGATTCTCTGGATGCCGTACAGCGAATTAAAAAGCTTGAGCATGTAGATATTAAGGAATAGCATGTACTGGAGCATTTGGAAAACATGAATTTGGATAAGTTACCTGGACCGGACGAGTTGGACCACAGTCTACACTGGAAAAGAGGGAGCAGATTACTGAGCCTCTGACGATGAACTTTGCATCATTTATCTGGACGGTAGAGGTTGAAGAGGTCTGGTGAGTTACGGATGTTCTTCCTTATTCAAGAGAGGGAGCAGATTTAGCCGAGCAAAATTATAGATCAGCGAGTCTTCCTTCAGTGGATGTTAAGTTGATGGAGAAGATCCTGAAAGGCAGGAATTACGAAATTTTCGAGAGGCATGATATGATTAGGAATCGTCAGCATGGTTCCGTCAAAGGCAGGCCATGCCTTAGGAGCCTGATTTAATCATTTGACGTTGTGATTGAGCACATTGATGGAAGCAGAGCAGTAGATGTACTGTACATTCACGATAAAAGCACTCCGACAATGTATAAAAAAACTTTTTTTTATATTGTAGGACAGAGACCGATGAAATATAATCGAACACATTGCAAAACAAAATATTTCATAGTGAAATTTTACATAAAATAATCGACGGAGATCTTAAAAAAGAAAGTGGAGATTTTCATATATCGAGAAGATATGGTGATTGTAAGGATTGTCAACGATCATATGCTCCGAATATCATAATTCACTCTCGTTATTCAAAGGTAATTTTGTAAATTGTTCGCTCCAGTGATAATATGATATGTTTGTTTCTTTAATCAGAGCTCTTTCCTAACGGTTTCCAGGTCTGCAGTATACCGTTTACAAATACGGAAGAGTTCTCCTTGTTAAGAACAAAAGTTGAAGAACCGTGTTTTGAATGTAGAGGGTCAGAAATTGGCTAGACTAATTCAAGCAAACTGGAAAGCGACAGTACCTCATATAACTAAATCTTGTATTGTGGTTGACAGAAGAGCAGTTTGGAGTACACAACACGCCAGCCATTGAATTAAATAGGGTACGGCAATATAAGTCAATGCAAATAAACCAGTTGGCTATATATATTAGGTACACTATGTTCCTAATAATTAGCTAGTGAGCTTATAATTGTTAGAGTCATTATTTATTGTCCAGAGCATCGAACGGAACTTGCTACAGCTGAATGAGTAGACATTACTAGGGCGAAGAGAATACATTGAAAGCTTACTTTCAGTACAATAATCTTCGGAGCGTTTTCCCTCATCTCGCCCTGATTCTTCGTTTCCGAATTCTCTACTTCACTTTCCATTCCTTCTTCCGACATTTGAAAAGCAAAATAAGAAAAAAAATGAGCAATATACCATTGTTTTGCATGCTAAAATGTACTCTTTGCGATTAAAAAATGAGATCTAATTACAATACACAAGCGAGCGATCTATGTGAGACTCCACTACTGAGCAGTGACGAATTTTGCTTCATGATCAAGAGCAGATACAGAATCAACTGCCGGCGTGTGATTCTTCCAGTTGTAAACCTGCATATAATGGGGTTAACAGGGGCTACCTTTGAAGATGTTCTACTTTCTGTAGAGTTATTTATTTGTGACAATTGACTATATCGCACTTCAGTTCATATTAGATAGATAGATAGATAGATAGATAGATAGATAGATAGATAGATAGATAGATAGATAGATAGATAGATAGATAGATAGATAGATACTTTATTCATCCCCATGGGGAAATTCAACTTTTTTCCAATGTCCCATACACTTGTTGTAGCAAAACTAATTACATACAATACTTAACTCAGTAAAAAATATGATATGCATCTAAATCACTATCTCAAAAAGCATTAATAATAGCTTTTAAAAAGTTCTTAAGTCCTGGCGGTAGAATTGTAAAGCCTAATGGCATTGGGGAGTATTGACCTCTTCATCCTGTCTGAGGAGCATTGCATCGATAGTAACCTGTCGCTGAAACTGCTTCTCTGTCTCTGGATGGTGCTATGTAGAGGATGTTCAGAGTTATCCATAATTGACCGTAGCCTACTCAGCGCCCTTCGCTCAGCTACCGATGTTAAACTCTCCAGTACTTTGCCCACGACAGAGCCCGCCTTCCTTACCAGCTTATTAAGACGTGAGGCGTCCCTCTTCTTAATGCTTCCTCCCCAACACGCCACCACAAAGAAGAGGGCGCTCTCCACAACTGACCTATAGAACATCTTCAGCATCTCACTACAGACATTGAATGACGCCAACCTTCTAAGGAAGTACAGTCGACTCTGTGCCTTCCTGCACAAGGCATCTGTGTTGGCAGTCCAGTCTAGCTTCTCGTCTAACTGAACTCCCAGATACTTGTAGGTCTTAACCTGCTCCACACATTCTCCATTAATGATCTCTGGCTCCATATGAGGCCTAGATCTCCTAAAGTCCACGACCATCTCCTTGGTCTTGGTGATATTGAGACGCAGGTAGTTTGAGTTGCACCAAATCACAAAGTCCTGTATCAGTTTCCTATACTCCTCCTCCTGTCCATTCCTGACACACCCCACTATGGCCGTGTCATCAGCGAACTTCTGCACATGGCAGGACTCCGAGTTATATTGGAAGTCTGATGTGTACAAGGTGAACAGGACCGGAGAGAGTACGGTTCCCTGCGGCGCCCCTGTGCTGCTGACCACCATGTCAGACCTACAGTCTCCCAACCGCACATACTGAGGTCTATCAGTCAAGTAGTCCACTATCCAATCCACCATGTGAGAGTCTACTCCCATCTCCGTTAGTTTGTGCCTTAAGATCTTCGGCTGGATGGTGTTAAAGGCACTAGAGAAGTCAAGGAATGTAATCCTCACAGCACAACTGACCCCCTCTAGGTGAGAGAGTGATTTGTGCAGCAAATACGTGATAGCATCCTTCACTCCCACCTTCTCCTTATACGCAAACTGAAGAGGATCCTGGGCGTGCCTGGTTTGTGGCCTCAGATTCTGTATTATCAGCCGCTCCATGGTCTTCATCACGTGCGACGTCAAGGCAACAGGTCTGAAGTCATTCAACTCCTTTGGTTGTGGTTTCTTCGGTACCGGGACAATACAGGATGTTTTCCACTGTCTGGGTTCTCTTCTCTGCTCCAGGCTCATGTTGAAGATGCGCTGTAGTGGTTTTCCCAGCTCAGTCGCACAGGCCCTCAGTAATTGTGGGGAAACTCCATCCGGTCCAGCCGCCTTGCTGGTACAGATCTTCCTCAGTTGACCTTCCACCTGTGCAGCCGTAATCCTGGGCGTGGGCAAGGTCTCCTGTGAGTGGCTATTTTCCTGTGAGGGAAGTAAGCCTGGTGTGGATTTCTGCGGTGAGGATGAGATTGAGCTGTCGAACCTGTTGAAGAAGTTGTTCAGCTGGTTCGCTTTCTCCACATCTCCACTTATGCTCGCCCCCCGCTTTGCACCGCATCCGGTGATGATCTTCATCTCATCCCACACCCCCTTCATGCTTTTTTTTCTGTAGCTTTTGTTCTAGCTTCCTCCTATACTGCTCCTTTGCCCACCTTATCTGTACTCTGAGTTCCTTCTGAACTCTTTTAAGCTCCAACCGATCACCATCTTTAAAGGCCCTCTTCTTCTGGTTTAGGAGGCCTTTGATGTGACTAGTGATCCAGGGCTTATTATTGGGATAGCAGCGAACAGTTCTAACAGGGACAACTGCATCCACACAAAAGTTAATATAAGTTAATAGTTAATATTACTAAGACACAAGGCAATAGAATTTTAAACGCAGCTATGCGGTAAACAGGACAAAGGTGCAAGCCATCGCTTCCTACAGTGCAACCTGAGTTCGTAGTCCGGAGATTCACTGATGGCATCCGTTGTCATGTCAGAATATGTGCTGGTCAAATTTTCTGACGCCATTCTACAATCGAAGAAGAATCATCTATTCATAATTGTAACTTTTTGAAATGGCCATGTCTTACTGGGCAGTAGAATTTACCATGCGCAGTGTTACTGCACAGCGGACTGTTGTCTTGTTCAATAATTGCATATAATCCAATCGAAACTGAAACATTTTAGTTTGATATTGGCAGCCGAAAATAATAAGGGACATTGTTTATTCTAAAGTGTGTGATTAATCGTAACTGATCATTAGTTATTTATTTTTCCAGTGCACATTACCACAGGCTTAATAACTGTGGAATTCAATTCTCAGAAATAAGATGCAGTATAGAAAATTATCGAGGCAGTTCATTCATAAGTGCATGAAAAGTTGAATCTAACCAGCAATATAAAAATGCGTTGTGTGCTTTATCTCATCACCCTATTTTTCTGTATTTCTGCATTCCCTCCTTCATATCTACTTCATATTTTCGGAGTTTAATAATTAAAATAGTAACAAAGCGGCAATATAGAACACACATAATGCTGGAGAACTCAGCAAATTAGGTGGCATCTTTGGAAAAGTGTACAGCCGGCTCTTCTCAGCAGCACCGGAAAATAGATGAGTCAGAAAAGAAAGTAGGGGATGGGATGCGGATAGAACAGTCGCAAGGTTCTCAAATCGAGTGTTGGCGGGGGAGGGGAGGAGGTGGTGGTGTGCAGAGTCTGAAATAAAGAACTGGGAAGTTGATTGGTGAAACAGATGCTGGACTGGAGAAGAGAGTACCAGAAAGGAGAGGACAACCTGCCCGGGAATAAATAAAGGTGGGAGGGGGACCACAGTGAGGTGATAGGCAGGTAAGGAGATAAAGTGACAGAGGGATCTGGAAATGGTGAGTGATGAAGATCGCTTGGAGGCATTGCCAGATGTTCAAAAAATCGATGTTCATGCAGCCAGTTTGCAGGTCTGCCAGACGGATAATAAGGTATTGCTGCTCCTGCAAACTCAGTGTTCCTTCAGATAAACAGTTGTGGACGCCATGTCCTGCCATTTTCTGAATGGGAATGGGAAGTGAATTTAAAATGAGTGGCAGCTGGGAGATCTTATTTTTTTACTTGCAGATGGAGCCAAGCTTCCCAGTAAACCACTCTCTCAATCTGCGTTGCATCTCAGCGATATAGGAGCCAACACCAGGAACACCGGATATAGTAAATGACCCCAACAGACTGACAGCTAAAGTGTTACTTCAGCTGGCAGTATCGTATGGGGTCCTGGATGGTAGTGAGAAACTAGTTGTTGCGTCAGTTGTAGCAGTTGTTCCCATTGCAAGGATAAGTATCATAAGGGAGATCAGTGGGTAGGGACGAAATTGCAAGGGCATTGCGGAGGGAGCGATTTGCAGAAAGCAGTAAGTGAGGAGAGTGGAGATATGCTTGGTAGTGTGATCCCGCTGGAGATCAGGATTACTACGGAGCATTATGTTGTGGATAGAAACCTTTGGCGTGGTTGGTGTGGAAAAGAGGAACACGTTACTGGACGGGTGGGGGGGGGAGGGATGATGGGCTCAAAACAGATCTACGCAAAATGGAAAAGATGCAGTTGAGCGTAGCTTTCAAGTTGGGGGAAGGGAAGTCCCTACTTAGTTCTAGATATCTCTTTATTTCCGAAATAAAACCCCTGCAACATCTTGCATGGGATGAAAAGCAGCCAGATGACTTGGTAGATATTGATAGACATAACATGGGGATGTTTTGAAATAATATATTTAGAAGGTTCGGTATAATGATGAGAAGAATGAACTCCAGGGTAGTAATTTCTGGACTGCCGCATGTGCTACCCGCCAGCAAGGGTAGAAGAAGGACGTTTCGGTAAAATATTCAGTGGCTGAAAAGCTGTTGCAGGAAAAAGGCCCTCAGCATTATTGGGATATCTTCTGGGGAATGCATGACGTGTACATATGTGACGGGTTGCACCTGAATACCAGGGGGGACATATTTCCACGGGCAGTTCTGCTAGAGCACTTTGGGAGTTTGTAAATTAATTTAGAAGTTGGGTAGGAACCACAGTGTAGGGACTCAGGATAGGACAGACGGTTAAAAAAAACACAAATATGGCGTGCAGTCAGACTTTCAGGAAGGGCGGTAGATAATGGGACAGAATTGCAGCCAGTATGGTGAGTATTATTGTTTTAGGCATGCAGAATTAAAAAAGGGTAGATGTACAGTACTGAATGATTCATATCTCAATACATGGAGTCCAAAAAATTATGTCGATAATTATATTGCACTATTACAGAGAGAGAGGTATGATGTTGTGGCCATCACTGAATCGTGTCAGGAGATTGTTGCAGTTGGCAGCTGGATGTCCACGATTACTCATTCTACCAAAGGGATACGGTAAATAAAAAAAAAGAAATGTGACTTAAGTTTAGAAGATGTTGAATCTGGGCATGGTTATGGCATTGGCTGATTGGTCGGTGACAGCGAGTAGGGATAATTTTTTTTTTTTTTTGGTTGGCTACATGACTAGTGGTGTGACGCAGGGGTCAGTGTAAGAACCGCTTCTCTTATGTTGTGCATTAATGATTTATTTGATTGAACAGACGGTATTATTGTCAATTTTGCAGATTGGTGTAGGGGCAGGTCGTGTTGAGGAAACAAGCGATAGAATAGCTGAAATTGTTGGCACGTTCGCAGATTAGTGTAGTGACAGGTCGTGTTGACGAAAAATGTAGGCTGCAGAAGAACTTGGACAGAATAGAAGATTAGGCAAGATAGCGGCAAATGAAATACAATGATGTAGAATGCATTGTGAAGTACTTTCGTTGTATAAATACGTGTACAAACCTAGAAGCTGGAGTACAATCTACAAATCTGAGACGGAAAGGGACCTGACTGTTTGCTGATTTCCAGGGTCCTAGGAATGTGAAGCAAGGGCCAATTAAACCTCTCTGGCTGGGGATCACCCTGCGGGGTGAAGGGCGTGGTCCTCACCTTCTGGACTCCAACACTGCCCTGTGACTCATGGATGAGTTTGCTGTAGAAATCCCGTCCCTGATCACTATGTGTCTGCCTGGGAAATCCATAATAAATGAAACACATCACCCTTAACAATCTTCCCACCGTAGATGCCCTCTGGTCCTCGGTAGGGAAAACCCTGGCTATATCCGGTATAAAGGTCTGGCATCGGGTCATATTGATAGGAAATCCTTACCCACCAGATCCAGAGGGTCCACACCCTGCAGGTGGGACAAGGAAACTGCCGGCGTAGGCATGCTTCCGCTGTATGCATCGAATGCATGACATGCAGTAACCGTCGACCTCCAACTTCATTAGAGACCAGTAAAACCGGTCGCTGAGCAATCCACAGGTCATTTTCAACCCCAAATGCCCAAAACCAGAATGAAGTGATTTCAGTATCATTCTGCAATAGTTATTGTTCATTACCGTTTGTTCTTCAGCTCCAACCGAGGTCGTTCTCGTAGTCATGGAGGCACCGACGCATGTTTCGTCATCTTGGCCTGAGACCTCTCTCCCTTTCTGACCACCGCCCAATCGGTACCAATGCCCGAATCATCTCGCTGAGCCACAGGCACTTCCCCGGAACAAAATTCTTGCAGCTGCTTTGTCATCAGAGCAGTCAAGTTACAATAAGCTTGGGGGATGGCGTCATGAGAAGCCTCCAGTTGATCCACCACTTGCTCCTGCCTCTCCTTTTCCTCGGTCCTCACGGTAATGGTAAGCTGACATAGGGCCTTCATCCACGAGGCAGGAACGCTCTCCTACTCAGCGTCCCAGATCAGTCCCTCAGGCGCCGTCAGAACAAAGCATCACCATCAACACTGCAGTTTCCCGGCCAGTACTTCAGGCTGAAGTCAGAGGCAGACAACGCCACAAACCACCGTTGGCCTGTGGTATCCAGTTTGCCGAGGTCAGGATATAAGTTAGGCAGCTACTGTCCTTCCCACCTCAAGCATGGCCCGGTAGAGGTAGTCAATCAACTTATCCATCACTGCTCATTTCAACGCCAAAAATTCCAACTTATGCGTGGGATTGTTTTTCTCGAAGTGCTACAGACTCTGCATTGCAAAGGCAACGGGCCTCAACCTGCAGCGCTGATCCTCATACAGGACCCTTTCGGCGGTCATCCGTGTGAAATCGGGGGTCCTCAAAAGCGAGAACCGGCGCATGTGTCAGCAGCTGCTTCAGCGACTGAAAGGCGTCCTCACATTTTACATCCCATCTCTAAAGGGCAAAGGGCTCCGAAGGACTAGAGTACTCTACATCCTTCTCTCCTTTCCCCTCTCCCTTTCTTCCCCAAGGGAGGATAACCGCACAGAAGGTGATTCAAAGAGTGACTCTCTTTCGCATAGCATTTTCACTAACATCCGATAATAACCACAGAACCCATGAAACGAGCGCAGAGCGATAACAGTCTGGGGTCTTGGCCAAGTTGTAACCGCCTAGATGTCAGCTGAGTCAGTAATATCCCTAATCACGAGACTATCTGCCCAACATATCTAACAACCGTTTGGCAGATCTAGCACTTGTCCAGCTTCAGAAGCCTCATTTCATTCTCTTCCAAATTGGATCCATATACTATGAGGTCATCTCGATCCACCAACACCTCAAACATGTTCATATCCCCCAATGTCTTCTCCATGACCAACTGGAAGTTTGCAGGAGCAGCCGAGATGCCTTGGGGCATCCTTTCGAACTGCAAAAATATCTGCGGGGTCATATAAATGCTTTTTTCCATTTCTCGGCTTCAATGCTGCAGATCTGGTAATATCCACACCACAAATCCAGCACACTGACCACTTTTCACCACTCAGCAGACCAGTGCGTCGCTTATCCTCGGGACTGTGTAATAGTCAGGGAAGGTGCGCCTTTCAGAGTCCTATAGTCCAAAAACATCCCTACCTTCCCTGACTTACTTCGAGCCAATATTATTTGGGATGCCTACCGGCTTCAGGACTCGGTGATAGTTCCAGCATCCTTCAACTTACACCAATGTTGCCGAACGTCCTCCATTTCTGCAGGGTTCCAGTCACTGCGACTCTTCCCTGAACGGGGTATCGTCAATGACCCAAATAGTGTGATGCGTGCTCGTGGAACAACCCACGTCAAACGCATCAGTGGAAAATACATCCTCCAGCTTCAAAATCTTCTCTAGCAACCTCCTCTTCCAACCCATAGGAAACGACGCGTCCCCGAATTTGAATGACTCTGCGATCAATTTTCCCCCTTTTAGCAATAGTTTCTTCCAGTGTGTCTCACAGTCACACCTTACATACCGTCACTGGGAAAAATGTGCCAGGGACATCCCGCGCTTGAAGGTGACCTCCCAATTCGTAGTGCTCCTGACAATCACTCCCATCCTGATTGCCTGTACAACCGAGGTCTTCTACAATTCGGAACTCTCCGTAACCCAAATAGGAAAACTCGACTCCCCTTCGTGGTGTTCCGGAGCGTCCACGAAGAGGGCTTCGCCCTCAGACATTCTGGGAAATTTGGTGGTTCGCATCTCTGTCGCTACTTCCTTGGGCCATGCTACCATGGGCTTCGACTCCGTGCACCACCCATTCTGTCGTGTAATTTCGGTTTGCGGCCAGATTCAACCACGCACTTCCTCAAAAGCAGCTCGAACCACCGGGTACACTTATAATTTTTCCCAGAGAGCTCTCACCATCCTTCTCCTTTCAAGCCCCCCCCCCCCCCCATGAGCCTCTTCACAAGAGCCGTGTTGAAATGCCGCCATTTTCAACAGTGTCCAAACAAACAAGCACCAATGTATGAAGGACATTGATAGAATAGGTGTCGAGTATGGCTTTAGCATAAATACCCTCTATTCACAGCGACACACTGGAACATGGACCCAGACCGTTTCAGGAATTGGGCCTTTCGCTTTCCGGGGTTCTTTGGTACATCGCTGGGAAAGTGTTCCCCCAGAGACACCAAATCCGGCCCTCACTGCTTCTCCTCTAAGTTTTCCAAAATGATCCCTCTACTCATGTACCCGCGGGCTCACTCTCCTTCTTGCGTGAGAACTACCGCCAGAAGCCCTCAGCATTGTTCGTCCCCTTGGGGAATCCGTCGCCCCCCCCCCCCAGCATCTCCATCAATTAGGGAGGAGGTGTGGTTGCTCACACCCGCTGATAACAGCCGGGTCATCTGAGTTCTCAACTATGGCACAATATCCAATACCATACCCTGGATAGACTATCTGTGGTCACTTCACAGCAGGGGAAACAACCGAGGGCTGCCCTCTGCTGATGGAGTCCTCGCGCGCCACCGACGAGTTCTCCTCTTCCTGTACCTATCTGATCAACTCAACAAAAGACGGAGGGGGCCCGTCTTACGAGACAGTCGGAGACCCAGAGCAGTCCGGTCATGGGACAGGGGGCCACTGGCTATTTGTTCCACTCTTAGCTGATCCACCTTAGCCGCCTGAATGACCCATCTGCGCTGCAAGCAATCTAGCTGCCTCAGTCGCCGAAAATTAAAAGCAGAAAACTTATCCCCCTCTGACGCATGTTCTACAGCCCCACCATGAACTCCACCGGGCTTTCTGTCGGACCAAAAGCATTGTCCAGTGCATGCAGATAATGGACAGCTGTCGCTACGGGAGATTACATCCTGACGGGTCTCAGAGTGTCAGCGGTCCGCTGATCCAAACATTCAGCCAATCTCTGTCGCTTTACATCATCAGAACACTGCCGTTCATCTAGCAGCTGAGAGTTGCGCTCCGCCCAAGCCTCATACCCTTCCTTCCTTTTACGGATGGGGGTTATTCCAGGGAATAGGCGGAGCCTGCCATAGCTAGGGCTTTGAATATGATTTTCCATTTAGTCGCCAGAGAAGTAAGGGCCAATAGTAATTCAGATTTCTCTGTCTTTATCAGGTGACGTGGACTAATTAGACATTGCAGATCCGAGCATTTTTTCCTCTGACTCCAAAGAAACAAGAGAATCCTCTCATTGGCATCACCGCCCCCAGCTCCCGCTACCTTCGAGCTGGTCGGCAATAAAACTAGAGCTGCGCCAGACATTTATTTCAGACTTCCACCCGCAATCGCTATGTTAACAGGACTTAACAGGCGAATTAACAATTCATAGCTGAAACATCTACCCCATTTTTTCATTGCTCGGGGTAATCACACAACATACAATGGAAACAATCCCGAACTTAGCCCTCAGAATTTTAACTCTTGCTTCGGCTAGCAGCTTAGTATAAGGGTTCATTGCACCCGGCCCGGCCAAACTTAAGAAATCTCCTTTGGGTGGATGCTGCGCGATGCGTTCCCTGGTACAAATCAATTCCGTGAATTAACAATTCTAACTATGACTATATGGTTAGTAAACATTTTTTTTTAAGATAATGGGGCCGTTCTCACAAAACTGTCTATTGCACAATGTTGGAGCTTTTTGAAATGCTGGTCGTCCACCATCGACCTCCTCCGATCATCGCTGGCCTTTGGTCTTCCAACTTTTTCCATTCGCGTCTCTGTCCTCATCTTTCCCCAGCGAACACCGCGAAAATCTATCGTCCAGACTCAGAAGAAAAATCAACATTTCTCTCATTGGATAGCCCGAGCATTCGAAACCCCGTTATCTCTCGTTATAACCCAGATCTTGTTCTACAGAAAAAAAGTTACATTAGCGGTGAAACCTTACAGCATGCTACACCAGAAATACAGGAATGCGATGCTATTGCTTTGACAGGCAATGGCGAAATCTCAACTTGAGCATTGTGAATATTTTTTGGTCCTCATCTAAGAAAAGATGTGCTGGCATTGGCCAGGCTCAGGGGAGGTCCACAATGTTGCTTCGGACAATCAAAGCGTTATCATGGGATAATCGGTTGATATCGTTGGGTCTATACTTGTTGGAATTTAGGAGGATGGGGTAACGGGCAGATCTAATTGACATTTTTCGATCGTTGAAAGACCCAGAGACCGTCGACGTGGAAAGAATGCCTCACATTGGGAAGAAGTCTACGATAGAACGGCATATCTTCAGGACATAGAGGCCATAGAGAACACAGAGGCTTCCATTTAGAGCAGTGATGCAGAAAACTTACTTTAGCCCGAGCGTGGTGAGTTTCTAGAATTTGCTACCACAGGTAGCTGCGGTGGTCAGGTCGTTGGCTGCCTTTAACGCAGAGCGTGAAAGGTTTTTAATTGGACGCAGCATCAACTGTTACATGGAGAAGGCCAAGGTGTGGGCTGGGTATGTACGGATCAGCCATGACAGAATACTGGAGGAGACTTGATGAACTAAGTGTCGCAGTTCTACTCTTACCGTATTATGGTCTTATGGAAAAGCCTCATCCTTTGCGCAGATGCGGTGCAGGCGGAATGACTGAAAGACGGGGGAGGTGTGTTTACAAATGACATGGTGGTAAACGATGTAGTCCGCAAAGCTGCTGTGAGAGTCAGTGAGACTCTGCACCTTGTATTTAGTCCCCCTCCCCATTTCGAAAAATACTTAGTCTCACTCCTCACCTTTTTCTTTCGAGTTGATGAAAGGTTTTCGAACCATTAACTGTCCTCTTTTCTATATATGCTGATTTGCCTGCTGAGTCCCTTCAGCAATGACAGTGTTGGCTGCATTTCCAGGATGTGCATATTTTCTATTGCTTGAAAGTGGCAATCTATATTTTAAATGCAGTAATTTATTGTTTGTAGTTAAGCTATGGAAATGTTCCTACCGGGATCTATGTAGCGGAGAAGTGTGTCCTCTATGAAACAAAGCAGAACGCGCCAAACGAAATAAAAGGTCAATAAGCTCTTAATTAATTGGGTTTCCTGCCTGTGGAATGTGTTATGATGTACATAGCTACGCCTTGACCCCGTGCCCATTTCTCGGGGTCTTCCTATTTTTTTATGTTGGTTTGATACCCACACCAGTGACCTTAACCTCTGCAAATTCTCGCATTTACAATTTGATCTACAGGAGAGGCAAGCATTTCCAACACTTTCAATACCATGATTGGACATGATAATTCCAAAGAGGATAGAATGCTACACAGTTATTTGACGGAAGTATGTAAACTGATAGACTAACAGATTTTCCTGAAAAAAAAATGACTCTCACTGAGTACCCGCCTCTATCTTTATTCAATTCCAAACAAGAATATATGAAGGGCTCACTAAATGGTCTGAAGATGCTGGTACGTCACTGTTGATTTGTTTTGCTGTTTACATAATTTGGGTCAGTGGATACCGTAGAAACCATTTTTTCTCAGAGGAACTATTCATCATGATTCTCCAGCAAAACTTAAGCATCAAGCAGGATATCGGCTTAATTTCTCTTTGCACCAGTCCTTTAGGCATCTGTAGGGGGATCCGTATTTGCAGTGCGCTGTGTTTGCCACATTGAGGATACAGTCTTTGCGTGAGCTGAATAGAGTGTAGCGTCTCACTGATGTTGCACTAAAACATTTATTTACTGCTTGACTTCGGTTTCTCGGAAGACTTCACGTGATATCTGACTTCTGGAATACAACACATTCCTTTATTCGACCGGAGATGACATGTTTTCTCTTTGCGAATGACGTCAGACAACGTCCTCATGTGCTTGACTTCTGGCTGAGAGACGCTCCGCAGATTACTGAAAAATGTAATGTTCCTGCATAGCCGAAAATGCGAATGTTTTTATCCGGAGCGACGTTGGCAACACTCGTTATTCGTAAGAGTATTAAGATCTCTACATAGTTGAAAATATCATGAGATGGAATTTCCAAAGTTATTTGAACTTCTGTTTCACTATTATTGGAACAAACATGTGATAACTCACGTTTACCATGTTTCCTTGAAGAGGATTTTTTTTTAATTTTCGCATAGTATTAAAAGCAGTGCCTATTCCAGGAAATGGATCAGATTATGTTTTATCGCCCACTGGGGAATCGAAATATTAGTGTCTTACATAAATGTTACTATAGAATAATCACTGAAAGCATTTCTAGATAATTGCTCCATGCAGAATGATTTCAAAATTTAGCATTTATTCGCTTATAAAATCCATTCGGAAATGCCTAAAAAAGATTTCGTTTATTTTCGTGATATACAACGCTTCATTGCACGGAACAGATGGTTTAAAGCTATATATAAAATCAAAAGAGAAAATAAAGATGGAGCGATGTGCAGAAAAAAGCATTGGGGATTTGGTTAAATATGAAAGCTTGCATGAAATATGCTAGCATGCAATGACCATCAGCTCCGAAAAATGCTGTTTCTCTTAGGTATGAAGTTAATTTTGTACAACATTCACTGCAGAGCTGGCATGGTATCTTTACTCTGTATGGACCACAACATTAATGCTTATCTTTTTGTAATCTATTTCAGGTCTGTGTTATTGCTTCTCCGTAACACAAGAGGAGACCTCGATTAATATAACAGAGGGGGAAATTGTCACTTTAACCTGTTCCTACAGCAATAATGATTATTACTTATTCTGGTATCGCCAGCGCACAGGCGAAAATCCCGAGTATGCTGTCCGGAGATATACTGATGGCACTTCTGATGCTAAATCGAAATTCGCTATCGACCGGTTTTCTGACGTTGTGCATCAATCGGTGAAGAAATATCAATTGACCATCTCAGGGCTGCGAATGTCCGATACGGCGGTGTATTACTGTGCAGTGAGACTCACAGTGTGGGAACTTTGTAGAAACTCATACAATAACTATGTGCCACACACCTGTTCTCTGTTTGAGTAATTAGATGAATCTTCCGCTGCCTGTAGAACCAAAACGGAACTGAAGGCTCAGAAGAGGGCGAGAGTTGGAAATTGCTCGCTTGACTCTCTGACTCCTTTCAAAAACTACAGCGTCTTCTTCCTTTGAGGTTTATATCACTCTTTCACTGAAAATCAATTGATCTGGAAACTAGTATAATTACCCAACGGTAATTGCTTCACAAATACATAATGCCGAAAAGGAAAGATTAGAGATCGATTTAATTGCTACACACTGGTGTGCACAAATGTTGGAGTGGATGAAAAGGAGCCGAAAGGATTAATCTAGGAGCAAATTCCGTTCAAAACAAAACCGGTCCCCTTGTCAAATTTAGTATTTATTTCTCAAAATCTGTAGCAATGTGGATTTATTTCTCGAGGTTTCTGGCGTTTATTTATTTATTTATTTATTTTGTGAAGTGAATCTGACCAGAATAAATACCGAGTAGTGGTCTCGTAGTAGCCAGCCGAAATTTATAAACGATGTCATTTAATCAAAAGAATTGTGTAAATGGTTAACTGGGAATGTTCATATTTTTTTCTGTGTACATCGCCACAGGCTAAACTAATGTTGTTAATAATTATTACCATCTGAAAGCACACGAAAGAAGGACAGAAAGTAAACAAGTTTGCAAATGGCAACAACACATCGAAGTTCAAATGTCTGGAAAAGTATAGTTCCGGAGATGCTGAGGTTTGCGACAAAATTCGAACAAATTGCCATGCATGCTATAGTGAAAATCATGAATAGTTCAATCGTTCTGATATGATTTTCTTCCGTGTATCCGAAGCGATAACTGTCAGCATGTGCTGTTTGGATTTCCGGCTTCAGTAGTTTTTCGACTGCTTGTAATATCTTTATCTGCAGAGCTAGACATTGCAATGGAAATCTAAATGTTAGAATGGAAATGCTAGGAACTTTCAAACATTAATTCTTATCTATCTGCCTTTCAGCAGACTACGGTACAAGACGTCATGCGGACAGTGAGAAGGAGGTCAGCAGATATTGTTTCAGACATATGTTTATTTGGTCTCCCTGCGACGTACCTCACACTCTTCAAATATCACTTACATACTTAGAGACATTTTTTATAATAATACGTACGCATGTATACCTGTTCTTTAGTGCAGATATCATACAGCCAATCATAAGGCTGCATCCCAATTCACAGAATCACCTGAAAATGTTCAGGATTTACAGTTCAGGCCATAACACAGATTACGGAAGAAAATCTCAGTCTTTTTTCTCTGTTCCTCTCTGCGGAATGAAAAGCCCTGTACTTTTCATAAACATTTCGTTGCAAGGGCCACTAGAAGCATTTATAGCTGGGTGATGTCATGTAAACAGTGTTCAATCTTCTGTTATTATGTCCTGTTAAAATGTGTAACGACTAATGGAATAGAAATCGATGAACATTTAAACGATGAACAGAGCGAAAAGGGTGTGAACAAAATCAGATGTGAATATATTTAGAGAAAAAATGTTTTACAACATTTTGTTTTACTACCTGTGCAATTCAGCATTTATTTCATTATCGCTACTCCCACTTCTCAAGGTGAATTCCTGGATCCAAGTTTTTGGTGTTGTTTGCGAAGAACAGTCAGACCGGAGGGAAAAAGGGACCAAAAGTTCCCGCTGAAGAGTCTTTGTAACATAAACAGTAATTTTCCTGTATATTTTGCATCTATTCTGCACTGTTTTGTTGTTTCAGAACATACATTTAATTGAAAGGAAACGCGGATGCGGGGTTTAGTGTGACTTGTGGCGTGAAGACGTGTGTCATTTATGAACCTTTACATATAACCTATAACAAATGATTTAAACGAACAAGGATCCGTAACTAAGAAATATATTTGAAATATTGCTCGAATATTACTGAAATGTTAAATGAACTACAATCCTCCCTACTTAAATATAATCTTCAAATTAGCCTAGAATGCATCTCAGCTTATATGCATAATGTGTGTGTCCAATGCATCGTAAATTTTATACTTTCCCACCCAGGCCCGAGACATTCATCACAGTGTAGGATTTTTACTTACACTTGTGGATAACCTCATTCTTGATAAGTGGGGCTTCACTCTGATTGGTTGGCGAGACGTGCTGCGAAACATAATCATCTTACGAGTCCTCGCCTTTGTGCCTCTTGGAATTCACTCTGTGACTGCAGGAAGCTGTTCTTATCGTTCTAGATACCTCTTGTCTGTAACAATTGACTCAGTTTTCCTTATCTCCACTGTGTGGGAGAGTTGCGTGTTTTGTTTTGAATTTTTTTCAAGTAGTCATTTTTGATCACCTCTGTAGACACTCGCCGGGACAGTATAGCCGAGTGAAACATGAAGCCTTTTTGTTTGAAGATCTGTCGTTTTGTCTCGGCTGTTTATCCTGAATACTCCTTCTGAGATTGGGGTTACGGAGCCCCATGCTTGAACGCAAGGGTCGGCTCTGGAGCCACGCAGCGTGTTAGTTGCAGGATTCTTTGAGATATTTATGGATGAAATTGGCGAGCTTTTGATTCAGTTTCAATGTACTACATTGACATCTGACATCTTTCTCAGTGTTATATTTAAACTGTGGGGGGAAATCCTCCTAGACATTTGTAGATGCTTGGCACGATGCAGATGTAATATATCTGAGTCTAATGATTTTCATTAACGTCTGTCATTGATCCATAACAAACTGTGGTCCATTGCCACTGACTAAATGTTCTCGAACACCAGCCCTCGAGAAGCATATTCTCAATCCGCCAAAAGCTTGCGAGGCTGTATTTCAAGCTGTTTGGAACACTTCTGGCCATTTTGTAACTGCATCGACAACAAGCAAGAAATTTGTACCCACTAATGATCAGGCACAATCTTCATGAGTATTCTGGCAGGACAGTGCTGGTCATACCTATGCATGGAGAGGCTTTGCACTTTGCATGCCACACAATGCCCGGCCAGCTGATCGTTGCCAGAGGAGCAGACAATATTTCGAGTAAACCTATTAATTTGATAATCTCTCGATAACCAACATGCAACTCTTCTAAAACCTCAGCTCTCAGCTTTTACGGTACAAGAAATCTAAATCCCCATAAGTGCAAGCTTATCTTGAAGCTTGTAATCATGGCTGAGCTGAAATTCCTGCTGCATATTCCACCCATTCTGTCAACATGTAGATCTAAGACAGTGTCTGTCGTTTTACTGTTTTTTTTTTTCCGTTTGAGACATCTCCAACGTGGTAGAGAGACTTCACAGAATTACACATTGACAGAAGAACAAAAACAAACAAAAAAATAATGGACATGTTTTGCCCGTGCATCTGTTGCGTACAGGTGTATAATATGAGTATTTCTTCTTTTTTTCTGCATCTTCTCACTTTGGGGTTTGCTTGTGTGATGTGTCGATAGCAGTGGCAATATATATTGTATTCAGAAATATTTCAGAAATGCAAATGCTGAAAACCTGAATAAAAAGAAACTGGTAGCGCTTGGACTCATTGAAAGGCAAATAATTTCTTAACTAATTTGGGCTAATTTGTGTGGAATGACTTACGATCTATATCATCAAACTGTCGAGACTACACGATTATGTGTCACGTCAAATTTCATATCTTTGTATGAAACCCACAACAGTGAAATTACTCTCGAGGTATTCCGAGATTGCATATTTTCCTACTCCCTCATTAATTGATGTCCTCCAAAATTCTTTTCAAATCCATTGAAGTAATGCCGTTTCTTTTTGTTTTTTGTACTACGTTCCACGATGTTACATTCGCATATTGCATGAGTGATCGTTCAATAAGAATGCTATTTTCATCATTTTCCTCTCGCAGTTAATACAGACAAGTAGAGATGACTTGCCACCAAATACAATGAGTAAGGAAGCAGCCGTGGATATGATCTGAATATAGGCTGGTGTCTCACAAATATTTCACCTAAAATTGTTTCTTCTTGTCTTTCTTTTTTCTGACGGATTCA